>NC_135542.1:99362532-99735032 GCF_045843805.1 Urocitellus parryii
ATCTTAATCTATGTATCATACTTTGATGTTAAATTTGGGGAAATTTAAAAGACATTTATTCCATGTACTTATCTACTGTGAATGTTTCTTAATTTAATACAAAGTTGAACCCTTAAATAAACCTGGCCACTGATATAATGTCAACCTCCGTAGTCATTTATCAGAGCTTTCTTCAGGATCAAGTTTACCACTTCAGTCTCTACTTTAGAGAAAGTACTGTAGCTCAGGGATGAATTCAACCTGGGCGTTTGTACATTTGCTGATCTACTGCATGCATACTTTGCTCATGTTATAAAATTTGGAATACTTTAGGAACATTATTAACCCCATCATGTCTGGCTAATTCAAAAGCAGCAAGAAAGCTGATGATATGAAGTGATATATTAGATGAATATGAACTGGCAGAATGTGTTTTATGGATGCAATATTCAATGGGCTTTCCTTGGTGCTGTCCGAATTCAACTTGTGATTGAATGGAGGAAACTTTGGGTAGTTTAAGTGGAGATACTAAAAATAACACCTCAAGGCAGACTTTTTCTTCATGTTGGCAGTTTGATTGTCAGATTTTACTACCAAGAGTTCACTGTCTTCTAACGTGTGGTTTTCAGATTCAAAGACAAATTTCCAAATGTGGTTTGATCAGCAAAGAATATAAATACACTATGCAAAAATGTTCAGTGAAAGTATTACTCCTGATATAACACAATGTGTTCTATGACTCACATTCATGAAAATTTAAAAATTTAGATGTACTTTGATTTACATCAACTCATCATCAACTCTTAATCCTGTGATTTACATAGACATGACTGATAGACTGATTTATTTCAATTTTCTCTTTCAGGGTTGACATTTGATTGCATTTTACTCACTTGCAAAATATTGAATACAACTATAATAAATATAGTAAATTATAAAATCACAAAAAGTAAAAAAAAAATTCACTTGGAGGTTAAATGTGAAGCCTAAAATAATAGAAAACAAGGGGCTGGGGTTGTGTCTCAGTGGTAGAGCATTGCCTCGCATATGTTGCGCACTGGGTTCAAGCTTCAGCACCACAAAAAAATAAATAAATAAAATGAAGGTATTGTGTCCATCTACAACTATAAATAAATAAATAAATAAATAAATAAACAAACAAAGAAAGAAATAAATACAAAAGCAAAAGCAAACAAAATCTCCACAGAGAATAGTTAATGCCGACATCAGGGGAACTGACCACAAAGCTTATTGGGAACTTCCTAATGGTCTAAGTAAAAAGAAACTCTAGAAGGATGATACCAATTATTTCTACTTTTTATGTTTGTCCTCTGAACCTAGAATATTACTTTTATTTCTATTGAACTGAATATTGACCCAGTCAGCTCTGAATTTCAGAGTAACTAGAACTTTGGCAGTATGTTTTCTATTACCAGTCAGTTTTGTCTAAATTTAGAGAGATATTACATATGAATATTGTCTCAAATTAATTCTTTTTTGCGGAGGGATGAGGGGGTGGTACCAAGGATTGAACTGAGATACTCAACCACTGAGCCACATCTCCAGCCCTATTTTTGTATTTTATTTAGAGACAGGGTCTCACTGAGTGGCTTAGCACCTTACTTTTGCTGAGGCTGGTTTTGAATTTGCCATCCTCCTGCCTCCTGAGCTGCTGGGATTACAGGCATGGGCCTCTGCATCCAGTTCTAATTAATTCTTGATCACTTAAAAAGACAACGTGAAGGTCGAAGGTCCCAAGCAGACAGACAGAACAGAGGAGTTTGGCTTTGATGTTGGACAAGCGGAAAGCAATCTGGAAAGTGGGTCTTCAGAAGACAGTATGGGGGCTACACATCCCTTACTATCCTTTACTAACACTGATAGCAGTTAAATGGCAACATCTAAAAAGGCAGTGGGTAGTGGCAGGTGATGGAGGACAAGCTGTAATATTTCAGGTCACCTATTGTCACACTCTGCTCTTGGTCTAAATTGCTGCTGAGAAAAGAACAACAGATTGGTTGAGTCAATTGGTTTGAATAGTTCATAAATATTTTCTCCACAAACATACTTTGGAAACTGAATTGCCTCATTCCATGATTATTAGAGAGAAAGAAAACTCTGTCTTTCAAGCTCCTGGAATGTATTCTTATCCATGCTATGTCACCCTCCTTCTCAATCACTGGACATTATGTAGAAATATACATTTCATCTTGTAATTCATTCATTACCCCTTGTGCTGATGGTAACAGATGTCATTAGTTTAATGATCACAGTCATCCATTGTCATAATTAAGGTGATCACTTAATGAGGCAGGATGTATCATTGTTTAATACATTAAATTAAGAAAAGATGGCATGTCTGGGCATAAGACGTCACCCATCACTTCTGAAGATGAGTCAATCCTGTAAATGCCTCTCAATAAAACAATGGGATGGGTCTTTGGGAATTTTACATCTAACAGGGCTCCCCTAAACTTTGATAGTGGTCATTATGATCAAATGGAGGTACCCCTGGCATCCATCCTGTCTTACCATGAAGGCAGCTTCACTACTACCATGTGTAGCTTCTGAGTCTTGAGTTTTACTCCCAGGCCAGCTCTACTGCTACTTGCCTACTTCCTAAATCCTTTTCAAGAGGTGGTCTCTCTTTCCATTTTCGTGCTGAAACATTTTCCCCATGACATTGAATTTCTGTTTCGCAACTTATGGTGCTTTTAAATTGACAAAGCCCTTTTGAAAGTCATTGAGTTTCCATAAAATGTTAGAGGTCAGTCTTATTTCCTTCTGCAGATTTCTGGAGACATGTGCCAGCTATATCCTGAATTGTTAGTACCTGAGAGTTTGTGGGATGTTTCCTACCTGAACAATAGCTGCTGGATACCAGTAACCATGCCATATCTCTGTATTGCCTAGCACTCATTTCCTCTATTATCTTTCAATTTTTTTCAGTCCCCAGAATCACCAGCTGTTTTTGACTCACCATGTGTTGATGAGAAGTTGAAGTGAGATAGACTATTTTGCTTGCATACTGAAATATTCCAGGGACAACTACAAAAATTTATTGGTACACTTCCCAATTATCTGCATAGACCAGACCTCAAGTTTTCTAAAATTAAATTAACTTTATCAGAATATTTGCTGGAATTCAGTGTTCCCTTTTAGTTCCATTTAACAATTCACTGGATTTTTTTAAACAGTTGCTCATTTTCTATTTCATTATTCATTTTTAAAGGAGTTTTGAATTCCTACTATGTCTCAGACACTGTAGATGATATATAAAGTTAAATAAGATTAGTCCATATTTTAGAAGGTTTGAGCTCCTCAGAGTTGATAATAGTCTGTCAAGGGAAACAATCCTATGGACTAAAACTATAATATCCTGTGACATGTACTGTCATAGAACTTGGTCAGTGATGATGAATACACTGGTCACGAAAGGAGTAATTATGCAGAGGAACTATAAAAAAGATTTTGAACAATTGGTGTTATTTACTTTGAATATTGGTGAATGCTAAAAGTTTCCTGGAAGAAGAAAGGTTTACAAAGAGTACCGTGTTCAGCAAATTAAATAGAAAGTGAAAAAGAGTAGATGCATGGTATATCAACAGTAAAGGGAAGGATCCCAGTATGGCTTAGCAAGGTGGCTGAAGTCAGATCAGCAAGGTTCTGACAAGTTCTTCGAAGACATGTTGGAGGAGGTCCTTCAGGCTCCTCATCTTCAAAGTACAGCCCTTGACATAAAAACATTATTGTTCCACATGTGAATTATTGATTATCTACAGACAAATTACTGAAGAGTTGTGGAGCTTAAAGTTAAGTTCTATATTTAAAAGTACAAAAGTACTTTCTTATGACATAAGTATTTTCTCAAGTATTCTATCCAAGTGAATTTGTAAAAGAAAAGTCAATTTATACTTTTTATGGTGAAAAAGATGCTTTAAAATTATACAGAAAAAAACCTTTCCAACATGAAAAACATTAAAATAATTGGAAATATTTCCATTGCTGTATGATTTTTGCCTTGCAAAACAATATAGATATAGCAACCATAAATTGGTCCAAAGTTGTTCTCTCAAAACTTGGGGATCAAATATCCTACCTATATACAAATAAAAGATGTAAATGTACAATTTGTTTGAAAAAATAATTGAGTGTAATAAGGGGAGTTTGCTGGTTGAATTTCTACAGGAATAACAAAACTTTTCATAGCTTATGGATAAAGTTACAAAATGAGGTTGATGGCATAAATCAATGAATTCATTTTTCAACTTGATTAATTTTCATTATGAAATGCATTTAAGCTAAGAGTCATTAAAATCAAATATCACAATATATTCCACTTAGAACCATACTTTCAATTTTGAATAATATAAAGGGTTAAATGAAAATTTCCAGAAATAATACATCACATTGAATCATCTGTTATGATTATCTCCATTTTACATATAAATTATATTCCATTAAAACAAGTTTTATTCTAGTAAGTATATAATTTAAAATGTTTAAATGTTTAAAATATTTACATTTTAATTCTTTTTAAAAAAATTTAATTTGTTATATATGACAGCAGAATGCATTACAATTCATATTACATATATAGAGCACAATTTTTCATATCTATGGTTGTGCAAAACGTAGAGTCACACCATTTGTGTCTTCATACATGTACTTAGGGTAATAATGACCATCTCATTCCACCATCTTTCCTATCTCCATTTCTCCTCCCTTTCCTTCCCTCCCCTTTGCTCTATCTAGAGTTCATCTAATCTTCACATGCCTCTCACCCACAACCTCATTATGAATCAGCATCCTTAAACCAGAGAAAAAAATCGTCATTTTTTTTTGTGATTGGCTAACTTCACTTAGCATTATATTCTCCAACACCATCCATTTACCTGCAGATGCCATAATTTTATTCTCTTTTAATGCTGAATAGTATTCCATTTTGTATATATACTACATTTTCATTATACATTCATCTACTGACAGGGATCTAGGTTGGTTTCACAGTTTAGCTATTGTGAATTGTGCTGTTATAAACATTGATGTGACTGTGTCCCTGTAGTATGCTGTTTTTAAATCCTTTGGGTATAGACCAAGGAGTGGGATAGGTGGGTCAAATGGTGGTTCCATTCCCAGTTTTCCAAGAAATCTCCATACTGCTTTCCATATTGACTGTACCAATTTGCAGTCCCACCAGCAATGTATGAGTATGCCTTTTTCCCACCAATAACACTTATTGTTGTTAGTATTCTTAATAGTTGCCATTCTTTCTGACTGGAGTGAGATGAAATCTCAGAGTAGTTTTGATTTGCATTTCTCTAATTGTTAGAGATGTTGAACATTTTTTCATGTATTTGTTGATTGATTGTATATCATCTTCTGAGAAGTGTGTGTTTAGTTCCTTGGCCCATTTATCAATTGGGTTATTTATTTTAAAATGCCTATTTTGAAATAAAATAACAATAAACTTATTACTTATATTTTATATATTTCTGTAACAAATTATTTAAAATTGGTAAGTATGTACACACAAATATAATATATATCTATGTACACTTGTATATAAACTTTTTGTATATACATGATAATAATATCCTAGAAATATTCCTCTATAATTTAAATATTTGAATTATTCTTTTGTGGAGAAGACATCTGTACTTTCTGTAAAAGACCTCATTGGCTTATCTAAATCATAAATTTAATCCATGACATGGTCTATCCATTAATTCATAGCTCATCTTGCCCTACCCTTTTATAGGGTTTAAGATATATAGTTAAATATCCTTTTAAAAAATAACAGTTATCCATGGATCTATCATCCCCACACAAAGTCAGAATCTTGCCAATAACCTTCCTGGAATCATATGACTCCTACCACCACATCTGTCTCACCATATCTACAGTATTCTCATCTTGAATCCTGTGTTCATTGGTCCCTTATTTTCTCTTTCAATGTGATTTATTGCTTAATTATATTTACATTTTTTTACCCATAAAATTTATTATTTGTTCTGAGATTTAGAAGAGGGTGTCATATTTTGGGACTCTGTGTAGGATTACCTATTTCACTTAACACTGTGTTGGTGAGATCAGTATTATTTTAGGTTGCTGTAATTCATTTGTTTTTGACTGCTTCCCTTGCATTCTATAGTCTTTTCTCAAACAGGCAAAATAACCCTTTAAAAATGAGTTTAATAATGCCACTTGTCTTCTTTAAAAACAATGGGTGCTCAATGGGTAAGCAATAAAATCCTAATCCCTAATGTGTTTACAAAGCCCCTACATGATGGCACAAGCCTGTACTCCCAATGACTGAGGAGGATACAACAAAAGAACAACCAGAGGTATGAAAAATCATGCTGTATATGTGTAATAAGAATTGTAATGCATTCCACTGTCATTTATTAAAAAAAGAAAAAAAGAACCACAGTTCAAGGTAAGCCTTGGCAATTCAGAGAAATTCTGTCTCAAAATAAAAAATTAAAATAAAGGCTGGGGGTGTAGCTCAGTGGTAGAGTTTTCCTGGGTTTAATCCCCAGTATGAAAGAGTTTTGATTAACTCTGCTTGCATTTCCTATTAATCCCTGCAGTTTCCCTCCTCTCCTGTCATATTGGTTTACAAATGAATCAACAATGATTCTACTTAGCACATGTGAGTTTAGTTCTTCACTCTGAACATCCTTTCTTCAGATATGGACATAACTTGTCTTCATTTTCCCCAGACTAGAATACTTCCTTTTCTTTAAGGATACGTCTCCTCCAATGTTACTGTTTCCTGAAGCCTTACCATCATTTCAGAAATCAATCTCTTCCTTCTGGAATTCACACTTTATTTTTATTTTCATCAAAGAACCTCTTGCTCTCAAATAGATCATAAATATATTTGCTTATTTGTCAATTGTTCTCCTTAGCTAGAATGCAAAATCCAGAGGAATGGATTTGCTCTGTCTCGATCATCACTATATTCCCCAAACATCAGAGTGTCAAACATAAGGTACTGTATTCCAAAAAGGTATTCAATGAATAAACTAGGGTCTACTTCATCTAGAGACCTTCAGAAATTCAAACAAAACTTTCTTTATCCCTTATATTTTACTTCTTAAAGATTTTAACAAATAATTCAACAACACCATTTTTTTTTTTTGCCAAGAGGCTCAATCTTTAATCTACTTTTCATGTTAGGTTTCTGTGCATAAATATTATGCATAATTTCTCTTTTAAAAATATTCTGCTGAGAAGAAATTTAAAAACCTGCTCTCATATATAATCCTCTCAATAACACAAGTAGGATTGCAGGATATTCATGTTTTATGGATGATGATATTAGACCTTAGAAGGTTTAAGTAATTTGTCCTAAGTCACACAGATCTTAAGTGCTATGGCTGAAATGGGAGACAATTTTGCCTCACTGCAAAGCTCATGATCTTTCCAATTAAGAGGCTCTGTTATACACCAACAGACATCACAATCTAAAATGAGGACAGAATGGTTAGTGGGTACATGGATCCCTTTCCTGAAACTTTAGCACCAAGGGTACTTTAGTCTCTTTCCCCAGAACATTTTTCTGCATATGTGGCTTAGACAAGAGATAACCATGACCTTTCTGCCAGAGATGTCTCACCTGCTCCAGGTGATGCTGGCTGCTATCCATCACAAAGATGGAGGAAGGTAGGAATGACACATGACAATAAAAGAAGCTACATCTTCTTTTCCTGGGTATCGGCATAATTTATCTTAAGTAATTAAACGTAGGCATGTCTTCAGTCAGTGAAAAGAGCAGCAAAAATAATGAATATCCATAAGACAAAATTCAGATGCCTTAATGTGAACATCGTGTATAAAATTAAACTGTAGGCAACAGATAAAAGCCAATAATACCACTGTGTATTATCACAAAACTTCTTAATGGCAGGAAAATAAAACAGGAAAAAATAAATTTGAAGAAGTGCAATTAAGACTAACTTTGAACAAATGGAATTTTATATCTTTGTTCTAATTAAAAACAAACAAATAAAAATAAACAGCTGTTGAGATTACTTGGCTTCAGTTAAAAAAATATTTGTGTTTTTTTTTAAATTCAGTTACGCCTGACATATTTACCTTGCCATGGAAGCTGACCAAATGTGGAGAATTGGCTCCATTTCGCAGAGTGTCAGCAAAGTGCACTAATAATTAGGGCACCAAACACAAATTAGTAAACTTTGAAGCTCAGCCAAGACCAGAATATGAGATAAAATCCAATTAAAAATAAAACTATGAAACTTCATTATGAAATATAAATGTTTAAACTCCCATTAAATGTCTTAGGAAATAAAGAAGCCTCCAAAAAATTTGTCCTGGAAATTCTTTTCTTTTTCTTTTTTTGGATTCCTCAAGTATTGTTTCTATTTGTCAGAGATGCATTTTTTTTTCTGTGAATTTTACTTCTATGTGATATGACTTGATAGCTTTATACAATTTAAATCACAATAATACTTCAACATAATCATTTGGGAATTGATCAAGGCTTAATCCTAAATTGCCATTCAGGATTAAGAACAATGATAACCTAAGATTAGTTAGACCTACAGGTGAATGACTGTGAGAATGGAAAAATTCAATGAAGGGCAGGCGAGTTGATCTAGGGGAAATATCAATAAGACAGCTCACATGAGCATCAAGGAAGGCAAGTGGTCACTGTCAAGTACGTATGACAGTGGAACTCTCAGACTTTTTAAGGAATCATAAAGAGCAAGTAGGGAGATAGATGATTGATAGATGATAGAGACAGGAGTATAGGAAGAAAATAGTTGTGGAGAATTCTGTTCCAGAGATCAAGGAACTTGATCACAGGATCTCTAGACAAATGAATAGGCTATTTACATGGTGACTAAAATGGTGAACAATCATCTGGGTACTTGTGTTATTTAACCCTACTCAAGATAGTGGTTGGCAAACTCTGGTGCATATTAGAAACACCTGGGAACTTCAAAATGATCCTGATGTCTGGCTTCTACCTCCAGACATTCTGATGTAATTGAAATTGCATCATGGGTAAGGCATGGGCATTGGATATTTTAAAGCTCTCAAAAGACTCTAATGTGACTGAAAGATTGGGAACCACAAGATGACAGGTTTTACTCCAGAGATTCACTGTAAGGTTGATCATCTCTATAAGGAAAAGCAGTTCCATCCATAAGGTGATGGTGTTTTGGTCTAGAAAATTTTCAAGCACCTAATATTAATTGGAATTCAGGAATAAGAAGGGGACTCACCCTATTAAATATTAGGTGATATGTATGAAATTATGTTTGTCCATTAATACTGGGTGGACTTGCCATACATAGATAAATGTAAATAGAAAAAAAATATAATTCAACATAGATCTAGATATATATGGATGTTTTGTACCCATTAACAGAGACACTACAAATCAGTGGTGAGATGAAAGGTTACTTATGAAGCTATGTTGGGACTATCTGTTGGCTATCAGGGAGGGTCACAGGCTCAAGGGCTATGGAAGCCTCTATTCTAGGAAATCCTAGTATGTGGACAGCAGCCACCACTTTCATATTATATAGAATGAAAAAATCAAATTCTTCCATCATAAATCTATAGGAAATGTGTGGCCATAATGGGTGGTCCAGAGCCTCCACGAGGTATGAGAAGTCGTTATTAAGCCTCTAAAGTAAAGGTGGTTTTGGAGGAAGAGCTACCAGAAGTGCCTGGGATACTGCAGTTTGGAAAAATTCTAGAGACTTTTGTTGGAAGGGGTCTCATCCAAGGGGGGCTGGCTTGCAAATAACATCAGTGCAATAATAGTACAAAAGCTTTTGTTTGTTTGTTTGTTTTTGTTTTTTAAATGATATCAAGGACCATGTCGCCTTCAGTTTACCAAATAGTTTTCAGGAATTTAACTGAGGCCTTGCACTCTATGTAAAGCAATGGCTTGTTCCCCACTCTTTTGTGAACTCCTTTGTATTTATATATTCAAAATGAGTGTGTCAAATGTATCTTTTTAAAGGAGGATATCATCAGGGTAATGGCCTTTTTGTACTCCTGGAGGAAGTTAGATAAAAATAGGATCTTGCCAGCAAGGATCTTGTGCAATGTTAAAGCAGTTTAGGCAGCTCACGGGAAAAGATGCGTTTTGTCACTTTTAAAATGAAGAAAAATCAGGACTGAGGGGCTACTAAAATTGATGTTGAACAGACATTTTAGCCAGCCTATGTTAGCAAGCTATTCACTAGCTTCTGAATCTGTTGAGTGGGATATGGCATTGCAGTAATCCTAAATTGAGCTGTTAAATGGAGAAGCAGAGAGGCTAATATTCCCATCACTAAAAAACTACTATAACAGTATGAAGCTTCAGTCTTTGAAGGTCTGTTTTAATTTACATTGTGACAAATAAACTATTTACAGGTCAATTATTGAGCCAATTAGTAAACGCCAAAGATTTAATTTGAATAGTAATTTATTAGTCATTGCAGTAGAGGATTTATGCCTTCAATGGGATATTTTAAGGTAATGGGTTCTGTGATTGAAGGCAATTTAGGCCAGGTGATAGTTGTGATGATTAAGGTGAGGCATAACTATTTTATATTCAGTAATATACTCCTGGATATCTTCCTCTAAGATTATAGGAATTATCTTATTTAAACTTAGTGTGATCCCAGGTATAACTATAATTTGATCCCTTGTATTGATGTGGTCCATTAAAGTTTGCCGATTGATGCATTTAAGCAGATTTTAAAGTTAAATCAGAACCTATTTGCAGATGTGGAAGCTTATTTGTACCTGTTTGTGTTTTTTTTTTTTTTGACAAAAATTCAAGTAAACTTTATATTTCCAATTGAGTCAATTTTTGGACATTTGTTTGAGTTTTTGGATTCCTCTCCCTGTATTGGTTTCTTCCTGTCTCCTTTTCTTATTCTGATGTTACTAGCACTACTTGATACCCTTTTATATCCAGTTTCACATGTATAAGTTTTTTTCTCCCATGAGTCTCTAAACAGAATCACCAATTGTTAGAGGTTACCTCCATCACAATGGGTGAATTAACTCTTTAGATATGCCATAGGTACACCATGTTCCTCTATAAGTCTGTGACCTACGTCTATTTTGGAGGTAGAAGAACAGATAGCAGCAACAGTAATATAGGCATTTTAAATTTTCTTATTCTAATTTGTTATGTATATATAGAGCACAAGTTTTCATATCTCTGATTGTACGCAAAGTAGTTGCACCATTCCTGTCTTCATATACTTAGGGTAATGATATCCATCTCATTCCAACGTCTTTTCTACCCCCTTTATTAGAGTTCAGCTAATCCTCCCAGGCTCCCTGCCCCAATCCCACTATGAATCAGCATCCTTATAGCAGAGAAAACATTTGGCATTTGTTTTTTGGGGATTGGCTAACTTCGCTTAGCATTATATTCTCCAACTTCATCCATTTACCTGTAAATGCCATGGTTTTATTCTCTTTTAATGCTGAGTAATATTCCACTGTGTATATACGGAACATTTTCTTTATCCATTCATCTACTGAAGGGGATCTAGGTTGATTCCACAGTTTAGCTATTGTGGATTGTGCTGCTACAAACATTGATGTGACTGTGTCCCTGTAGTATGCTGTTTTTAAGTCCTTTGGGTATAGTTCAAGGAGAGGAATAGCTGGGTAAATGGTGGTTCCATACCCAGTTTTCCAAGAAATCTCCATACTGCTTTCCAAATTGGCTGCACCAATTTGCAGTCCCACCAGCAATGTATGAGTGTACCTTTTCCCCCACATCCTCGCCAACACTTGTTGTTGCTTGTCTTCATAATAGCTGCCATTCTGACTGGAGTGAGATGAAATCTTAGAATAGTTTTGATTTTCATTTTTCTAATTGCTAGAGATGTTGAACATTTTTTACAATATATTTTTTTTGTTGCAGATGCACAATACCTTTATTTTATTTGTTTTTATGTGGTGCTGAGGATCGAACCTCGCGCCTGATACATGCTAGGAGAGCACTCTACCATTGAGCCACAACCCAGCCCTGAACATTTTTTTCATATATTTATTGGTTTATTGTATATTATCTTCTGAGAAGTGTCTGTTCAATTCCTTGGCCCATTTATTAATTGGGTTATTTGGTGGTTTTTTTTTTTTTTTTTGGTGTTAAGATTTTTGAGTTCTTTATATTTCCTAGAGATTAGTGCTCTATCTGATGTGTGTGTGGTAAAAATTTGCTCCCAAAATGTAGGCTCTCTATTCATCTCCCTGATTGTTTCTTTTTCTGATAAGAAGCTTTTTAGTTTGAATCCATCCTCTGTGCTGGTCAGCAAGCTGAAGCTCCATTCCATTGCTCAACAGAAGTTACCATGCAAAATCAAGAGAACAATGATAGTGGTGGTCATCAGCTACACACCCTGCTCATAATGTTACTGTTGGGGGTATTCCACAGAAACAAGACACACCCCCACCTCCACACCCACATTTTGGTTTGTAGATTGAGACTGATGTTGTCACACACCGAGAGATTATGAAAGAATTTATTATTCACATCCTAAGAGGATCCTGGGGAGAACTGGAGATGGGGGTAGGGCAAGGCCTGGGATTTTACAGTGGTGAGAAGTTTTATAGACTGAGGTTTTTATGAGGTTTGAATTCCTGCAGACACCAAAGGGGAGGACAGGCTTTCTTATGAGCCTATCCCGACAGGGAACCAAAACTCATGAAGGTGGAGAGGCTAAAAGAAATCAGTAATCATACATCAAAATATGAACTCAGACCCTTTATTGCAACCTTTAATAAATAAAACATTTACCACTGAGAAAATATCACACATTCAAAGGTGAAACAAACAAAATTTTCATCCTCTGACACATGGAAATCAATAAGGAATTTCTATAGGTGCTTGAGACCATAGTTATCTGGTCATGATTCTTTTGTATCTAAATTATTTCCCAACAAATGATTTCCCCTGGAGTCTCTTCTCTTGTTAAAAATAGGATTCAGGAGAAATTTTAAACAGAATTATGCACATCAAGAGGAAGTACTGAAGACTGAAGTAGGGCAAATTATATTCCATGCATGTATGAATATGTCAAAATGAACTCTAGTATTATGTATAACTATAATGCACTAATAAAAACATTAAAAAGGAGAAACCTTATAGATGGTTTCTTCTAGTACCTTCTGATACAGTTGTTGAGGGGAAAGCCAGAAATTTAATTCAAAAGCCTAAAGTTAGGTTTTGAGTTAGTTTTATCATAAATAATTGGTTTAGTTAGTTTATTTTGGAGAGTATCTAGAACTAATATTGCCTTTACAGAGGACTCACAGTGCAGTTATTTAGAGTATAGGCTCATATTTTCTGGATCATTCATACGTATACTATATTCTTAAATTTTGATAGATATCACCCAGTTGCCATTCTAGGGTTTGCTCATTTACACTACTATTAACAATAAATACAGTTGTCTATTTCTCTTCTCCTTTAGGTCTACAGCATATAAATCTTTAAAATAAATTTCATCTTTTCAATGTGCATTCTTGATTACTGGATAAGGTAAGCATCTTTTCACAAGTTAATTGGATCATAATTCATTGCACATTTCCTTATAGGATTATCTTTTCAGTGATTTGTGGGACCTCTATATCGATATGAATGTTAATTCTTTGTCTCATGTCTAAGATGTACAGTTTAGAACAGTCTTTTTCTTAACTTTTAATGATTTAAAAAAATCTGTGGGTAGTTGTAGATTTATATGCAGTTTTAGGGAATAATATAACATGATTCCATTTCCTCTTTACTCAGTTTTCCTCAATAAGAATATTAAAAAAAAAAACAATATCACAATTAGGATATTGACATTCAGGATATTGACAGTCAGGATACAAAACATTTCCTTCCCTACAAAGATACCTCACCTTGTCCTTTGATGGACAATTTTATTTTTCTTCCTTCCCTACTATTTCTGTAACCATTGGCAACCACTATCTGTTGTTTGTGTCTACAGTTTTGTAATTTCAAGAATCATAGTTAAATAAAATTATGCAGTTTGTAATTTGGGGGAATTGACTTTTTTTTTTCACTCAGCATAATTACTCTCAGATTTGTCCAAGTTGTTGTGAATATCAATAGTCTATTCCTTTATATCTCTGAGTATTTTTCCATAGTGTGGCTTTCCCACACTCTAGGTGGAAAGAGTTTTCCTAATTATTTATACCATAAAGGACATCTGAGTTGTTTATAGCTTTGGGCTATTATAAATAAAGCTGTTATGAAATTTGTGTATAAATATTTCTTTGAACATAGTTTTCATTTCTGTTTCTCTGATATGCTCTGGAAAAGATTGTTTAGAACTACTTCTTATTCTTTAAACATTCAGTAGAATTTGACAGTGAAATTTTCTGCACCTGAAATATCTTTCTAGGGAAGTTTAAAAACTGTAGGTTTAATTTCTCAAGTGGGTACAAGACTATTTAGATGATGTGTCTTATCTTAGCTAGCTTTACATTCTCAGGTTAACCCACTGCTGGATTTTTATGATTGTGAAATTTTTAGCTGGATTCTACTGGTTATAGACTTAGAATAGAATCTTCTCCTGGTAAGAAAGTATTGTCTCTTCTTGCCTGGCAGTCTGTCTTATTTCTCGGATTTAGGATTAGTTGATTGCCTTTTGTAGGGAAGACGCCAAATGGCTCTAATTAGACTCCCTTGCCAAGGTTTCTGGTAGGCTGTGTTTTTAGTATGTAGCCAAGGTCACAAACACCCTGATTTAGCATACATCATAAACATTTGCTTGAACCCACTTATGTAACCTGTTGGCAATGTGCCTTTTTTTGTCTGGCCTGATACACACACACACACACACACACACACACACACACACACATATATTTAGGAGGCTAAATGGAGCTGGAGGCTGGGGGGCTGCAGCCTCCTCTGAATAAATAATATATACTATCCCAGTGGCACCTTGCATCTTCTGTCACCTGCTGGGATCCCTAATCTCTTTCCTAGGTATAAGCCTCCACCCAACACCTTGCAATCTCAGTTTGGTAATGGCTTCTAAGAAAGTCTCTAATTTTCAGTTTGTCTATCTTCTTCCTTGTTAGAAAGCAAGAACGCTCTGTTTGCTGCTGTCTACATCACTGAGCTAAGGTCCTAAGGTAACTTCATTTAACATTTCCTTTTTGAGTACATGATTATAATATGACCCTTCTTTGAGATGAATGAAAAGAAAATAATTATAAAGTACCATGCTTATGTAGAAAATTTTTACTTTGTAAATCTTTCCAAATAGATGAATTTTGACTTTCACTATGGCATTTAGAAGAAAGACCAATGGTATAATTTGCTCAAGTTCATACAGTTAGACATAAAAGATAAGGAAATTAAGACTTGCAAATCCAAACATTTACTCTTTCATGTGAATGACTGGTCCTTCCTCTTTTACACCTTATCCAGAAAAACAAATTGGTTGTCTCTGAGGATTTTATGGAACACACAATCTCAGCACTATGGTGGACAATCTCAAAGAGCTAAGAAATCTTGAATGTTGGTCTCAAATGAAAACCACTTGTCTATAAATGCATTCTGTATGCTCTAGACCAGTAGATCCTAAATTTGATACGCTTAAGAACCCTTGGAGAGCTGGAAATAACAGAGGCTAAGAGATTTTCCTTTTGTAGGTGGTGATAGGACCAATTGCATTTGCATTTCTAACAAGCTCACCACTGATCCTAAAGTTAATTCCAAGGACCAGCTGCGTAGCTATGATTCTATCTATGCTAATGTTTGAGAATTCTATACCATGGTTCTCAAACTTTGTTGTGCATTGTTTTTAGCTGGGGATCCTTAAACATTTTCTAATTCCTTGATCCCATCTCCAGATATTGTGATTTAATTTCCAAGAGGTACTGCCAATAGGTCATCAAGTTTTATAAATGTTCCCCTGGCGATACTAATATGCAGTGAAGTTTGGGAATCACTGCTCTAAACACTTTTTCAATTGAGTTTCTGTGAAATAAAACTAGAAATTTTAGTTTCTTAACTCCTCAGCCTTCTTGCATTTGGGATTGGAATGAGTTAAACCTATTTCATGCCTAACATTGCCATGTTGATTCAGTATTAAAAAGAGCTCTCTTCACAGAGTCAAAAGGCTCCATTCTTAAAGGAAATACATATTTAATTCTGGTATTTAATGAAGTCAGCCTTTTGTACAGAACTTTATTATACTTTGTTTTAATTGGAATTTTAGTTGATCTTTGCCTCTTTGACACAAATCTAAAAGTCACTAGGGACAATTACAACATTGTCATCATAGCTCCAGGACTTTACATTAATTCCCCTAACTTACTGATAGGGACTTTCAAATCTTACAGTAATTCAGAGAACACAGTAAAATTCTAAGTGAAATATTTCAAAACAGTGTATATATTTTTGAATAGTATGAGAGAGTAACAGATTTCATGAGGAATTTCTTGTCTCCAAACATTATAAAAGGGAAACAACTTACAAAAAGGCATTTCAAATTTCTGTCTAGGTAGTTCCTTTTAAATTATTATTTCAATGTAACTAACTCTTTTTAGAAAGGAAGGATATGTTATATGTTTATTATTTGAAGGTGGCAAGAGGGAAAAAACAACTTTGGGGTTTGTTTCCAAAACAACCACATATCTTTCTTTCCCTCCCCCCACCCCATGAAGGCCATTGACTTTATTGACCTAAAAACTTTACAGGGACCTTGACTGTTATGCCAAAAATAGGTACAAAACGGCACCAAACTGATCAGAGATGAAGGTGGAGGTGAGGTAAGGGGCCGGTAATCCAACCAGGGAAGCTGGTAACTGTCTCTATGGAACTGGCAGGGGAAGGGGGAGGAAGGGATTTGCATCACAAGAAGGTGTTACATCACTCTTGAAGGCACCCAAGGCAGCCCAGAGACTACTTGGCATTGGCACCACAGGTGTCTTTCAGCCATTTCCTGAAGATGACTTCATCATCACTTTTTTTTTTTTTTTTTAAGCACCAGAAACTGGCCAAGGACCACATATATGCTATAAAGCCCCTTTCCTCCAGCTTAGTTGTCCAGGATTTCACTAATCCTGACCAGGCTCCCCACTGGCCTTACCCCCTAGGCTATACAGCAAAGTCTCTGTGCCTTAGGGAGGTGGTCATCTTGGACAGGCTTGATAGGCAGCTCTGGATTTCATAAGAGCTCCTCTCTCCACCCAACCGTTGACCCTACCTTTTCTCTTTAGGGTAAGTAGGAGCTCATGCTCTTCCTCCCACATTCATTCAGGTAGTTATAGTGTGCCTTGTTAGGATGCTGCCTCTCTCCACCGTTGGGTAATGCCTGGTACTTCAGAGTTCAGGTATTGTTAGAGTAGAAATCAGTGGGGGAAGGAAAGACAGGGTTCACTCAACCTGAGGTGTTGGGAAATCCCTCCCATAAACCCATTTCATTCACTGTCAGTTACTACCTTAACCTAGAAGAACCAGGTGTCATCAGATTAAGGGATTTTCCAGTGTTGAAACATGCACAGAGTGCTGAGGCACTATCATCGAGGTGACACTGATTCACTGTAATTTGTGTCAGGGTCTTAGCAGCCCCATAGGTTTCTCTTAATTATCCATGGAAACTTTTCAACATGGTGAAACCAGCCCAGGTGCACTAGGCCATCCCCCCTCAGATGCAAAGACTACCCCAAATACATAATACAGGAGGAGGGAGGCTCCCTGACCAAATATAAAGACCTCCATGTGGAAAGTCCTAGACCACTTTCCTCTCCTGGAGGCAGCCAGTTCTGAGCGAAGCTCCCTCCATTACAGCAAATAAACTCTTCATACTTATTCTCTAGGTCTTTTGACAGAAATATTTCAAGAAGATAAGAACTGAGGAGTGTTATTGCTTTATAACAGTATTATTTATTTTGTAGAATTATGCTAATAGAGATAGGTTCACCCTCTCTGTTGTTGTCTTGATTAAATGAATATAATCAAATTACTTGATTAAATGAACATAATCAAGTCCTAATGGTTGCTATAGGCTATATCTAGTAGTTTAGAGGGGGGGGGGGAAGAAAAGCAAATTCTTGGGCTAAAATCAGAATAATAAGGAGACATAATATTTAGCATAAAATAGCTAAGAAAAGCAGGCATGGTGGCGCATGCCTGTAATCCCAGTGGCTCAAGAGACTGAGGCAGGAGGATCATGAGTTCAAAGCCAGCCTCAGCAATGGTGAGGTGAGACAAAATATAGCTGGGGATTTGGCTCAGTGGTTGAGTGCCCCTGATTTCAATCCCCGGAAGGCCCACCCTCCTGCAAAATAGCTAAGAAAATATAGACTTTCATTATAATCCAGCATTTGGTGGTAGACTCCTCTGCAAACAGTTTTTCTAGCAAGATGGCTTTGGAGACCTGGGAAAATTATTTGGCTCTTACATCTGAAAAGAAAAACAAACTGACAGAAAAATATAACATTATATTAATATAACATTACTATCTTGGAAAAATTCTTGCTATCATGAGAATGGGTTAGGAGTATGAAAAATCTACCTGGTTCAAAACCAGAAACCACTCTTCAGTACGGCAAAAGCAGAAGAGAAGACTTAATAAAACTTCTAATTTAGTGGTCTCATATGGGTTACATGCATCATTATATCTAGCAAAGGGAGAAGTCTAAAAGTGAAAAAGGTTGACTAAAGATGAAATGTATAATTATTGAATAAAAAACCCAGTGGAGGGATTATACAGAAGATTGAAAGCTAAATAAAAAAGCAAAACAAAAATTACATTACTAGCTTGAGCGAACCTCTCAGAACTCAGAGAAAAAGTAAGAAGAGGTTAATATGAAATATGAAAGTTTATGTGGTAAGAAAAATATTAGCTGAAATAGCAGAGTAGGAAAATATAAATGCCATCAAAAAACCACGGAAAACTGTTACAATCAACTTTGTCAGAACTCAAGATGACAAGAAAGGTTCATAGTAACCAAGTGATTGCTGATTGAAGAAAAAGGCAAATTGAAACCTTAAGGAAAAACTGTCATGTTTTCTGCTTGCTCTTACCCCACCCCTTCCCTGGCTTGGTAGTGGTCTTGAAATGGCAGTCCACATTCTCAGGGAGGAACTCTGGTCCCCATTCCTGAGGGAGCAAAGCAGATCTTACTCACAATGAATTGTGTAGATCTGTTCTTTCCTGTCTAGGGTCTGCCTGAAGGGCTAAGACAACATGCTGCCTTTGTTTAGCAAATTATGGAAATTATTTCTGGCAGGCAAGTAAAAGACATTCCTTGAAAACCCTGTGAGTTAAATACCCAACCCACAACCACTTGGGGGAAAAAATTGTTATTGAGGCCAACACTAGAATGCCTAAAGTCTGGAAGGAAAAGCTGAGAATAATGTCTTTGGCAATTTGGGCATTGAAAATGGCTCGCACGTGTTATGGAATTCAGAAACACACGTGTATGTCCAGGACAGGGAGAGGTAGAGGTGCGAAGGATCCGGAGATTATTTTTTCAGGATCATTATCGGGATCCCATAGTGAATATTAGAATGAAAACCAATGAACCGAGAAAGAGAGGTTAGGTAAGGGGAGAGAGAGGGAGGGAGGGAGGAAAGGAGGGAAGGAAGGAAGATGAAAGAAGGAAGAAAGAAAAATTAAAAAAGGAAGAAAGGGAAGCTAAAATGATTTGTCATCAGCAATTATTTTCAATTACTTTTATTTGTAGAAATTACCTTTATTTATTGGTAGACTCCTCTGCAAACTTTTTTTTTTTTTCTAGCAAGATGGCTTTGGAGACCTGGGAAAATTATTTGGCTCTTACAACTGTAAAGAAAAACAGACTGACAGAAAAATATAATATTACTATCTTGGAAAAATTCTTGCTATCATGAGAATGGGTTAGGAGTGAGAAAAAATCTACCTGGTTCAAAACCAAAAACCACTCTTCAGTATGGCAAAAGCTGTAGAATTTCTGTGGGTAGCTTAATCTCACAGTACATTACATAATCAGCTAGACTATGACCTTGCAAAGCTTATCAGTGTATACATTTATACTTTAACTGTGCAAGACTGAGAAAGATGTAATGCTGGTATTTTTTTTCTTCCAGGCCATGTGGTAGATTTTAAAATTTCATCACAAGCTGTTAGCAAATCAATGGACAGTTAGGCTCACTGATCAGAGCTGATACACTGGAAGGAGTACGGCTGTCCCTGTGGAATTGTTTTTTAAGTAATAGGAATAACTTGAATATTATTAAATGCTGAGAACATTTATGTTTTCAAGGGCAGAATAAGAAGCTGAATCAGTGATTTACATTTTCTTTTAACATTTAAGAAGAAAAATTTCCTTGTAAACTTAATCCAAATGTTGCCAACCAAAACCTTAACTGTATTTTCTTCTTTCCTTCTCCTTTTGAAACAGAAAGAGAACTGAGAGGAATAAGGGTATCCATGGGAAGGTAGAGTTGGTCTCTTCAAGGATACCATTAGGGAGCTCCATGGCTGGTCCATGCCTGCCTAACTTACCCAGGTGCAGTGTGTCTTTATCTGTATCTAAATAAGTATATCATGTCATACCTACCACATCACATCCTAACATATCACATTCACCATATATAATGGGTTTTCACACACATGAGCATCCCAAAGGCAGAGTTCATGACCTGGTCACCTTTATATTTATTTCACAGCTTACCATTATTCCAATGCCTGCTTTATGTTTGTTTGATACTGGCTACATTTGGGTATACAAAGCATGTAGTCTTGCCTTTGGGTAACTGGGATGCTGTTTCTTATATTCGCATCATG
The DNA here is from genome assembly GCF_045843805.1 of Urocitellus parryii. Taxonomy (NCBI): domain Eukaryota; kingdom Metazoa; phylum Chordata; class Mammalia; order Rodentia; family Sciuridae; genus Urocitellus; species Urocitellus parryii. The sequence continues at coordinate 99,383,307 of NC_135542.1, forward strand.
AATTCCTTCATTTTACGGACTCTCAGTACCTTGTCTGATTAGAACTTACTTGATGACAGTTCTTCTCAGACCAAAGTTAGGGGGAGAAAGTTCTTAGAAGGCATAAAAGTCTTCCTTTACCTATTTCAGATTATTTAATCCTTAATAGGGCTGGCAATTTCAGAGAATGAGAACTATAAATCCCCATTAACTGAAACCTATCAAACAGGGAATAAGATTGGGAAAGTGCCCTGAGGGAGAAAATAAATAAATCCACTGATAATGTATGTGGAACACTTGATGCTTACAAAGCAGCTGTTGAGTCCCAGATTATATCATTCTTTGAGGCAAGAGAGGGAAAAAAAAAAAGTTTCAATTTGGCAAGACACTAACTCTTAGCCATTTGGATTCCTTTTTCAGTCAGCCTTTTGTCACTGTGACCATAATCACCGACAAGAACAACTTAGAGGAGGAAAGGTTTATTTGGGACTCATGGTTTCAAAGATTTCATTCTTGGTCAGCTGACTCCATGGTGTGGTCAGCTCATGGCAGCCAGGAAGCAAAGACAGTAAGGAGCCAGGAATAAATACAGTCCAGGCCATGTCCCCACTAAATTGCTTCTTTCAGCCATGGCCCACCTGCCTACAGTTACCACCCAGTAATCAATCCAGGTTATTAATCCATTAAATGTATTAATTCACCAATGAGATTACAGCTCTCATAATGTAATCATTTCACCTTTGAAAAATTGCTGCATTGCTTAATAGGTAATCTTTTCTGGGGACATCTCTAGATACCATAAAAACATCCAGGGGACAACTTTGTGTCCCTATCATTTATGTCAGACTCTTCCCTTTACCAAGAGAATTTTCTCCTTAAGCCTGAGATCTTCAAGCTGGGATAATGACCGAGCTAGCCAGGCAAAGAGAACTGTGATCTATTTTGTGCCACCTACTTTTGATATATCTGGAAAATGGTTTGGATTTAAGGACTGTGCAAAATACTGAGCAAATCACATATGTTCTGAGTTTCAAGGAAATAAGTGAATTCGAGTTATTTTGTGGCTCTTAGCAATTTCTTATATATGGCAATAGTACCAAGAAAGTATTTCATTACAAGGGCTATATTTTGAAACAACTGAGGGTAGAATAAGCTGGGGAAAGTCAAGTCAGAGTTAGACACCTTTTACTTACTGTTTTTCCGGGGAGATATTTTGAAACCTATTTCTGCATGGTTGTGCTTTGTTGTTGTTGCTGCTGCTGTGGTTTTCAAGTTTCACACACATATATACAGCTGAAAGTGGTTGGGAAATTAATTAAAGCCAAATCTACTATTTCAAAAAGTGAGCCAGAGACATTGTGATGTCCAAGTTAATATAGTTGTCTAAAACTATATTATTGGTTAGTGCACGCGCGCGAGCGCGCGCACACACACACACACACACACACACACACAGAAAGACAGAGAAATATATGGTAGGTCATGCATGGTATCCATCTGTGTCAAATACTTGCCTGTAGACATACCACACTGATTAGGCTGATTCTAAGAGTTCTACAGATGAAAGCATTTAGATGCTTCCAAGTTCGATCACATCTATCAATGGAATGGTGTGCTCTTTTGTTTTGAAAAGATCTTCATCCAAATTTAAAAAAAAATGTTAATGAAATATAGGCTTTATATAAAATGTTACAAAAAGGGTTGAGAGGGCAGGGAGAAGCAACCAACTGTCTAATACTACAGGTAACAAGATTTATTGAAGACTATGGCTCTGATATCCTTAGAAGAGCATTGGAATTTCTTGGATACAATCTTGTTCTTTACCCTTTTAATTTGAAGAGAGAGATAGTATAAGACAGTTTTAGGAACCTTTATTGGTTTATTTTTTTCAATCACCAGGAACTGTTTGTCAATTGATTTTATGGAAGCCCACTGTATAGATAAAAGTGTGGCTCCTTGGGTCAAAGCTGGGGTGGGAAGCTTCAAAACCCCCACATCCCACCTGTTCCTTTAGCCATTCCTGAGGATTTCAAGCATGGAATTTCTGCAGTGGTACTCAAAATTAAATTCCTAGAAAAGCCCTATTATTAGCATCCAGAGCTTTCTTAGAAAAGCTAGATCAACTCAATCAGAAATGTGCGGTTAGATACAGAACTCTGGGGTATACAAGCCCTTTAAATAATTCCAACACATGTTTGAGCTTGAGTAACACTATTGCAGTGATTCACAGTTTGGTTCCCACTGGTGTAGTAAGTAGAATTCTGGCCTAACATTCAGTGAATCTGGAATATAATGGTGGCTCTAATTGATTAATCCTATGAATTTGGATAGGTCATCAATTCTGTTTTGAGCCTACAGTTTTTGTGTAAAATTCTGATAGCTATTTTATCTTTCTCATGGGTGGTATGAGAATAGTAATAATTTTGAAATTTAAAAATTTTAAAAGTACTTTAGTTGTAAGAAATGTCAAATACATCAATGTTGTAGAATAGAACAATCAGACTCATTTTAATATAGGAATTGCATATAATCAGTAGGATTTATTCAAATTGATATATTAGAGAAAGTATTTAAAAATAAAATTTACAACTTTAAGTACAGTATTTAAAGGATAAATACAACAAAAATTCAAAGTGTCTTAAACATCTAGGCATAAAATTATCTAGATTTATTTTGTATAGTTCAGATATTTATTGAGAAAATGCAAAGTTCCAGGACCGAATTAAATTAATATTTGTTGGTCATTTTTATGTCTAGGTAAAATGAATACATTGTTTATTTAGTCCTCAAAATAAATATCTGTATTAATTTTGATTATTATTCATGTTTGATAAACAAGAAAACTAAAAACCTATATAGGTTTCATAATGTGCCCAAAGACACCTAACAATTGAGTGCTGAAGGTCAGATTAAAATTTAGATACATCTGGCTAGATGTGGTGTGACACACCTCCTGAGTTGCTGAGGCAAGAGAATAGCAAGTTCAAAGCCAGCTCAGGCAAGATCCTGAATCAAAAATGTGGCATATATACTCAATGGAATATTACTCAGCAACAGAAGAGAATAAAATCATGGCATTTGCAGGTAAATGGATGGAGTTAGAGAAGATAATGCTAAGTGAAGTTAGCCAATCCCAAATAACCAAATGCCGAATGTTTTCTTTGATATAAGGAAGCTGATTCACAGTGGGATAGTGATAGGGAGCACAGGAGGAATAGACAAACTCTAGTTAGGGAAGCGGGGTTGGAGAGGAAGGGAAGGGGAAAGGGGTTAGAAATGATAGTGGGACGTGATGGACATCATTATCCAAAGTACATGTATGAAGGAATGAATTGGTATGAATATACTTTGTATACAGAGTATGAAAAATTGTGCTCTCTCTATATAGAATAATATATATATATATATAATTATATATATATATCTATAATAAGTAATAAGAATTGTAATGAATTTTGCTGATATATATATATATATATATATTTTTTTTTTAAAAAGTCTGTAGATGTATCTCAGTGGTAGAGCATTTGCCTAGTATGCATGAGTCTTTGAGCTTAATCTCCAGTACCACAATAAAAGAAGAGAAAGAAATATAGATTAGACCTATTTAATGAAAAGTTTTATAACAACACTCTTTCTGAAAACATAGGACCTAATTTGAGATAAAAGTACTTTTCAGATATTTTATTTATTGAACTAATTGGGGTATTAAAATATGAGAAAATTCCTAACATTTCTTTTGAAGATTTCATTCAACAAAAAATTAAATTCTTTGTTTATATTTAAGACATTTTAAAAATTACCAAGACCTTCTCTGTAATTACTGAAAATTATAGAGAAGGTATTTGTAAATAAGAATTGAAATCCAGACACCAAGAAAAGATGAATTGATGGTATAAGCATTTGAACTTTAATACAGAGAATGACACCTTAATCAAGAAAGGGACTGAAACAAAAAAAAAACATGGCTGTTTGTAAGTACATCAGATAAAGGATTAAGATTTATAATACATAGAAACTTCTATAAATCAGTAAGACAAAAATGATGAACAGCTTAATAGTTACATTAGCAAACTTGCAAAGAGGAAATTAATAGTATACATGTAAATCTTTAGTAAAGATATAAAATGAGGTTCATCTTCAAAATCCAAGAGAGTCACATAAAAACAATAATGCTGGAAGACTGCCATGAAAAAGAAATAATTCATTGTCAGTGTTGTTCAAGGTACTGGGAAACAGATGCTTTCATATACTGTTGGTAAGAATGTAAATTTTAATGGATGATTGGGATAGACAATGGAAGTAAACATTTGACAGTAACTGTGCAAGTTTCATGCTCATATATCATTTGAGACATTAATTTTTTGCAGATTTATTCTATAGAAATGTTGCATAAGTCTTCTCAGGCGCATATATATATATATATATATATATATATATATATATTTTCAATGAGCTTATTTGTAGCCATGTTTGTAGTAGTTTGTAGTAGCAACATTTTAGGCAAAAACCCATTAATTACTAAATTGTTTTACAAGTGTTTCATACCACATTGTTGGCCATTATATAATAATCACTACAGGTTGATATCTGACACAGAAAAATATACATAATATATCATTAAAGCACAAAAACCAAATCAAGCCTCAAAGCATTCACAAATGGTATGGCTAGACTGATCACATTAAACATTTTTACACATCAGCACATATATGAAATTCATATACATTCAATTATATAAAAATAAAACTATGATATATGAGGCTTATTTTGGACATTGATAAAACAAATTTGAATACCAGCTGTCCTACTTTCAGACAAAAGTAGAAGGAAGGTTTTTACATGAGATTTTGATTATGCTTTAGAAAATATTTGCATTAAATTAGCTGTGAATAATTGAAGTTCCTAAAGTGAAGGTCTGTTTTAGGTGGTCCTCCTATGTTTGACAAAACACGTAATGAATGATATTCTTTATTCTCTCACCGTGTAAAAGCAGCCATGAGAAGAGGCAGTGAAGGAAATGGCAGGTGGATTTTTAGCATAATTTTATATATTCATCAATTTTAAGTGGTTCCTTCCACTGTAATCCTCTTCCATTGAAACTAAACCTCAGAGAAAGTCTTACTCTGCAACCCAGCTTGTGTCATCAGTACTTAGAATAAAGTATTCAGGATAAACTTTGTAATGGACAAAACACATTGAAAAAGAACAATGATCATTAAGGCTTCTATCCTACCCCCTTCCGAGGAGTGCTAGTTATTTACAACCTGCCACATGCCCAAGAAACAACTGCAATTCACTGGAAGAAGAAACTAAAGCAAGAGGGACCTGGAAATGTAAAGACTTCATAATTCTCAGATGTATGAGGGGGAATACTTACACACATTCCCTACTGAGCATATATTACCTTAATAATTAAAAATTGGGAGAATTAAAACTACCTTATAAATATAAACATAAAGTAGTACTTAAATTTCCCTATATTTTTGTATTATTGTACCTCTGCTGGTATTTTCACTACTGAATGTTTTCAGAGAAATTTACCTAATCATCCCTGCTGAGTTGCTCAGCACAAAGAAGTGCCCTGGTTACTGTAGGAACTAGTCTCTCCCCATCACTCTCAATATCTTGATTTACTGTGGGATTCATTAGCAAAATTGCAACTCTGCACCAACACCCCAGCCACTTCCCTGCTCCATTCATACAAGTACTTCTGGGGAAATGCATGAAAGCAAGCTGATCTGTGTTACTAGAAATTCATAATAACTAAAATTTTATTCCAAAGTCTCCTCTCCAGCATTTCCACCTCTAGTCTCAGAAGATGACCTTTTTTTTTTTTTTTTTTTTTCCCTGCCTGATGGGCAATAGAAGAGGCGTTGTCAGTAATGATTTAACCCAGTTTTCGGTATTTCCATCTATTTCTTCTGTCACTTTTCCTTTTTCTTTCAATTCAGTAAAAATGTCTTGACACATGTATCCACAACCCCATTTTATTTACTTCTAAGGTTTTTAAGATTAGAAATTAAAGTCCAGGTCTGAACTCACATTTTTTACTTCTCATCACTATTCCCGCTTCTCCTTCCCAAACTTGACTACATATGTGAAACCATAAAATCCTCATTCACTCCTGTTAAAATGAATGTCATGCTGGGTGTGGTGGCACATGCCTCTAATCCCAGTGGGAGACTGAGGCAAGAAAATAAAAAAATAAAAAAGGGTTGGGGATGTAATTCAGTGGTGAAGTGCTGTTGTATTCAATCCCCAGTACCACACACACACACACACACACACACACACACACACACACACGAGAGAGAGAGAGAGAGAGAGAGAGAGAGAGAGAGAGAGAGAGAGAGAGAGAGAGAGGTGTTCCTTTCTTTGCTATCCAAGGATCTCACTTACATTACTTACATATTGTTGTCCTCTTTTCTGTATGTCTTTTTCACTCCCTCCTACTTCCCATCCCAGGTTTACTTCTACCAGCATAGAACTCCCATCTTCAAAAAGTTCATATTCCATGCAGATACATCCACAGTTCTCTATTCCCTTTGCTATGATTTAAAAATGGTCCAAAGGTCCATGTGGTAAAGGTTGGTCCCCAGGGTGTCCCTACTGGGAGACGATGGAATCTTTAAAAGATAAGGTCTAGTGGGAGGTCCTTAGGTCACTGGTGATATCAGGTAGAGTTCTCATTCGACCAACATCTCGAGTTCTTGCAAGAAATTGCTATAAATGGAGATAGTGTGTTCCCCATCCCTTTCAGCTCCTGGTTGGAGATGTAATCACTTTCTTGCTCCTGCACATTCTTCTGCCATTGCTATCAGCACCCGGAGGTGGTGTAGCCAAGCGACCTATCTCATAGAGCGTATGCTATGTCATTTGATCTCTGGACCTCCATAACTGTGAGCTAAATTGACCTCTTTTCTTCATAAGTAACCTGAATCCGGTATTTCATAAATACCTAATAAACCCTTTTACAACAATATACCTTGAAAGAGTTGAGAAAACTCACTAAATGCACTTATTGTCATGCCTTTCTTGATCTATTTTGTATCTGTTACTCCATAGAGATTGATCTTATCCAGGACATCAATCATATGCACAATGCCAAATCAAATGTTCATTGTTCATATTTTATATTATATATTATTTTACCTACTAGCACTTGAATCTGTTGCTCTTGTTTTGAAAAAGTTGGCTTGGATTCTAGAATACCACACATTCCTATTTCAATATAGAGTCTACTGAATTTTCTATGTAGATGATTATAATTGCCTGGATTATGACAATTTTATTTTTTCCCTCCTAATATCTAAAGTTTTTTCCCCCCACAAATTATTACAAAGCACAGGAAATTGAAAATCTTATTGTGAGAGCAAAGCCTTGCTTGTTATATATAGCAAATACACCATTCTTCTTTAAAGAAGGTCCAGTTTCTGTTGTGTGGCATTTATCAAATAAAGGGATTTTTCGCTTTTTGTAGTTTTAAAAGAAATTCAGAAAATAAATTTTATATATTTTTAAATTGACTATCATAACATTTATGTATTTATTAACTTATTTATAAAACAACTTGTATAGCACTAAGAATACATGTATTGCTTGAACATTTGCTAATATCCACCCACAAATTAGGGAAGGGAAAATAATGCATAACAATTTTTTCACTCTTTGTTGATCTGTCTTGAGTTCATTTCTGTTCTCTTTTGAATAAAATTTCTTAATTTAATTGTCCAACCATGACCCCAAGGCGGAGACAAAGAAGTACATTTGTCTGAGTGCTTTAATTTGGTTTTGTCCTCCTCATTCAGACTTCCCTGACTTCCTACCTTTGGAGTGGTCCCTCTAGCAGGTTCTCAATTCTACCACTGCCCCTTGTTGTATTGGCTGGGGGATGTGCATCATGTGCCTGTGGCTTCTGAGCCTGCACTGCTATTAGTAGTGTAATAGTTCTGGCTTTGGTTATGCTTAACACTCTGGATTTTCAGTTCCAACTCTGTTTTAGGCCTCCAAGGATTCTCGCTGACTTGTCTAGCAAGCTCAGCTGTGCAAGCGAAATAATCTTGTTGCATTTGCATTTCTGTTTTCTAGCAACAGATCCTATGTCAGATTGCAAAATGCAGAAGTCCCATTTACTGTGACTTTTCTTAAAAAAGTTCTTTTAATAATTTTGGGAGTGTTGTAAAGCAAAGATTTCCTGCTATCATTCTACTTATTTCTATATGAAAATTGCTAATTATTGTGAAAAATATAAAGAATATATGAAGTGTATAAGTACATTTAAAGATAACAAGTGAACATCTGTCTACCCATCACCTAGATTAATAAAAAATATACCACTTGTGCCTCAGAAATGCCTCTGTCCTCTCAACACTCACAGCCTCATGAAAAACCTCCCTCCATCAGACGGCAAATTTTCTGACTCTGAAGTTAATAATCCCCTGCTTTTCCTTTATAGTTTTACCACCTGTGTGTGGGTCCCAACCATGTAATGTTCAGATTTTTTTCTGGAATTTAACTTTATGCAAGTCTTGTCTAGCTATACTTTTTTCTTGAATTTTTGCTTAAACTATTAAGATATTGATTCTTATGTAGCTATATTACAGGCATGATTTATATATGATGTGTTATATCATTTTTAATTAAAGGACATTGGGACTGATTATATATTTACATGTTTATGTTTATTGTTTACATATATCAATACATATGTGCAATTATAAAAATAATATGAAATTTCTAGCTTCTTGTTTGACATTTGTTCTAGGCATTGGGATACCGTTGAGTGGTATAGCTGTTCCATAGGCTTGTACATATCCAGCCTTGCTAGAAAGCAGCAAAATGTTTTCAGAAGGGTTTCAAAAAATTTCATTCCCATGAGCAGTAAACAAAACTTCCTAATTTGCTAATTATCCCACTCAACACATAATTTTATCCACCATTTTACTTTTTTTCAACTTGGCAGGTGTGTAATACTATATTATTTTGGGTTTAATTTGCATTTCCTGATTACCAACAATGTTCAGACTCTTTTCATATATTTCATACTTTTTCTTTTATGATTTAATACTGCTATGATTTAAATATGTCCCACTGAAAGCATGTACTGGAAAGTTAATTTCCAACTCAACATCATTGGGATGGATTAATGCCAATCATAAAAGGACTTGAGGCTGTAACTTTGATCTTTGCCCTTTCGCCATGGGATAACAATGTAAGGCCTTTGCCAGACTCCAGCACCCAGAACTGGACTTCCCAGCATCTGTAACTATGTGCAATAAATTTTCTTATTTTTACCAATTAGCCAGTCTGTGATACTCTTATTATGGTAACACAAAATGAACTGAGACAAATACTCTTTTCCCCATCTTGGTTCATTAGACATTTTTTAAAAAAATTTTTTTTTAGTTGTAGTTGAACACAATATCTTTATTTTCTTTCTTTATTTTTATGTGGTGCTGAGGATCAAACTCACGGTCTCGCACTTCTAGGCAAGCACTCTACTGCTGAGAAGTTCCAAATACATCAGACACTAAGCTCTTACTAGCTATATATGCTGTGAATATCTTTTCCCATAGCATGGCTTGGTGTATCCTGGCTTTCGCATCCCTTATAGTTGTTTTGAATAATAATTAATGTACTTAACTTTAACATAATTGATTTTTTTTCCCTTTGTAGTTTGGACACTTTTGGGTATCAAGCCATTTCAATCTTTAACTGTAGATTATGACACCACCAGGGAGGTACTAACTGCTGCATTTAATTACAGTTTTCCATCTTGTTAATGAACCTCACTGCAAATTTGACATCTTTAGTTATTGTTTCTTTTCAAATGCTCTTCTCTTTGCTTTTGTGACAACTTCTTGTTTCTCCTTCCACTGGTCTTTGTCTTCTAAGTGAGATTGTATTCTCTTACATGTTAATAAAGTTATTCTTTGTCCACATTCTGTACTTAGTCTGTACTTATTCTCCCCCTTCAGTATTTCTGGGTAACCTCTCTTACTCTCATGGTTTCACTTGTCACCTTCCAGCTAAGCCATTTCCTGGGTGCTCTTGGTCTCTTATCCAGCTGGAGCTAGACATTTGCACTTGGGTTTCACATAGTGAACTCAAATACAATCTTAAATTCTCTCTGTTTTAGAGAATTCTTTTGTACTGTATGATATGGTGGTTCTGCTATTCTGATATGCCACCTAAAGACGCAAATGTCATTCTTGATAACTCATTTTATATGCCACTACATCTTAATAACAGCATCGTATTTTCTTTTGTAGGTATTTTTCAACTCTACCTATTTCTTTTCATGCACATTATCAACCTTTGTGTTTATTTTCATTTTATGTAGAAGTCATTATTTTTTCTTGACAGATTTCATAACTCTAAAACTCACCTTCACCACCAGAAAACTTACTGGAGTTTTATGATATCAGTAAACACTATCATTTTTCTGCCCTACATTTTCTGAATTAGAAATCTAATTAGAGAATAAATGTAGACTCTACTATGGAAAAGCAGACAGCAGAGTATGGCTTCATAAAAGGACAGATCTACACCCCCCTCTAAATTAGGCAGGCAGCTGCATCTGGTCATCCAAACTGGAGTGATCAGCTCTCCCTGTGGTATCAAAGGTTATTCCTCTAAGCTACTGCTGAATAGAGAGGGGTGAAAGGGCGGACCCCTCCCAGAAGGCAGGCATACCTACAAGATAACTTCAAAGAGGTAGCTCACTTCCCCCAGGCTCTTCACTTAGGGGTTTTCAATCACACTCAGTGTGAGGCATGTTGCATCAGAAAAGAGGAAACCTAAATTGCTACCTGCTTCCTGGTCCTGGGGCCCGCACATGGCTACATGACACCTGACAATCAGCCAGGAGGCGGTGCTGTGGGTTGTGATGAAAAAATCAGACAACCTCTAGGATTGGCTCAGAACCCTTCTGCCCCCAAGGACAGCTCCTGTCTCCCATGATGGCCTGTAGGATGGGTATAGATGTAAATTCTCCCCACCCTGCTGACCTTTACCCTGATTGGCTCCTGCACATTATATTAGCTGTGTGTGTTTTCTCATTAAAGAGATCCTGCTTTGACTGGTCTCCCTGATGGGTCTGATTGTCCTCCAGTGAGGGAGGGCTGGGTGCCCCCCCCCCCCCCCCCCCCCCCCCCCCGTCAGTTGACCTTTGCCTTTCTTGGCGTGTCCTGGTCAGGGCATGCTCTCCCCAATCTCTCAGCAGGGAAGGAAGGAACGGGGCTAAAACCCCCAACACTCAGGGGGAAGTAATAAGTGATGGGTAGGGAAAACAGGCATGCGTGTTTATAGGGACTGTCTAAAACAAAGAGCATGGCTTTTTCTTTAACAAAACCCCAAAAGCCTTTCAATACTTACTCTTTTCCTATAAGACACTCTCCAAGCTCTTTAATGAGGTATAGAAGACAACACTTTTTTCTTCCTTTACTATGTTCTCTGGCCTCCACCATCTTGCTATATTTTCTTACTTGAACCTCAAAATCCAGCAGCACTGCTTGTAACTTCTAGCATTTTCTGTGCCTTGTCTTGACTTTATCTTGTCTTGACTTTATTCTTCTTAATATCCTAACTCTTCTTCCTGGAGCATTCCTTAAATTTATCACACATATATCAGTATCTGTCTATCTTCTATTTCCTTGTCTTCTTGAAGTCTCGGTCTCTGCTTGAGCTTTCTTTTTTTTTTTTCCCCAGAAAACTTTGTATGTCCTCCACTCCAACTCCCGAAATGACATTTCTGTGATGAACCTGTGTTGTAATGATCTCTATATATGTATGTATCCCCAACTAGACTATAAACTTTCCAATTTAGTTATCCTCAGAAACCAAGAACATTGCAGATGTTTAAAATATTTGATAGGTGAATCTTGGTTTCCTTTAAACTTTTGATCTAGTTGTCGAATATCAGTAATGTTTTTCCCCTTGGATTTGACAATAGATTTGTCTTTCTAGCTTTAATGCCTTCTGTTTTCTTTTAGGTATGAGTTCATCCCTAACCTTTCTTGACCTCAACCAACTCTCACTAGTCAGCCAAGTCCTTCAGGGGCCTATGACAAGTTCACCTGCACTTAGCCTGCACTGGACAGACAAAAGGGACCTCCCTTTTGTCTTCCTCTGTCTCCTCTAGAGATTGCAGCTTAGAACTATATGTAGGATATAACAAATGAAAACTCTCTGATTTCTGTACTAAGGGAAAAAAAGACTTTTTTTCTCAGCAAACATTTATTAAATATTACAGTAATTTTTTTTACAGGGTGATCAGATGATTGTGCCAGTTTTATAACAGAAAATCTAATGCAGGGAACAATTGTAAATTATGATCAAATAAAAATTTTCAAAATTAATCTGGAATAATTCTCATAATACACATAAGTTGCTGTAGATATGGTTATGATACTAATAGCAAATAGTTCTTATAAATAACTGTTAGGTATAGAAGACTACACTTTTTTTCCTTATATTCTTTCCTTATAGTGAAGCCGATTATCAGCATTTCTCTTTATTCATTTTCTTGTACCTAGAAGCAGCAATGAATACTGGTAGTTTTCCTTTATGGCACGTGCAGTTTCATCCCTACCTCTTGCACTATATGTCTAATGATAACCTTCCCACCTGATAATTCTTAAAGGAATAGATATTTTGTCACTTCTTATTCAGATATTTTGGAAGAAGAGGCCACAGATTCCTCAAATCACCAACTGACCAGTAGGAAATAGAAACGAAAAAATAGCTTTTTAGCCAACAGTAGTGCACAAGGGTATTGCATTGGTTACATTTTGTTGTTTGTAAGCAACAAACAATGACTTCATTTGAGGCTTAGTTTCTGTAACTTAGTTTCTTAACTTCTGTAACTTCTGTAACTTAGTTTCTTAACTTAGATCCTGGAATTAGGTTTGTGTTATAGCCAAAACAACTTTACACAAACAACTTAAACAAGGCTTTCGAAGGCTCTTTGTACTTTCCCATGGTACTCTATGATATGCTAACTGTAGCTACAACTCTTTAAAGATCTACTTCATATCACACGTTTATATCATCATATCTGTACTTAAGCATCACAGTTAAATCCATCATCAGCCATGCCTATAATTCTGATAAGATCCATTTTGCTTCTAGGAATTAATTCCTTTTACCTCTTTTTCACAATCTTAAATTTTTCTTACTTTCAATGATAAGGGGTTTTTAATTTTATCTATAAACATTTCTACCAATTATTTCTAGCCAACACAAAACAGTTTATATTGTTTCTTAAAAAAACAAAAAACATTTTGGTGTTTTCCCTATCAATTTATTCCAATGTAAAGGAAAAGAAGAATCTTCTGGACACTGCTAGATAACATGGTGAAAAGATATAGGAAGGCAGGGGACATTATATCCTTGATTTCTCACACAATTAAATATCCTTGCCTGCATACTGCCAGTTTTTCTCTGACCATATGTGATGATTTAGATGTGAGGTGTTCTCCAAAATTTCCTGTGTTACTGCAGGAATGTTTAGACCTGCAGTAATTACCAAATTATGAAAGCTATAACCTAATCAGTGGGTTCATTCATTTGATGATTAACAATTTGAATGGATTAACTAGATGGTAACTATAGGCAAATGGGCCACTGTGGACATGCCTTGGGGATTTTATCTTTTGTTCCTGGCCCTTCCCATTCTCTCTACTTTCTGGCTGCCATGAGATGACCAGGTTTTCTCTGCCACATCCTTCTATCATGATATTCTTCCTCACTTGGGCTTAGAGTGATCCAGTTGGCTGACCAAGGACTGAACCTCTGAAACTGTGAGTTCAAAATAAACTATTCCTCCTCCACATTGTTTTATTCAGGTTATTTTGGTCACAACAATGAAAAGTTGAAGAGCACACTTTACAAGTCTCTTTTGCAGGTTAACCATAAATCCAGGCTCCATTGACCATCTATCAAACTTAAAGTCAAGTGCCTCAAAAACCATACTTTATGCAGAATTTCCTTTAAGTGTGTATATTTTAATAAATTGAGTCTGATTAAAAGTATGCCCTTACTTCCTTCATTAAACATCCACAAACTAAATTCTCCATTATTTTTTAATAATAAGAATTAGTGAATTGCTGCCTTTTATACTGGTTATAATTTTGATTTTGGTTTTTGCTCTCTAGACAATTTTTAAGGTAAAGTTTTGTTTCCAAGTGAACAGTAATGAAGGGAAGGTCATGACTTCCTCAAGCAAGGAAGCTTTTTTTGGAGAGCATTTCACAAGTCCTTTGGGTCTTCAAAGAAATCCTGATTTCAATTTTTAGGTTATAACTTAAAGACAAACAAACAAACAAACAACAAACCATAGGGTCTCATGTTATATATAAGAGATCTGAAAATTTTCTGTATTCAATTGGAGTTGTAATTCATTAACCCAAACTCTGTGACCTTGGTTTTCAGGAGTATTAGCCCTGCAGTTAGGAGGAACAAGAACTTATTCCAGCAATGTTATATGATTTCTCAGGTTCAGTTCCTGACTTAAGGCAATGATTTTGAGGTTAAAGATTTTCTTTTGCTCTGTTATCCAATATTACTAAGAAACCACCATCTTATCTTGTATTTATATGAAATTATTCAATTCGTTTAAATGGGTATAATGGCACCACCTATCTGATCCCCTAGACCTTCAAATTCCATGTTAACCTTATCTTAGGTTCACACAAGCAAGAGGTATTCATCATGGGCTATTGCTTACCTATCTTCACTATATAAATAAGATTTTCTTTTAATTTTCTCTGTGTTTAGATTCTAACCTATAGAGAATATCTCATGCTGTCTTTGAAGATTTGCTGAGTGTGACCATTCATTTTGTTCTGATTCTTAAGTCAGCTAGAGTTTTCAGGATAGTAAATTGGCTCTTACTAAATTAGATGGGAAAAAGTAGGGACAGACAAAATTGAAAAGATATTAAGGCATTTCCAGTAAATGAAAGGAAGGCTGAATATGAACATTGGTGAGAATTTGGAAGGGGTCATTTCTGAGGGTACTAACAATTTATTGCTGTTCTTAGGCACTCTTTTCATGTGGCTCAGCTTCAATGGTCATTTAAAAATGATTTAGGCCATTTAAAAATTGATCTATTTGGGTCATTTTTTGTATGTAAAATTGTATATAAAAAGGATAGGAAAAAATATCCATTATAGTGAATGAGAAAGAATATGAATAAAGTTTTAAGTTTTAGCATCTAGAAGTAATGACCCAGAGTAGAGTGGGTAAATGAAAAAATAAGCTAATGAAAAAAAATTTTTGATAGAATCAGTTTTAATTAGTAGAATATTATCCAAGGGGAAGTGTCTATCAAGTAGTTAAAAAATTAGATATTAGAGTATACCTTTGAGGAGAATAAATATTTGAAAATTATTTTATAAACAAGAAATTTAAAGTACTGGGATTAATGTGGATTCTTTGAAAAAGAGTATGTTGAGAAATGGCCAAAAATGATCCAAGCAGATGTCCAAATTTAGCAGAGCTGGAGTAAGAGTAAGATAAATTAAAGTATCAAGTTTAGAAATATAGTCATGGAGGGTAGAGAGAAAAAAAAGAACTTTTCCATGTCAGGAAAATATTTTAATATAGCATATTTTATTTTCTAGCCAATATCATACTCAATCAGAAAAATTAAAATAATTTCTATTAAAATAAAAAATATAGATTTCCAGTCCATATGTTTTTTTAATAATATTTATTTATAATAGTAAAAAAGCATCATGATATTTAAAATCTTGCAGAATAAAAACCACAATGGAAAAAATTGCAGGGAGATAGCACAATACTTGAAAACTTTATTAGTGACACACATAAACCTAAGAAAAATGGCAGCACTGTTTTACATGGATTACATGGTTAGGAAATGCACAGATGTTACAATAAATATGGTACTTTATTTATTTATTACAATAAATATGGTACTTTATTTATCAAGTTTACTGGTAGAACTGGGTATCAGAAAAGTTGTAGCTTATGGATTCATGTAAAATGGTGGAAAGAAGATTATCTTAGATTGGGTGGATGAGCATGAGTCTTGTTCATTAACAAGAAGTAGTTGGTAGATGTTTGAGATGTGTGTCTGTGTGCTTTTTGTAAATGACTACATGACTCATTTCAGCTGGGTACAGCTTTCTGCATTCACCTAGTGTTTTGCACAAACATTGTGCATAGGAAAACACAAAATCCAAATTGTTGCCTAATGTGTCTATTGTGTTATAATAAATTCACATTTCCAAAATAAATAAATAAATAACAATGAAATTGTTGTTATAATTTTCATAAGTAAACATTATCCTAAAATTGTGACTGATGACAAATTTATCTCATTTCTATATATACACACTTTTGTAATCTGATTTTGCACCTCTCTTTACTATGAGGTAGAGTATGGAATGTACTTCTTTACCATTTGAATTTTAGGTTGTATATGTGCTATCCTTTGGCCAATGGTGCTTTACCAAGCATAGGATAAAAGGGGCTAGTACTTTAAGGTTTGTTTTCTCTTGCTAAATGATCCTAGGCTAGCCTGCTGAACACGAAAAGACTCACGGTCAAGTAATTTCCAGCTAACCTGGAGCCAACAGTCAGACATTAGAAGTACATCCTATATACCAGTCCAGTCAGGTTAGCCCAAACCAAAACTATTGCTTAGCAAGAACACAAAATTGTGAAAAATAACATTTTTTTTTTTGCTTTAAGATTCTTAATTTTAATTCTTAACTTGGAGGATTGACAGGAAAAATGATAGATAAAGGCAATAGAAAATAAAATAAAGCAGATATTGCTTGTATTGGAAAGGCAGGTTGTCGCGACCCCTCGCCGGCAAGGGAAACACGACACAGGATTCTTCTTTCAGCAGTTTACTCAGGACCTTTGAATCATGATGAGAAAACAGGAACAAGAGAGCGAGCGGTCTGTCTGCCCTAGCTTAAGTACCCAGCCCCACCAATGAACTAGCACCACGCGGAAAAGTCTAATAGGTACAGCGCAGCGGAAGCAGGCCAGAGCCCAGTCCCACAGCCTTACAAGGAGTTGTT
Organism: Urocitellus parryii; assembly: GCF_045843805.1. Lineage (NCBI taxonomy): Eukaryota > Metazoa > Chordata > Mammalia > Rodentia > Sciuridae > Urocitellus > Urocitellus parryii. The sequence continues at coordinate 99,400,346 of NC_135542.1, forward strand.
TACTTCTAACAACTCTAACCGCTAACGAAGCGGAAGCAGAGACCAGAGCCATATTCAGGGTGCGGTCGCTGGCTCCCAACAGCAGGTAATTATTTGTATATACCATGATTATACATTTGGATAAATCCAAAAGGAAATTGGAAAATTGTTTTAAATCATTAGAACATGGAATTATTTTGTGGTTAATAAATAATTATACCAAAATAATTTTATTTACTATGTTATAAATTTTTTTTGGTCTTTATCCTTAGTTTCTAATACAGCTCCAAAAGCTATTGGAAATTTCTGAATGATAGGAATGTTCTTATTATGGCAATGATGTGCCTTGTTGTGGAGCCTCTATGTAGCTTCAATATGGAGATTGATCACTAGAAAAATCAACCCAGTGATTTTAGGGTTGGCACGTTTACCCTTGATTTAATCAATTATGCCTACATAATATACCCCTAACAAAATTCTCTGGATATGAAAGCTCTAGGGAGCTTTCTGATTGATGAATCTATTGATGTATTGGTAGAATGGTGCCTGACTCTATGGGGAAAAAATCTCCTGCTCTCAGGACTCCTCCTGTATCTTCCTCCATGTATTTCTTCACCTGACTGATCATCTCTACATCATTCATTATAGAATGGTAGTCATAAATAGTGTTTTCCCATTCTTTGAATCACTCTAGTGAAATATAAAATCTCAGGAGGTTGTGGGAAGCCCCAAATAAGTAGTCAGCTGGGAATAAGTGCAAGTAACCCAAGGGCCCTACTTGCAGCTGGCATCTAAAGTAAAGACAGTCTTACTGGAGACTCTGCCTTTCAAATTTTGGGATCTGATGCTAACTCAAGATGGATAAGGTCAGAATCAAATGGAATCATGAAATATCTAGTTGGTGTCAGAACCAATTAATTTTGTTTAGAGGATGTATTATTAGGGCACAGCAAATATTAAGCACCCAAGTGTGAATTTAGCAAGAAATAAGTAGAACATTTTAAGATAACTGGACAACCCCCATAAGGGAAAGACTTGAAAATTATATCATCATCCTCCCTGAAAGCTTTCATATTGAAATCTCCATTAATTAAAATGCTCATAGCAATTTATATGCTTATACAATTCTGAACCAGTATCAATGAGTTTTGGTAAATTTAACAAAGTGGTCCATGTTAAATTTGCAAGAAGAACATATTGTTACACTTTCTGTTAAGATCCTACTAAGTAGGATCCTACCAAAAAATGCACATGTAGTGAATTATAATAAAATGTGATTTAGACATAATTGAATAACTTCAAGGTTAAAGAGGAGAGAAAAATTATTAATTTTTGGATGGCAAAAGGAAAGTTTTGTCTTATCTATTTTGTTTTCCAGGAGGAGAATGATTTCTCCAGATAAATAAAGTGGAGAGAAAATTCTGAGTAGAAGCAATAGTTTGAATAAAGACACAAGAAAATATCCAGATTTATCATTGTATTTTATTCCTTAATGTAATTAGTCTTTTAGAATATTACAGTGTCATTTCCTACACAGTTTCTAGCGTACTGATTACACCTGCATTCCCAGAAGAGATCAGTGGCCATTGTGGTGGAGTAGATTTCTATCCACTAATAAAATGGGGTTCTGGTTATATTAATACGACTCTACCATTTGATTATGAACCTTATAAAGGATGTGTCTCTAAGAAGCAGTATCTTGAGTGCAAATTACTTATTTAAGTATAAATCCCAGGAATTATACCTAAAGAAATAAGGGAAATGAGGTGGGGAAAAAAGAAAAGTCAGCAAAGTTAGTGTCCATGAGTGGTTTACAGAGGAAAACTTGGATTCAATCTCTTTAGGAACTCCTTGAGTAATCAAACAGAACTTTCCCCACAATCTTCCCACAGGGAGGACAATGTGTTTGACCACAAAAGTCCATCCTTGATTGGTTAACTGTTGACTTCTGGAGTATTAACTCATTTATATTTCTAAGTTGTGGCAAACTGGTTCAGAGAAAGTTCCTTGGATGACTGAAATAGCCCTTAGGCAGATAAAAAAGAAGATATAAAGATACAAGGTAGGATGATGTTAGCTTTATAAAAACCCTATTACAACTGTTGGTGAAATCTATCTGGCTACATGTATATGGAAAAGAACATTAATACCTCCTAGGGTGTGTATATTTCCCAAAGATCTTTTGGAAAATATTCGATGATTAGTTTGGGTTTCCATACCTTTGGGGTCTTACTCAACATTATGAGGAAGGTTTGGGTTGTTCCTATACTCAGTACTGTCATTAGTGGTGATTAGAATATAAGCAGTGAGAAGGTGGACGTGACATATATGGGTTGAAGGTGGTAGATAAATGGCCACACATTACCTCACATGTTCTGAAATAATGGATAGAGGACCCAAGTAGGTCTTCCTCAAAAGATCTTTATAAGTTACTGGAATTATAATGTCAAGCAGCATGATGGGAAGACTTTTCACATTGTATAGCATTTGGCAATAACTTTCCAGTTCAGCTTTTTCTCTAACATACATACATCATGGTAAAATGACAATACAGAAAGATGGGTTTGTCAATTAATTTGCCCTTTACCTAAGCTTCAGAGAAAAATGTTTTCAAAGGTATCAGCAAAACTTTTTGACTTTTTGTAGATTCTTGGCATATCATGATGTTTACTGTCAGTCCATGAATATAAAGACATTTGGGATAGACAGAATTTCTTACATCAAAGTTCTTATTTTTGCCATAAATAGGTCAGATAAACCAAAAAAGGCAGAAAATTTCTGTATTAGTCATGGGGAATGTAGGTTGAAAATATTCCAAGCAAGAGAAAGTACAGGTTTTGAACTGAATGCTCCAATCTATTCTCATGATAGTTTGTACTAACCATAGATCTTACTGTGGTCTCTGTGAGTTGGCCTAGCTGTCTGACCTTGCATCATGCCATCTCCTCCCTTTTACATTACTAATCATGTTCCAGTTCAACTAGCCATTTAAAAAGTTTTGATTTTTTTTTTCAAATTTAAATATAGCAGGGCTGGGATTGTGGCTCAGTGATAGAGCACTTGCCTAGCATGTGCGGGGCCCTGGGTTTGATCCTCAGAACCACATAAAAATAAATGAATGGAATAAAGGTATTGTGTCCAACTACAACTAAAAAAATAAATATAAAAATATTTTAATATAGCAAATTACTTTCCAATGTAGAGTTGTTTAATTGCCTTGTCTTCTTTCCCTTGAGTAATTACTTTATATACCTCATCACTGAGGTGTCAGCTCAAAACATACTTCTTTTTTTTTTTAAATGTAGATGTTGTAGATGAACACAATATCTTTATCTATCTATTTTTGAAAGAAGAGAATGATTTTTTTAATCACAACATAAAACTGACATGGACTATTGTTAGAATTGAACCATGGTAAATAATGCTGTTGTAAAATTTACATTTCTCACATTCAAGGGTAAAATATTACATATTAGGGCTCTTCTTGTTTTTCATACCTTTTTCACTGATAAGGTAAGTGTTGGCTATGGGTGCCACATGATTAGTATGTTTCTTCTTAAGTAACAAATACTTGACTGATCAAGACTCAAGTGCATTTTCTTTCCTAATTTTGCTCTTTTGGAGAAGAAACAAATACCTTTATCTTTTGTACCAAGCTAGGCAAATATGAAATACAGCTATTGTAAATCTTCTAACTCCCCATTAAGCAAGGGCAATGCATTATTAAGAATGCATCTGAAGTATTTTCAGGGTTTAAAATACTAGGCCTTGAATAATTTTCAAAACTAAGTTCTCATTTTGGTATAGGATTTGATAATTATAAACACATTTGATGTGTACTTTTTTCTATCAACTACACTTTGCCCTCAATACGGGTGAGTGTTAGGGTCTTAAACTATTTCTTCATATAGAGCATCTTTAAATAAGTTCTGTTTTCACTGAACTTATAAGACTTTTTCCCCTCACTTATGTACCCAGGAAAATTAGTGAGCATACACATACATATACTTGCATACATATGTATGTATATATAAGTTACTTTATCATTAGAATAAAACTAGACACTAGGGGGACAACAACTCTGAGGAACAGTTGGGTCTTCTATAGAAATCTCCCTCTGTGCTGCTGAAGGATGTGATGAGGCTGTAGGAAGTTTTCTCATAATCTGTTAATCCTGCATTTCCAGCTGTCACTACCCAAGCTACATGCTCATCTGCTTCCCCAGCAGCACTGGTCTTTAAAGTCACATCTGTTGAAAACAAGATGTTGGTTGAGCATCCAATGCTGTTTGCAAACTTTCTATAACTCTCACTCTCCACTTTGTGTCCAATCTTGCTATCAAAGTGACAATCAAAAAGCTCAAGAATATTTCCCTCTGTAGAATGCCCAAATAATAGCTTCTGAGCCTCTGCACTTCCAAAAGGATAGATAAACACCTTCATTCCAGCTTCTTTTCACTTCCTGACTGTTGGGATGACATCTTCAAAGAACTCTGCTTTCCTGGGATGAATCCCACTTGATCATGGTGCACAACCTTTTTGATATGTTTTTGTATTCGATTTGCCAGAATTTTACTGAGAATTTTTGCATCTATGTTCATTAGAGATATTGGTCTGAAGTTTTATTTCTTTGATGTGTCTTTGCCTGGTTTGGGGATCAGGGTGATATTGGCCTCATAGAATGAGTTTGGAAGTGCTGCCTCTTTCTCTACTTCCTGAAATAAATTGGAGAGAATTGGTATTAGTTCTTCTTTAAAGGTCTTGTAGAACTCAGTGGTGTATCCATCTGGTCCTGGTCTTTTCTTGGTTGGTAAGCTTCTAATGGCATCTTCTATTTCATCACTTGATATTGGTCTGCTTAAATTGTCTATGTCTTCCTGATTCAATCTGGTCAAATGATATGACTTAAGAAATTTGTGGATGCCTTCAATGTCTTCTATTTTTTTTGGAATATAAGTTTTCAAAATAATTTTTAATTATCATCCGTGTTTCTGTAGTTTCTGTGTGATATTACCTTTTTCATCACGTATGCTGGTAATTTGAGTTTTCTCTTTCCTTCTCTTTGTTAGCATACCTAAGGGTCTGTCAATTTTATTTATTTTTTCAAAGAACCAACTTTTTGTTTTGTCAATGTAATTCATCACATCAATAGACTCAAAAATAAGAATTATATGATCATCCCGATAGATGCAGAAAAAGCATTTGACAAAATACAGCATCCTCTCATGTTCAAAACACTAGAAAAACTAGGGGTTACAGGAACATATCTAAACATCATAAAGTCTATCTATGCTAAGCCTCAGGCCAAAATCATTCTAAATGGAGAAAAATTAAAGGCATTCCCTCTAAAAACTGAAACAAGACAGGGATGCCCTCTTTCACCACTTCTATTCAACATAGTTCTTGAAATGCTGGCCAGAGCAATTAGATGAAAGAAATTAAAGAGATATGTATAGGAAAAGAAGAACTTAAATTAGCACTATTTGCTGATGATATGATTCTATACCTAGAAGACCCAAAAAGCTCCACCAGAAAACTTCTAGAACTGGTAAATGAATTCAGCAAAGTAGCAGAATATAAAATCAACACCCATAAATCAAATGTATTTCTGTATATTAATGACAAATCCTCTGGGAAGGAAATGAGGAAAACTACCTCATTTACAATAACCTAAAAAAATTAAGATACTTGGGAATGAACTTAACAAAAGAGGTGAAAGATCTATACAATGAAAACTATAGAATCTTAAATTAAAAAATCAAAGAATACCTTAGAAGATGGAAAAATCTACCTTGCTCTTGGATAGGCAGACTTACTATTATCAAAATGACCATACTACCAAAAGCACTATACAGATTTAATGCAATTCCAATCAAAATCCCAATGGCATTCCTTATAGAAATAGAAAAAGCAATCATGAAATTCATCTGGAAAAATAAATAAAGCAATCCTTAGCACGAAGAGTGAAGCAGGTGCCATCACTATACCAGACCTTAAACTATATTACAGAGAAATAATAACAACAACAGCATGGTATTGGCACCAAACCAGACTGGTAGACCAATGGTACAGAATAGAGGACACAGAGACTAATTCACAAAACTACAATTATCTTATATTAGACAAAGGTGCCAAAAACATGCATTGGAGAAAAGATAGCATCTTCAACAAATGGTGCTTGGAAAACTGGAAATCCATATGCAACAAAATGAAATTAAACCCCTATCTCTCACCATGCACAAAACTCAACTAAAAGTGGATCAAGGATCTAGTAATTAAACCAGAGACTCTACATCTAATAGAGGAAAAAGTAGGCCCTAATCTTCATCATGTAGGATTAGGTGCCACTTCCTTAAATAAGACTCCTATAGCACAAGAATTAAAACCAAGAATAAATAAATGAGATGGAGACAAACTAAAGTTTCTTCTCAGCAAAAGAAACAATCTGTGATGTGTACAGAGAGTCTACATCCTGGGAGCAAATTTTTATCCCTCACACATCCGATAGAGCACTAATCTCTAGGGTATATAAAGAACTCAAAAATCCAAGCACCAAAAAAAACAAATAACCCAATCAACAAATGGGCCAAGGACCTGAACAGACACTTCTCAGAAGAGGATATACAATCAATCAACAAATATATTAAAAAATGTTCATCATGTCTAGCAATTAGAGAAATGTAAATCAAAACTACTCTAAGATATCATCTCACTCCAGTCAGAATGGCAGCTATTATGAAGACAGACAACAATAAGTGTTTGGGAGGATGTGGGGAAAAAGGTACACTCATACATTGCTGGTGGGACTGCAAATTGGTGCAGCCAATATGGAAAGCAGTATGGAGATTCCTTGGAAAACTGGGAATGGAACCACCATTTGACCCATCTATCCCTCTCCTCAGTTTATACCCCAAAGAATTACAAACAGCATACTACAGAGACACAGCCACATCAATGTTTATAGCAGCAAAATTCACAATAGTTAAACTGTGGAGCCAACCTAGATGCTCTTCAATGGATGAATGGATAAAAAAAAAATGTGTCATATATACACAATGGAATTTTACTCAGCAATAAAAGAGAATAAAATCATAGCATTTGCAGGTAAATGAATGGCGTTGGAGAAGAAAATCTAAGTGAAATTAGCTAATCCCCCCAAAACAAATGCTGAATGTTTTCTCTGATATAAGGAGGCTGACTCATAGTGGGGTAGGGAGCTGGAGCATGGGAGGAATTGATGAATTCTAGATAGGGCAGAGAGGTGGGAGGGAAAGGAAGGGGGCAGAGGATTAGCAAGGGCGGTGGAATGTGATAAACATCATCATCCAAAGTACATATTCATGAAGACATGACGAATTGGGTGTCAACCTACTTTTATAGAACCAGAGATATGAAAAATTGTGCCGTATACATGTATACTAATTGTAATGCATTCTGTTGTCATTTTTTTAATCAATCAAAAAAGAAAGAAAGAAAGAAAGAAAGAAGAAAGGAAGAAAGAAAGGAAGGAAGAAAGGAAGCAAGCAAGCAAGCAAGCAAGCTAGCTCTGCTTTCATAGGTCCAGCTGTGAATGCTGCCTTCCACATGTGTCCCTGCAATTGTTTGAATGCTGTGGTCTTTCAGTCCATCACACAGTATCTATCACAGCCTGGATTATCCATTTTAGGTCTTCTACCCTATTCCCAGATGCTGCAGGAATAGAAACAGCCCCATCCAGTGGGCATCTTTTTCAGGCTGTTTTCTCAAAAGATTGGCATCCTGTTGGCACTCCTCCTCTTCCCAATGTGTTTGCAGATACTCTTTAACATTTTCTTTGATGTAAGAAAATAAATGTCCAGATGCCACCATGGAAATCAGTTTGCTGGTAGGGAGGATGGAGGGCGGCCCCGGCTGCACCCCAAGAGAGTGTTGGGTTTCTGAGGGCCCTGCAACAATCTGGCGACCACGGGGAACCTGAAGAGTGCAGGAGAGGATACCTCTGTGGACCAGCAAGTGGAGAGGACCTCTGTCCAGGGGTCAGAACTCAATGCTGCAAAGGAGCAGGCCTATCTATTATTTTTAGGTGATGCTGATCATCCAACCGAGTGCCTCATGTGTGCTAGTCAAGCGCTGTACCACTGAGCTACATACAAGCCCCCAAAGGCACTTCTTTAAAATGCATATCATCAACATTTTAATGCTCTTGACAGAATCTGGCTTAAACCATCATATTACTCTATTTTATTTTCTTATATTTTTATCTCAGTGTAAAACATTTATTATTCATTAATTTTCTGCCTTCACTCCCATAATATAAATCCTACATTACTGGGAAACTTTGCATGTCCTGTCTCACTTAATATCCCCAAACTTTCCCCCCCCCACCCAATTTTTTTCTGGTCAAGGATTAGTAACTCTCCAAGATCCTAGGTATAGTAAGCATGAATCCGGATTTCAATCCCTAGTAATTGGACTCCAGAATACTAGAGTAGCAAAGTGGCAAGAAATTTAATGTTACTGTCACAATGCCCAAACCTGGGTCAAAGACAGGGGCAGCAAGGGTCTTCTTTCCAGACTTAAAAAAAAAAAAATCAATCAGACCAATAGTCCCTTCTGGAATTCCTTAACATCATATTTAACACAAATGATAGTTATTCTTTTGATTGCCTCCAAGTGAATTTGGAAGGTTCCAGGTGGAAAAGAAAGCATGCAGCATGAACAATGATTATTCCTGAAACATCTGAACCTGGATGGATTTTGAGAGGAGGGAGGTCACTTTCAACCAACTTTGATCTAGGGAATGTAAGTTCTGTCTGTGCTTGGAAATTGTCCTCTCCGCCTGCTTATAGAGCCCCTGACTGCATTATTTCCCGAGGAATACTTCTTTCTTGATAATATCAGTATCTCTTGCTTGTGTGATAAGCAAATGAATTGTCAGGATTATCTGAAGGTGTCATAGATGAGGTGTGAGCAACCTCTGAGTGTGTGGGAGGGAGAAGGGGGTGAGGTGCAAGTGAAATTGAGCCAGCACCTTCAGCTGCTTTGAAGTGGTTTTTGTCAAACAGAGCTGTGAATCAGCAGGTGTACCACACACCTCCTTGACACTTGTGCCTGCAGAACCGTGAAAGTGAGGTACTCAAAAGAAAACCATCAGCTGATTTTATAAAGGGGAAAAAAATACTGCTGGTTAACTTTATCTCTCAGAGGTAGGACCTCAGGATAAAAACTTCCACTTAATCTCTTTCCAATCTGGAAAGAATAAACTTGGATCAGTGCTTTAGAGGGTGAAGTGGAGATGTGTTAAGATGAGTAGCCTTGAGCTTAAGTAACATTATAAGAACTTGGACCACATTTGCAAATGTTGCTATCCTTCCAAAGAAATCCTGCCTCTCCTGCATCACTGGTGTGAGTATAAGTGGATAGAAACCATTGGGAGTAACATTTGACATGGCTATCATATTTTAGACAACTAATCTCTGTGGAAGAATTTGTCTGCTGGGAATTTAATATGTGAATTTTACTCACACGTATATGTATTTATCAATGTGGTCATTGAAGCATTATTTTTATTCACAAAGAATTGAGAAAAGCCTTAATGACAACTAATGAGGAATATTCAGTAATTCACGATATTTTTGTAAAATGAGTATATTATGTAGCCATTGAGAACAGACTGCACATTTATGTGTAGTCAATATGAAAAGACACCAGAAATATTTGAAGTGAGAAAGGAAAGTTGTAATCCTCAAAGTATATATGATATTAAATTTGTTACTCAAACACAGGCAGAGCTTTTTAATTTTTAAATCAACCTAAGTGCATGTAATTTGTAAAGATAATTAATGACAGGTCAAAATGAAAAACACCTGCTGTCACTTACTCTTGATAGAATTGCCCCTGTAAAAAGTTACAGTTTTCTTCAGAGGATCCACCCTTATGATTTCTGGTCGGAGACTCATATTTAAAATGCTATTAATTTCTTTTGCCCACAGCATACTAATTTACATGGCATTCCACTTAGGCGTTCTCACTGGTCCCTGAGAATTTTATATAAACTTCAGCTACTACCAAGGATATCTGCCTATTCATTTGAGTTGCTGGTCGTTGTCCCCAAGCTGAATTTCACATTCTTCATGGAGTCCATATTTTAAGTTGGATAATCCATATATAAAATACTGCAATGAATCACATTTTCCAAATTTGTGAACATGCATCCAGCTCCCTTCACAAAAAAAAAGATAGCATAGAAGTATAAATGCTATTTTATTTATATTAATTAGTCATACAGGCACCCTCTCATTCCATATCCAATTAGTATATAGATCAAGTTTTCCCTCTGTGGTGCTTTGACTCTTTGTTTTCCTCTCAACTTGAAGTCCTGTGTATACTTGGGTTAGTTTGGTCTAAAGGGGAGTATCTACTCTTCAGATAAAGTACAAGTATGAGGTCATTCACTAAGATCACACTTCAAGGCTGTACATGCACAGGTCAACAGGTGGTGTTTATAACTGTGCACACATGCTTGTGAGGGGACCCCAGGCAGCCTTAGAGTGTTCCATGGAAACCAATCAATCTCTCTTCCTCAGCAGTAAGCTAGACTTCCCAAATGGCAGTTCTTATTTTCTAGTCTAACTTGTTTCTTTTCAATTCACAAGTTCCCTAGTATAAACTAAACCCTAGAAAGATGTACTGGTACAGTTCCAGAGTTCGACACCTCCTAGACAGAAATTCAATCTTGTTCCATGATTACTAAGGTGATGGGATAGCTTTGCAAAGCATAAAAACCTTGTTATGCCCTAGTTTTTTGAACAATCAGATTGTACAATCTACATCCACCTAGTGCTTGGGATAATAGGTGATTATATGTTTATGCCAATATGGTGAAATAAATAGCTGGCATGTCTCTTGTCAAACAAGATTAAAAAAAAATTCAGTCTGGCAGGCATTTCTCCTGGTAAGACACACTGCTGCATGTGTAAAAGAAAGATGTATAAATATATGTGTGTACATATGTAAATACATGTACTTGTTTTTGCAAAGAACATTACATCTGGGATGTATAAGAAGCAGTTTATAGTGGTACTGCTGAGAGGTGGGAATGAAAAGTTTAGAGAACTTTTACTTTCCATTTTTAGCTCCTGCACTGTTTTATTTTTAATGTAATTTAATTATATAATTTTATAATCATAATTGAAAAACAAGGGCTTTTTTAAAACAATTTTTTAGTTGTAGAGGGACACAATATCTTTATTTATTTTTATCTGTTGCCAAGGATTGAGCCCAGTGTCTCACACGTGCTAGAAAAGTGCTCCACCACTGAGCTTTGACTCCAGCCTGCTTTTTTTTCTTATTGTAATTAAAAAGAGGAGGATGGGGGGAACCTTGTCTCATAGAAATTCCTGGATATTTGTATGCAATTACTGGCAGGGTTGAATCTGCTTGGAAATCAACTTCTTCAGAGTTACAAAGAAGTTCCCTTGGATTTGATATCATGTCAAAACCCATCATAATATGCTTTGCATTTAAATTGCACTTTTGATTTTTGAAAAATAAGTCCAAGCATATAACACACATACTCATCCCTGCCCCCACCAACAATTGTTTCGCTTTCATTTTAACAAATCTATAGAATTTAACACTTTACTAGGTAGACTTTGAGTATGCATTTGTCATAAAGACAAAGTGGGATGTGAATATATCAAGCAATGAGAATGTAAATGAACAAATATGCCACTGATATCACCTGAGGCCATACATAATCCTGAAGGATTTTCTGGGACTGAAAACATTTGGAGACCTGCCTTTAAGGGAATCACATTCAGAGTCTGAGACACTTTTTAAGTAAGCTAAGCTGAATTAAATCTCCATCTTTGAGAGTGGATTTGCTATTCAGCAACGGCAAAGTCCTTGCAGCCATGTCTATGTATAAATTGACCAATCATGGTAAAACACAAATAGTTTGACAACAAAGTGTATGTGTGCATAAATCAGTTCTGCTCTTTTGTAAGTCAGTCTTGATGACTCCAAAGTCCATGTGAGGAATTAAATGTTCCCAGCTTTAAGCATTAGGTGTTATATGTCTCCAGGAGCATTGCAAGTTAAGCAGGGATGCTTCTGTTTAAGGATAACTAGCAGAGTCTCTTGCTTTATGCTGGCATATATTGATGTGTGATTCTGGTGGAGGAGAGCCCTCTGCTTTGATGCATAAATCAGGAAACTGCAAGAAATTTGCATTGCCAGAAACTTTCCAACCTGAAGTCAGAACTTTCATATCATTAAATTGATCCACTGATACTTGTTTTGATTAAAGCACCAGCTAACTCATAACAGCATCTGTACTCAGTGATATAACTCAAACAAGCATAATGAATGCCTATCTTTTAATTTTTTATGAAAAGGCTTCATAATATATAATTAAGATGTTTTTTACATGTTCTACTGATGAACCATCTGCAGGTATGACATTTAGCATCTGTACTTAAAAGTAGCCACCTGTTACAGTCTGGTAATCCTGACAGTGAATCATTTCAGATAAATAGAATTTGGGATCATTTGGATTCAGGGTTTTTCATGAATCTATCATATTCTTGACACTATTTTATTGCAGTCTATCTTTTAGTTTTTTTTTTTTTTAACTCACATCCATTAAGAGATCTAGTCAACTATACTTGTTTTCAAGCTAGGAAAGCCTTGGTAAATGTATAGCAAGAGAAAATTTTTTTTAGAGAACTGAAATTTACTCTTTCCTCCTTCTTCCTTCTTTATTAAAGTCCTATCATATCTGTATTCAAGTACTCAAAACTTTCAATCTTTGTTTGTGTCATCAATTTCAAAACACATACTCATCCCTCTCAGATTCTTGCCTCACTTTGAAACGCAAAAAAGATTATGGCATTCAAGAGTTATTTGCATCAGATCAGTAAAGGGATCAAAATTTTACACTAAAGGGGAAAATTGCTAATAATATAAGTTTTTTTTTGAGAATGAACTAAGAAGACAGTTTTAGAGGTAGTTGTAGTTCTTTGGGAAAGTAAGTATTATTCCAGAATTTATAAATTTCTGGGCACAACCAGGGAGATAGCATAAGCTACTCTGCCTCCCTGAGCATAATCTCACTTTTTAATTGATAGATCAGAGGTGAGCCTTACAGAGCCTAGTCACCCTTCACATTCTATGGAAATAAGGTACCATAGAGGATAAATAAAACAAAAGCAATCATAATAATATCTACCTAAAGGTGGGTTTTTTTTTATTGGTTGCTCAAGATAATACAACGATCTTGACATATCATACATTTGATTCAAATGGGGTATGAATTCTTATTTTTCCACGTGTACAGATTGCAGGATCACATTGGTCATACAGCCACATTTTTAAATTTGTTATCTTCAAGAAAACACAGGATAGTGTCATAAATATTTTAAGTAAATTATAGGTCAACAAATAAATTCATTATATGTATGCAGTGGTTGTTTAGTTTTGGACTAAAATGTCCCTAAAAATTCATGTGTTAGAAGTATAAATTTCTGGGCACAACCAGGGAGATAGCATAAGCTACTCTGCCTCCCTGAGCATAAGGGAGTGCAACGAGGTTCAGAGGTGGGACTTTTAAGCAATGATCAGATCATGAGGATCTGATTTTACCAGTGAATTGCTTCATTTGAATGGATTCACCAGGTGGTGGTGAGACCATAGGTAGCTGGGACATGGTTGGAGGAAGTAGTCACTGGGAGCATTGCCTTAGGATTGCATCTGTCCTGGGCCCCTTCCTCTCTGTTTTCTGTCTGCCATGAACTAAGCAGCTTTCCTCCACCATGACTTTCTGCCTTAAAGTGAGCAGACCATGGACTGGAACCTTTGAAACCATGAGATTAATGAATCTTTCCTCCTCTGTATCGTCAGTGTCAGGTATTTTCTTACAGCAATGAAAAACTAACACCGTTGTATATTATACATGAGACAAAACCCAAACCAAACCAAAACAAAAAAACACCCAAGTTTATATGCTGGTTTCCTGTATCAGGGCTTTTGCTGATCAGTACAGAAAAATCAACTCTTCCTCTTGAACTTCAATATAGCACCCTGACTACTTTCCCATTAGAGAACACATGATTGTTTTGTTGTATTTAAAACATTTTATATACCACTATCTTGCAACTCAACAGAAAGTTTTGAGAATTCGGGGACCTTGTGAGAGATTAATTTTTACATATACACATTCCTCAATGTGTATTCTTTACACTCTTAATTCCTTACACTCTCACTTGAGTGTATGTCTAAGGAGACAATAACATAAAGATAAAATTAACCCTGGAAGAAAGGCTTATTGAGTACCAGTTGAAGAAGATGCCATACTCGTAGGGATCAAGCTGTATGTGAAGATCACAAATGATAGTAGGTAACATGATCACATTGTAACATATCCTTGGAGGCAGAGCAGCTGGGGAGAGTTGATTCACGTCTTCATCTGCCATGCACTCCCAGGCAAATGCTTACAAAGAAGGGTGAATTTCCCTATACTGCTCAAACCTCTCTTTTCTCTCTGAGATTGTTGTATAGAATTTAAACGATGTGTGATGTAGATCCACTATATTTACACATGTGCATATAGTTCTTTATCAGATCTCTTTGATTATTGTATTCAGTTTTTTCATCTTCCCAAACTATGTAGCATAGTTTACAGAAACCACACAGAAACAAATGATATTTATTAGACATTTAAATAACTTTCTGAATTATTCATTTCACCAAAAATAAAACATTGAAAAAATTGTATGTGTCTAGATTGTGCTAGTCAGTGGTCATCTAGCAACTTAAGACATAGTGAATAGTAGAGGCTAAATAGCTCTGAACAAGGGACTAAGAATATGCAGTCAAAGCCAAAATGGTTTATATAATTATATACATATAACTATATATATTACACATATGGCTATATATAAATTTATTATTATATATTACTTTATATATAACATACATACATTTAACATATAGATGGTTATATATAGTTATAGTTAATACAGAAGTTATAGTTAAGGTAGTAGTTTAGTTAAGGTAGTAGTTTAATAGTAGGTTAGTTTTTTTGTGTGCGTATATATACATATATGTTATTATGTATATACCATATATAATCATTAGGGTTAACTTGGTGAACTACATATGATTACATGGATATTTACAAATGTGTAGTTTTCTATATACTGTTTAGTGCAGTTGGGTTATGCATGCACACCCATATATATTCTGGTTTTGGTGGAGTTCTGAAGATCACTCATTTGTTCAGTAATTTGCTTAAAGTACATGTGTGACTAAGCCTATAACTATACTTATGGCTGAGGTTCATCACAATAAAAAGGAATGCAACAGGATCAACAAAGAAAAAAGATAAAGGTGGACCCAGGAAAGAAATACACAGAGTTCTGATTTTCCTCTACCTCCAGTGATAAATATGCTCCTTTCTCCATTAGTTAAAAATATACAGTAATATGTGTGCAATGTTTCTGCCAAAGGAAGTGTATTAGAAACCATCAGCCAAGATTTATTGGATGATGTTCACATAGGCACTTCTAACACATAACAAAATGTCAGACTCACCGGAGAAGAGGGATTTATATCAGCCACCTGTTTGTGCAAATAACCTAGATATACTGAGAGACCACTCACAGTATCAGTTAGGAGATGGTTTAAACACCAACTTTCCACGTGACAGCAATGACAGTTTTGTAAAAACAAAAAAAAAAAAACAAAAACAAACAAACAAAAAACCTTATGAAGATAGCAACTTCATGTGTATTATATTAAATAATTTCTGTAGTCCATCTCCTTGGCCCTTAGCAAGGTGTCTTTATAGTACAATTATTATCAGTAGTACAAATGCAGAATTGTGAAACTACCCTGTCATATTATTCTCAGTTATTCCATTTGGTGCCTAGATTTAGCCATTTAAATCAAATCACATGAACTTCGAAGGCCTATCTTAAAAATCTATGTGTCTTTCTCTAGTTTCTTTGTACGTGTTCTAAGGCATCAGGTACATGCCACCTCTGGCAGTAAGTAAGTTGAAGTTGAGACAATTAAAGTTGAGACACAGTGTCATGACATTGAGGGTAAATATAAGAGATATAATCCAAGAGAGTATTCATCATATCTTCAGAAAGAGTGCATGTCAAACAGGATATATGCCAAAATCAGGCAGCAGAAACTAGTAGAGTCCCCAGTGTGTCTCCCCACCCATATAACTTCCTACCCTCATGTGTCCAGTTCTATGGCATCACATCAACTCCATGATGACAGACGATGTCATCTGGAGTGGGTTCTTCCTGGTGTTCTGTCTGTAGAGTCGGGGTATTTGGCCACATCCTGTTGTTTTATGGTCAGAGGTGTCAGAATCTGGTAAAGTTCTAAGCAATCAAGGCAGCCTTGAAAAACACTTTAGAAAAACAACACAGAGAGTTTTTCTTCATGAAGAAGAGAAATCTTCTGATCCTTGTTCCATTTTAATTCTGGATGGAGCTAATTTTTAACGTGAAGTATTATGTCTTTTCTTCTTGGTTAAAGTCATTCTATTAATTTTCTCCTGCTGCCACAAGACACTCCCACAATTTAACTGCATCGAGTAATATAATTTATTATGTTATACTTCTGGAAGATAGAAGTCTGAAATGAATTATGCTGGATGGACTAACATCAGGGTGTTGATAGTTGTAATCCTGTCTGTCTGAAGGCTCTAGGCTAGAACCTATTTCCTGGCCTTTTTGCACTTTCCTTGTTTCAAAGGTTCTTCCTGTATTTTTAAATTCAGTAACATTTTTTTTTTCTGATCCTTCTCCTGCCATAGCATCTTTCTCTGACTGATTGTAGTAGCAAAACATCTAAAACATCTTCTGATTTTTCTTTTTTTTAGTTGATGATGGACCTTTATCTTTTATTTGTTTATTTTTATATGTGGTGCTGAGAATAGAATCCAGTGCCTCACACACACTAGGCAGGTGCTCTATCACTGAGCTACAACCCCAGCCCACATACTCTGATTTTAACAACTCATGATTAGATTGGTCCATCTGGATAATCCTGGATCATAACTGAAAAATCCATTTTAACATTGAAGGTACCATATTTTACTTAGTGCACAGGTTTTGGGGGACATCATTCAACCTTCCTGAACCTACTTAAATTATATGTTGATTTAAACACACCACCTCCATGACTTTGCTGCCCCAGTTCTTGCAAAAATCTCTTCTTTATTCTTCTCTAAGTCTCTAGAAGTCATTTTGCATGTGGTCCTGAACACTTTTGCTACCAAAGCTCTGCTAATTACTTCTCTTCTCAGTTTCCACATAAACCGATTTCTGTTAGGCTAATCATATCAGGTTTTCTGAAATGTCTAGAATCTCAGTAGAGAAACAGCTCTGCTCATGACATAGAGAAAAGGTCATGACTGTGAAACTGGCTTCTAGGAAAGTTTCTATAATTACCTGTAATGGATACATAAAGAAAGAATATAATTCATGCTAATGGAGGAGGAGAAAACTTAGTAAGAATTTGAGTAGAAATGTTAAATTGTTGAAGTTTTATGGATCCAATGATTCTCTTTGTAGAATATACATCTCACATGTTTACTATTGTAGTCAAATCTGTATGCAGTGGGAGGCAGTGACCCTCCATGTAGCATGTTCTGAAAGACAATGGAGAGGTCTATCATACTTATGCAAAACTACTAGGTGTAGGCCTCAGGCATTTCTCTTTTTAGTAAACTTCCAGGGACATGTGATATGCTCTCTCTTTGATTTATAGCAATTTCATTAGATGCTAAGATTAATTTGGAAAATAGTGCCTTGAGGGATTAGAACTCATGATTTCATAAGGATTGAAACACATCACCTTTGCTCCAGGAGAGGCAAGTTCTGGTGACCACTTAAGAAGTGTTGGCTGTGTCACAGTTCAGGACCTCTGTGCCCACAGGGTCCATAATACAAAAGACAAAAATGTCCTGTGGTTTCAAAAACCATATGGTATTAGACTGGGAGCAGAAATTCTGTTAAATCAATTTCTGTATCCTTGGCCAGGTGGGCCTAATGAGTCAAGTAAGGTCTCTGAGCCATGTGATCACTGTGCAGATTGACTTCATATACCAACTTGATGTGGCCATGCGCTGCCTAGACATTTTGTTAAACATAATTTCTCAGTTTGTTTATTAGGGCATTTCTGGATTAAATTTACCTTTAAATCAGTAACAATAAAACATGTTGTCTTCTCCAGTGTAGGTGTGCCCCAATCAACTCATTGAAGACCAGTGTACAATAAAAAGCTGAATAATAATAAAGAATTCTTTCTTTATGCCTGACTATTTTCAAGAGAGGATGTTAATCTTCTGCCTTTGAACTTGTGGTAGGACTAGAGTTGATGAGCTGTACCGGATCTCCAGCTTGCAAATTATGGACTTCTCAATCTGTGCAATTGTATGAGCCAATTTCTCATGGTAACTTTGTATATCTGTATGTCTATGTATGTATATTTGTCCCTATGTATTCTGTTTTTCTGAATATCTATGCTATAGATATATAGATTTATGCTATATCATTACCAACATCCTTTTTATCCCAAATATTCTGTTATGCCTTAGAAGATTGGTCTGGTGGGTCTGAATAAGTATTCCTCCTATGATTCCAAAGCTATGTTCTATACTTTGTTTTATCAGCACACTTTCCACACTGTATTATAATTGCTTGCCAATTGCTATCTTGCTCACCAAACCTCAGGTATTCTTCAGGTCAGGAACAATTTCAATCATATTGATCGTTCCATTTTTGGTATCTGGCACGTTTCTGAAAAATAGTAAATTCATATTGAGAATTTGCTAAAAGAGTAAATGTAATTGAATTTCTAATTTTAATTTAATTTTGATTTTATTTAGTACATAGTGATTGTACAAATTAATGGGATTTATTGTGACATTTCTATACATAAATCAAAAGTGCTTCTAAAAAAAGAGCAACAAAATTTTCCTTCTAACTTAACAGGTTGCCAAACATTATTCATTGAAAACTTATACTGGTGTTATCACATTTCCACCTACATTTTACCATTTGAAGAATCAGCCAGGGAACACAATTGTAGGATTTTGTCTTTCTGGGGCCAAATTCATGTCAAACATTTTATAAGTGAGGAAATTGGGTAGAAGAAGATATTTGCTACAAGTCATTCACAAAATATATTTTTTTACTTGGTAGATCATTTGTCTTTTTCTATTATTATCATAGGTCCGTGAGGTTATTCTAGCCTAACCCCTGCACATAGGCACACAGCACAACAGGCATTTTATAAACATGTTTCGGAGGTGCCCAATTGATTCACTTAAGAAATCTAGAGGAAAATAAGACATGCAAGTTTTCCTACAATACAAGTTGATACGGAGTATGTCAGGATATATATTTTAAAATAGAGAAGAAATAGAGATTATCTCAAAAGATATTTAATACATATGGATGTCTTTCTACAAATATATCATTATTGTTGTCCTTGACATGAAACAATTGGAGACATAGGTAGTAAGGGGAGAATCTGTCATAGGATGACCAAACTTTCAGCACTAACTCCAGATAAGGCCAGGGCAAACAAGAATTAGTTGGTCATCTGAGGATAAGTTATTTCATGAACTTCTTGCTTATTTCATGAACTTCTTGACTATATTTGGAGATTGCTTGGGGAAAGATGTTAGAGATGGGAAATTAGGTCTAAGAAAAACTATCAAACAAAAATGAACAACATAATAGGAGATGAGTTTCATGACCCAAACAAAGCATTCTGGGTACCAGAAAGCCAAGAGGAGAGAGCGGCAGGAGTGCCTAGGATTTTAGGGGGATAATTTTGTTTCTTAATTATACACATGACATATAAATAGATTATCACTGAACAGAAGTCTGCAGAGCATGACATTAAATTACTCCTCCTTTTTCCACAGCTAACCAGTCTTTACAATGTGGTGTATATCCTTCCTGAAGTTTCCTGATGCATTACATATATATATTTTTTTCATTTCTTCCTCTTCACATTTGTTTTGTGATTTTTCTGTTTTCAATTAAGGTCTGTTTTTTGAAATGTTTTCACAAGTCAATGCCTAAAGATCAACTCATTTTTCAAAAACCTAGTGTTGTATTTTACAAAATATTTTATAAGATGTGTGATGATTTCGTTAACTATTGACCAATTGATGGTCACTTGTTTTTTTTAATATTTTGAAAATAATAAGTAATAATTCAAGAGGCATTTTTATACATATATATATGCACAGAATGAAGAATCTGTGTGATAGTAATAACAAAATTCTAATTAACATGTATTTGTTACTTATTATGTGTCAATCTCTGTTATGCATTTTGTATCCTGCTTAATCTTTACAATAGTTGTGAGTTAATATGATTATTCCAGTTTTAACCAAATGAAGAGATTGCAGTTCAGAGGTGTTAAGCCCTACAAAAAGGTTAAACTGGAAGAAAGAGACGGAGTTGGCGGACACAACACAAGAGCGCAGTCCTCCATGTTGGGCCAGAAGTGCAATTGTTTGGTACAGTTTGTCTCTAGAAATCATTAAGTAAATGAAAGCCTACCTTATTTATATTTGTTTATTTTTGGCAAAACTTTTCTAACTAAACAAGATGTTGGTCAGTCTCATTTAGAAGCTTACTTAGTTTTTCATGCACTTGACATTTCTCTTCTGATAAAGCATCCAGTGTACACAAAATACAATTTTTCACTTAGCTTTATAATGTCAAATTGCTTTTGAAAGAGGCCATAACAAGTGCTTTTCTCAGCCACAATGACTGAGCTAAACATTTTCCAATATTTTTGATTATGTATGATAACATCTCAAAAATTTGTTGATCTATTGAGGGAAAAGTGATATTACTTCCTATTTTAACTTGCATTTATTTTAGTAACTACCATGTTCAGTTTATGCTACTTATAATTTTCATTCATGAAATTTTTGTTTTTATCTTTTGTTCAATTTCTGTCTTTGACTTTTTATTTTTTTTTTATTTTTTTTATTGGTCGTTCATAACATTACATAGTTCTTAATACATCATATTACACGGTTTGATTCAAGTGGATTATGAACTCCCGCTTTTACCCTGTATACAGATTGCTGTATCACATCAGTTACCCTTCCATTGATTGACATATTGCCTTTCTAGTGTCTGATGTATTCTGCTGTCTGTCCTATTCTCTACCATCCCCCCTCCCCTCCCCTCCCCTCCCCTTTTCTCTCTCTACCCCTTCTACTGTAAATCATTTCTTCCATTTGTATTATCTTGTCTTACCCCTCCTTTCCTCTTATATGACATTTTGTATAACCCTGAGGATCGCATTCCATTTCCATGCAATTTCCCTTCTCACTCCCTTTCCCTCCCACCTCTCATCCCTGTTTAATGTAAATCTTCTTCTCAAGCTCTTCGTCCCTACCCTGTCCTTGTTTACTCCCCTTATATCAAAGGAGTCATTTGGTATTTGTTTTTTAAAGATTGACTAGCTTCACTTAGCATAATCTGCTCTGATGCCATCCATTTCCCTCCAAATTCTATGATTTTGTCATTTTTAATGCAGCATAATACTCCATAGTATATAAATGCCACATTTTTTTTGTCCATTCATCTATTGAAGGGCATCTAGGCTGATTCCACAGTCTTGCTATCGTGAATTGAGCTGCTATGAACATCGATGTAGCAGTGTCCCTGTAGCATGCTCTTGTTAGGGCTTTAGGGAATAGACCGAGAAGGGGAATAGCTGGGTCGAATGGTGGTTCCATTCCCAGCTTTCCAAGAAATCTCCATACTGCTTTCCAAATTGGCTGCACCAATTTGCAGTCCCACCAGCAATGAACAAGAGTGCCCTTTTCCCGCATCCTCTCCAGCACTTATTGTTGTTTGACTTCCTAATGGCTGCCAGTCTTACTGGAGTGAGATGGTATCTTAGGGTAGTTTTGATTTGCATTTCTCTGACTGCTAGCGATGGTGAGCATTTTTTCATGTACTTGTTGATTGATTGTATGTCCTCCTCTGAGAAGTGTCTGTTCAGGTCCTTGGCCCATTTATTGATTGGGTTATTTGTTATCTTATTGTCTAATTTTTTGAGTTCTTTGTATATTCTGGTTATTAGGGCTCTATCTGAAGTGTGTGGAGTAAAGATTTGTTCCCAGGATGTAGGCTCCCTGTTTATCTCTCTTATTGTTTCTTTTGCTGAGAAAAAACTTTTTAGTTTGAGTAAGTCCCATTTGTTGATTCTATTTGTTAACTCTAGCGCTATGGGTGTCCTATTGAGGAATTTGGAGCCCGATCCCACAGCGTGTAGATCATAACCAACTTTTTCTTCTATCAGATGCCATGTCTCTGATTTAATATCAAGCTCCTTGATCCATTTTGAGTTAACTTTTGTGCATGGCGAGAGATAGGGATTCAGATTCATTTTGGTGCAAATGGATTTCCAGTTTTCCCAGCACCATTTGTTGAAGATGCTATCCTTCCTCCATTGCATGCTTTTAGCCCCTTTATCAAATATAAGATAGTTGTAGTTTTGTGGATTAGTTACTGTGTCCTCTATTCTGTACCATTGGTCCACCCTCCTGTTTTGGTACCAGTACCATGCTGTTTTTGTTACTATTGCTCTGTAGTATAGTTTGAAGTCTGGTATCGCTATACCGCCTGATTTACACTTCCTGCTTAGTATTGTTTTTGCTATTCTGGGTCTTTTATTATTCCATATGAATTTCATGATTCTTTTATCGATTTCTACAAGATATGCTGTTGGGATTTTGATTGGCATTGCATTGAACTTATAGAGAACTTTTGGTAATATCGCCATTTTGATGATGTTAGTTCTGCCTATCCATGAGCAGGGTATATTTTTCCATCTTCTAAGGTCTTCTTCTATGTCTTTCTTTAGGGTTCTGTAATTTTCATTGTATAAATCTTTCACCTCTTTTGTTAGGTTGATTCCCAAGTATTTTATTTTTTGGGGGGATATTGTGAATGGAGTAGTTGTCCTCATTTCCGTTTCAGAGGATTTGTCGCTCATATACAGGAATGCCTTTGATTTATGCGTGTTGATCTTATATCCTGCCACTTTGCTGAATTCATTTATTAGCTCTAATAGCTTCTTTGTGGACCCTTTTGGGTCTGCTAGGTATAGAATCATATCATCTGCAAATAGTGATAATTTAAGTTCTTCTTTTCCTATTTTTATGCCTTTAATTTCTTTCGTCTGCCTAATTGCTCTGGCCAGTGTTTTGAGGACTATGTTGAACAGAAGTGGTGAGAGAGGGCATCCCTGTCTTCTACCAGATCTTAGAGGGAATGCCTTCAATTTTTCTCCATTCAGAATGATGCTGGCCTGTGGCTTATCATAGATTGCTTTTACAATGTTGAGGTATGATCCAGTTATCCCTAATTTTTCTAGAGTTTTGAACATAAAGGGATGCTGTACTTTGTTGAATGCTTTTTCTGCATCTATCGAGATGATCATATGGTTCTTATTTTTAAGTCTATTGATGTGGTGGATAACATTTATTGATTTCCGTATATTGAACCAACCTTGCATACCAGGGATGAATCCTACTTGATCATGGTGTATAATTTTTTTTGATATGTATTTGAATCCGATTCGCCAGAATTTTATTGAGGATTTTTGCATCAAGGTTCATTAGAGATATTGGTCTGTAGTTTTCTTTCTTTGAAGTGTCTTTGTCTGGTTTCGGAATCAGGGTGATGTTGGCCTCGTAGAATGAATTTGGAAGTTCTCTCTCTTTTTCTATTTCCTGAAATAGCTTGAAAAGTATTGGTGTTAGTTCCTCTTTAAATGTTTTGTAAAACTCTGCTGTATACCAGTCCGGTCCTGGGCTTTTCTTAGTTGGTAATCTTTTGATAGTTTCTTCTATTTCCTCTATTGTTATTGGTCTGTTTAGGTTGTCTATATCCTCCTGACTCAATCTGGGCAGATCATAAGACTCAAGGAATTTATCTATGCCTTCACTATCTTCTATTTTATTGGAGTATAAGGATTCAAAATAATTTCTGATTATCTTCTGTATTTCTGAAGAATCTGTTGTGATATTGCCTTTTTCATCCCGTATGCTAGTAATTTGGGTTCTCTCTCTTCTTCTATTCCTTAGCATGGCTAAGGGTCTGTCAATTTTATTTATTTTTTCAAAGAACCAACTTTTAGTTTTGTCAATTTTTTCAATTGTTTCTTTTGTTTCAATTTCATTAATTTCAGCTCTGATTTTAATTATTTCTTGCCTTCTACTTCTTTTGCTGTTGTTTTGCTCTTCTTTTTCTAGGATTTTGAGATGAAGTATGAGATCATTTATTTGTTGGTTTTTTCTTTTTTTGAGGAATGAACTCCAAGCAATGAATTTTCCTCTTAGAACTGCTTTCAATGTGTCCCATAGGTTCTGATATGTTGTGTCTGTGTTTTCATTTAACTCTAGGAAGTTTTTAATTTCCTCCTTGATGTCTTCTAAAACCCATTGATCATTCAGCAACCTATTGTTCATTCTCCAAGTGATGCTTGATTTTTCCTTCCTACTTTTATCATTGAATTTCAGTTTCATTCCATTGTGATCAGATAAGATGCATGGTGTTATCTCTACCCCTTTATATTGTCCAAGAGTTGCCCTGTGACATAATATATGGTCTATTTTTGAGAAGGTTCCATGTGCTGCTGAGAAAAAAGTGTAACTACTTGATGTTGGGTGGTATAGTCTATATATGTCAATTAAGTCTAGGTTGTTAATTGTGTTATTGAGTTCTATAGTTTCCTTATTTAACTTTTGTTTGGAAGATCTGTCCAGTGGTGAGAGAGGTGTGTTGAAGTCTCCCATGATTATTGTATGGTGGTCTATTAGACTCTTGAACTTGAGAAGAGTTTGCTTGATGAACACAGCTGCGCCATTATTTGGGGCATATATATTTATGATTGTTATGTCTTGTTGATGTATGGTTCCCTTGAGCAGTATGACGTGTCCTTCTTTATCCCTTTTGATTAACTTTGGCTTGAAATCTATTTTATTAGATATGAGTATGGCCACTCCTGCTTGTTTCCGCAGTCCATATGAGTGGTATGATTTTTCCCAACCTTTCACCTTCAGTCTATGAATATCTTTTCCTATCAGATGCGTCTCCTGTAGGCAGCATATTGTTGGGTCTTGTTTTGTGATCCATTCTGCTAGCCTGTGTCTCTTGATTGGTGAGTTTAAGCCATTAACATTTAGGGTTATTATTGAGATATGGTTTGTTCTTCTAGCCATATTTATTTATTGATGTTACTAAACCTGATTTGTTATCCTCTTTGACTACTTTCCCCCCTTTACTGTCCTACCTCCCATTGTTGGTTTTCAATGTTATTTTCCATTTCCTCTTCCTGTAATGTTTTGCCAAGGATTTTTTGAAGAGATGGTTTTCTAGCTGCGAATTCTTTTAACTTTTGTTTATCGTGGAAGGTTTTAATTTCATCTTCTATCCTGAAGCTTAATTTCGCCGGATACACGATTCTTGGTTGGAACCCATTTTCTTTCAGTGTTTGAAATATGTTATTCCAGGATCTTCTAGCTTTCAGAGTCTGTGTCGAGAGATCAGCTGTTATCCTGATTGGTTTACCTCTAAATGTAATCTGCTTTCTTTCTCTTGCAGCTTTTAAAATTCTCTCCTTATTCTGTATGTTGGACATCTTCATTATAATGTGTCTAGGTGTGGATTTCTTATGATTTTGCACATTCGGCATCCTGTAGGCTTCTAGGATTTGGGATTCTGTCTCATTCTTCAAGTCTGGGAAGTTTTCTCGTATTATTTCACTGAATAGACTGTTTATTCCTTTGGTATGGAGCTCTGTGCCTTCTTGTATCCCAATGACTCTTAAATTTGGTCTTTTGATATTGTCCCATATTTCTTGGATGTTCTGCTCATGGATTCTTAGCAGACTTGCTGAGTTGTCTATGTTCTTTTCCAGTTGAAATACTTTGTCTTCATTGTCTGATGTTCTCTCTTCTAAGTGATCTACTCTGCTGGCAGTATTCTCAATTGAGTTTTTAAGTTGGTTTATTGTTTCCTGCATTTCTAGGATTTCTATTTGTTTGTTTTTTATTACCTCTATCTCCCTGTGAAATTGATCTTTTACTTCCTGGATTTGTTTGTCAATGTGATCTTTCATTGTCTGATTTTGCTGTCTCATGTCTTCCTTGAGACTCCAGATAATCTGAAGCATGTATATCCTGAACTCTTTATCTGACATTCCATCTGTTGCAGCTATTACCTCTTCTAATGTTGAGTTGACCTGCATTGCTTGTAGTCCTTTCTTTCCTTGTCTTTTCATACTGCTCGCGTTTCTTTCTGCTTGGTGCAACTGTTGTGTTTTTGAAATTTACCCCCTGGCCTGTCTTTCCAGTGGGCCGCAGGTATCGTTGCTCCCCCGCTCCGGCACCTTGCCGCTCCCCAGTGCGTGCCACAGACTCCAGCCGCAGGGCGATTGCCTATCAGGCTATGCGACCCTCCGTGCGGAGAAAAGGAGCTCCCGCAGTCGAACTTTGCACGATGGAAATCTGTCCACTAGATTCTGGAGCACCTCGAATTCGCTGGAAATTCCCTACAAGATAGCCTTCAGGCGATTCACATCATCTTTCTCCCGCTCAGTGACGGGGCGCACTGGGGTGATGCACTCCCTTCGCTGCCATCTTCCCTCCTCAGGACTTGACTTCTGCACCCGCTGCGGTGCCACCAGTGGAGCCGGGTAGCTGCGGCCGCGTGGTTAGGGACCGAGTGGGAAAAGCGGCTGCTCCCAGAGCGAGCGCTATGCCTTCCGGGGGAGCCCGGATGGCGGAGGCCGACTGCGGTTTCGGGCGGGGCGGCCCAAGCCGCTCAGGGTGACCGCCGCTTGCAAAAGCGATTGCTGGCTCCGGGACTTGACTTCTGCACCCGCCGCGGTGCCACCTGTGGAGCCGGGTAGCTGTGGCCGCGTTGTTAGGAACTGGACAGGTGAGGTGGCTGCTCGCAAAGCGAGAGCAAGGCCTCCGGGGGAGCCCCTTGCCGGAGTGGCTAATGGCTGAGGGACTAGACCTCTGTGCCCGAGTGGCCATCCAAGATCCACTTCTCTGGGACAAACTGTCACTTCCAATAAACCTACCAGATCACGGCTGCTCTCCTCTAAAGGGAATTATGCTAGAAGTTCCTCCGTAGATAGGCTGCAGCTGTTAAGGTGGGTCTTTCTTATCCCGTTAAAGTGGAGACGTTGGAATCGCTGCTTCCTCGCCGGCCGCCATGTTGGATCCTCCTGTCTTTGACTTTTTAAAATAAAAATCCCTTATATATTTTTTATACTGTTTCTATTTTATGTATCTTTCAAATATTTTATTTTATTGTTATTTTTTGTGTGCTGTGATGAGGATTGAACTCAGGGCCTCATACACACTATGCAGGTGCTTTAACCACTAAGCCACATGCTCAGTTTGTTTTCCAAATGTTTTATAAAATTGAGTTAATTCATTTAGTTAAGGCATAGAAGTGAAAGTGTTACTATCAACTAGGGTACTAACACTCTTTCTAGGATTGGCTAGACTGTAGATAGAGAAATTAAAGGTTCTGATTGTGATTCTTTTAGATTCAAAGATTCTTCTTCCATATTTCTTTTTGCACTGTAGCTTTAAATATTTAGCTGAGAACCCACTGAATAGAATGCAGCAAAATGTGTTTTGAGACTGATGATAACATCAGGAGTTCTTAATAGGCCTATGTATCCAACACAGTAACTGTTAAGGGAAGTTAGCAGTCACTATTAGGCCTATTGAGAACTCTTGATGTTATCATCATTCACTGTTTAATTTTACATGGTTTCAAACCAAAACTCTGTTTTCAGTATGAAGCACATGATATTGAATAGACAAGATGTATTTCCTAAATTTAAGAAACTGCTGTTTGTTCTTTAATAAGTTGAATCCAGTAGCAGGTTAACAGAATTAAAATAATCTTCTTTTTCTTTAGTCAATTTAGGAATCATTAACCTTAACAGAACATATGTAAGGGATACCCCCTGTCAAAGTTATAACCCCAAATTCCCAATGCTATTAGAATATATGATTTCCTATAACAGAATAAATACAATGGTTACAGAATACTAAGTTTTTCAATACTTGGGAAGTCAACTCTCTATCATTTTAAATGTGACCTATAATAGATCTTTAGTTAGAAAGCTTATAGAAGGCTAGAAATATATTAATACAATTGTTTTTGAAACTAGAGCTTATAAACTCAAACTTGAGTTGAAGACTGTAAAATACCAGTTTCTGAAATAACAGAACAAAGTACAAAATTAACATAAATAATTAGTAATATAAAATTAATTGATATTTGCAAGAAAGTGGTAATAAAAAGTTTGAGTACATACACTACCTCCCATGAAGGTTTAATTTCTATGGGATTTGTTCTTCTATAGCCAATAAGTAAATAACTGGTTATTAAAATGGAATATAATGTTATAAAGTATGATATTACATGTAAATGGTATGTTATTTAAATATAGACCATGATGAATTAAAGGTGGAAATTACAAATAATATTGTAACCATGTAAATTAAAATACATGTAAGTTAACTAACAGTTAACTAACAGGGACAGAAATCAGGTTAGTAGTTTCTAGAGACCAGGGTAAAGAAAAGTGGGACTTGGGAAGGAGTGGGAGAAATCTGTGGGGGCAATGGAAATCTTTATAATTTTGATTGTGGCTGCAGTTTTAATATTATATATAATATTTTCAAAATTCATCCAGTTGTGCAGCTTGAATTGAAGATCTTTCCCATTGTGCTACATGGTTGATAAGAAAAAAAGTTAAAAAAACAATCACAAACAAAATAATAGATGTCATCCTATAAATCCTTGGACTGGTTGACATTACTGGGTCAATTTTCTCAACTATTTAATGAAGGAATTTTATCACAGTCATACAAACTCAAAACATGAAAAAGAATCACTTCCTATTTATGATTCCAGTAATAACTTGTTGCTAGAACTAAATAAACATACTTGAAAAGATTACCAAGAGCAATATCCTTCCTAAACACAGATGCAAGAATCCATTAAGAATATTAGCAAATTGAATCTAGCAAAATATTAAAAAAAAATGCAACTTAACTAAGTAAAGAATATCCTTGAATTTATGGTTTACTTAACATTAAAAGAAGAAATAATATTATTCAACATGTTAAGGTAATAAAGTATAAATATAATTATCTCATTAAATTGCAAAAGAGTATTTAATAAATTCAACCCCATCATGAATTAAAAATAAATTCTCTCAGCAATTTAGATATTGAAGGGAAGCTCCTCATCTTAATACTGAACATGGAAAAAAAATAGCAGCTAACATTATACTTCATGGCGAGTGACTGAATGTTTTTTATCTAAGGTCAGAATCAAAGCAAGGATGCTTCCAGTCCCTGCTTCCATGCTTCTGTTGAGTATTGTATTGCATATCTGAGATAAGGGAAATAAGCAAAGCCAGGAATCACGATAGGCTGATTGGAAAGCAAGCATCTGTGCACATCTGTTCTGATGTACTTTGAAGCAATGCTGGAGGAGTTGCACGCACCTGATTTCAAAACTTACTGCAGTAGTAGAGTAATCCAAACAGTATGCTATTGATGTAAGAAGACAGATCAATGGAATAGAACAGACTCCAGAAATAGACTCTTGTTTG
Organism: Urocitellus parryii; assembly: GCF_045843805.1. Taxonomy (NCBI): domain Eukaryota; kingdom Metazoa; phylum Chordata; class Mammalia; order Rodentia; family Sciuridae; genus Urocitellus; species Urocitellus parryii. Next base: position 99,430,033 of record NC_135542.1, read on the forward strand.
TATGATCAATAGGTTATTGACAAAGTTGGGAGGCCATTGAACGGCAAAGACACAGAGTTTTTCATAAGTAATGTTGAAACAACCGAATAATCTTCTGAAAAAATACACTATTAACCTCACAGCATGCAAAATTAACTTGAAATTAATTAATCATAGACCTAAATTCAAAGGCAAAAACCATAAATATCTTAAAAGAAAACACAATAAAAAGGTTTTGTGACCTAAGAAATGACAAATAATAAATCCTCAAAGTAAAATATGGAATTCGTCCAAACTTAAAAGCTTTGCTCTTTAAAGAAACAATTAAAAAGATAAAGGCAAGCCACAAAATGGAAAAGAAAACGGTATTATTTATATACAAATAAAAGAAAAAAACTCAGACTATGTAATAAACATTAACATATAAGTAAACACAATACTAAAATATATGACCTGATCTCAGTTTAATAGTGATAAAGATATACAAATGGCCAGTAAATACGTGAAAAGATGCTTCGCATAATTATTTATTAGAGAGTTGCAAATTAATATGCCATAAAACACGTCAATGACTAGAAATAACACTTGAGTCAGTGGAACTTCAAACATTGCTGGTGGCCATGTAATAATTCACAACCGCTTTGGAAAAAAAAAATTGGCAGTTTTTTTTTTCTTACTGAATTAAGCACAAACTTACCATAGGATCCAGGATGACACAGGTATTTACTCAAGAGAAAATAAAATATATTTTATTCATAAAAACCAATACATGGAAACAACCTAAATCAGCAGGTGAATAGATGCCGAAGTCTGGCTGGCAAAGTAACCGGGGAGTGACAAGCAACTTGTGAAGATTGATACAGCAAGAGCGGGAGCCACTTTATTGTAGGACATTAGAGGTATATATACATTACTGAATACACAGCTTGACTCAATTTAGCTGCATCCAGTTACAGCAATCAGTCATTAAGGAATCCTCATTATCTTTTTTTTTTTAAGAGAGAGTGAGAGAGGGAGAGAGAGAAAGAGAGAGAGAGAATTTTTTAATATATATTTTTTTTTTTAGTTATTGGCAGACACAACATCTTTGTTTGTATGTGGTGCTGAGAATCGAACCTGGGCCGCACGCATGCCAGGCGAGCGCGCTACCGCTTGAGCCACATCCCCAGCCCCCTCATTATCTTAATAATCATACACAGCTTAACTTTATTAACATCATTGGATACAGCAGTCAGTCATTAAGGAATCTCCATCATCTTAATGGCTCCCTGGCATTACTTCTCAAACCACTCCTTTTGGCAAAGTGCCAGGTGCCATCTTGACTTGTCTGTGGTCCACAACAAATAGAGAAGAAAATTGCAGTCTATGTAAGGACTCAGTAATAAAAAGGAAGGAACTGCTAAGAAAGCTAAATATGGATGAATATCAAAACTGTGCTGCATGACTAAAGACAGATACCAGAGTACTCAACATATTATTAAATTATATTTAATTCTATGAAAATAAAAGTAATCCCTGTAACAAAAATTACAACTGTAGTATTTGTCCTCAAAGGGGAGTAAGAAAGATTTTGAAGGGAAGGAAAGATACATTTTTTTATGAGAGAGAGAGAGAGAGAGAGAGAGAGAGAGAGAATTTTTTAATATTTATTTTTTAGTTTTCGGCGGACACAACATCTTTATTTGTATGTGGGAGCACGCTACTGCTTGAGTCACATCCCCAGCCCAGAAAGATACATTTTTAATTTGATTTAGGAACTTTTTACACAGTTCTTTATATTCATCAGAACTCAAATGGACTCATCTTATTATAACATCAATTTTTTTTTAAAATGAGAGATTTATAATTAAGGGGTTAAATATATATGAGAAAATTTCCCTACTATATTTCCTTTTAGACATTCAGGATGGATGTTAATAATTAAAATTTTGCACAAAAACAAATAGACAAAAACAGCTCAACAAATTTTAAGCCCATTATTTCCCAAAGTCATTTAATTAGGGAAACTTATTTTCAATTTGTCAATGATAAACATCACTATTTTAGTAAAGGAAATGAGGGAGACCTCCCTGGGAAAGATTTTGTCACTACAATTCCATGATTTTAGAAAAATATGCTATAAATATTAGAGTAATATGCTACAGATTCTTTATGAAACATATACAAAACCAGTAAATATTGACATATAAAAGGCTTTATTATGAAATAAGAGAAACTAAAGAATTAGAGAGATGCTGCAAATTCAAGTGTCTGATTAGAATTAACAATACTTACACTGTTTTTGCTGTATGGCTAATTCCTGATTAAATGCTGGTTGATGGATATATAGAAGAAAGAATCTCAAATAATTTCTCCATTTTATCTATCATAACAAAGTCAGATATGATATTCACATAATGATGCAGGTATGTTTGAACAAAAACAACAAAATTCATCTTTAATCAATCTATCATCAATTCATTTCTCTTACAAATTACTACTTTTTCAAATTCCCTCTTAATCTTCTAGTTGAGTGGATGAGTTTACCTCTCCTTCATACACACCTGGAAGTTCTATAGAATGCAACTTTCTCCTCTTGTTGCCTATGGTAGAGAAAAATAAATGAAGAGCTCCTGGCCACCAGCTTTAGGGGAGGGTTAGCAGTGAACCTGTGGTTCTAATGTGAACAGGTGTGAGCAGGACTTGTAATAGATTACCGAAAGAGTAGATCAGAAGAGTAAGTTTACACAGCTGCTAATCATGTCACTCAGGATAGGTTTTTTTTTGTCACGTGTTTGCATTATTTCATTAAATAAAATTATTATGGGTTTTATTGTAAGGAGGAGTTTATGTGAGCATTAATTGTCTGTGATTGAGGAGTAAAAGTTATGTGTAAGTATATCAAAGCAGTCTGGAAAAAGTAACAGAGGTTTGGTTTCTAATTCATTTTCAAACTCTGTTATCAGCAACTTGTTTTCTTTTAAAATAGTAAGGTATTTTTTTATTTTGGAAGTCATGCAGATTTAACTAATTAAGTAGATAACTTGAAAATAAAAATTACATTAAAAATTAAAAAAAAACACAAGATTATCACTTGGATGGAATCACTGTAAATGTGTTTTCCTTTCTAGATTATAAAATCATCAACCTCACAGATTAAAGAGCTTTGTACTCCTCTTTTAAAATTTAAGTTCTTGTCTGTGTTGTTAAATAGTCTATGGATATGTGATTTTTAATGACTGCATAATTATAAAATAATACTAATATAATTTAATTACCATTATAATATAATAATTATATTACTACATAAAATGATTAAATTATAATTAATAGAAAATTTCCTCTGTGGCTGAGCAGGTGTATTTTTTAGATTGGCTTTTGTTATGTTTAGAAAAATATAAACTAAAATATGAGATCCAACTTGGGCATATATAATAAAACTATTTGGAAAATATGCAGTGATATTTATTCAATGTTCTGTACTTATAGACAATTTATACCAGTCACTTTATTTAATCCTCAAACAATACGTAACATAAATAACGTTGTTGTAATGACTATCAACATTTAGGAAAAAGATGAAACCATCTCTATTCATTTTTACAGTTGATAAACAGAAATACCGAGACTTGGAAAGATTAAGAAACTTGCCCAAGATAATTTATCTAGCAAGCAGACTCCAGATTTTAATGCAGAACTAAAAGATGGCAGAATGGAGTTAGACAATGAGTTCTGATTTCCTCACAACACAGAAAGAATTCGGTGAAGGAAAAGCAAAATTGAAATGATGTATTAAGAACTATGTAATGTTATGAACGACCAATAAAAAAAAAAAAAAAAGAAAAAAGAAAGTTCGGTGACAACATACACGCTCTAAGACTCAATATTACAAAGTCTGAGACCTGGAGGGACTTGAAGATAGGTTACCGGAGTAGAGAATAGGTGCAGACCTCCCTGGGGAGGGGCAGCAGAGATAGAGAGAATGGCAAAACTCTTAAGCTCACCCACTTAAAATCATTTGGAAAGGCGAACAAAAATTTAAAGCATGATGGGAACAACAGGGTTCTTCAGCCAGAGTAAACAGCTTACAACCAAACTGTGAAAAGCAAGCTGAGCCAGGGGTTTGAAACCATTTTATTAGGTCCTCCGCTGATTACTCAATCCATTACATCAACACTTCTTCCTATGCCCAGATAGTTGCAAATTAAACCAGAGGGAAGTTCCCTGCTATGGGACCTTTTAGGAATCCAGCCAGAAAGAATTCTAGGGGGACCACTACTAAGAAATTTGCTGGAATCCCCTGTGCTTCCATCTCACCAGAACAAGGGGAGAGGACTGGTACAGAAGCAAGGGCAGAAAGCTCTGCACAACTTTCTCTCAACTCAGGGACAGAGCAACAAAGAAGCTTTTAGTCCCAAGCAGAGAAAATTGGATTCACCAGTTCCATACCAGTACTGACCGATGGCATTGGGGAGAGGTACCATGGCAAGCCTAGGGACAGTCCCAGGGATCTCTGGCCTATCCTAGAGGGAAGCAGCCTGAATATCCAGGAATATAGAGGTCCCGTTCCCAGATGGTGGCACCCAGGAACAGACGGCTGAGAGCATAAGATCCCCAGAAAACTTAAGTGGAAGGCAGCTGCAAACAACTCCCCAGGGAGATCAGTTAAGCTAGAAAATTTTTAGAGCCAAGGCAACAGGAAGTAGCTGCTCCCAACCTTCACTGGCATCCAGCCTCACTCACGATCACAACTGGTGAGTGGAAGGGCATTGTTTGGACACTGACAGGATCTTACATCAGACATAGTCAACAGAGGGAATCCATGTTCCTCATTCACAACCTACGGCAGCAGAAACTAGAACCCAGGTCAATCACCTGAATCTCTTTATACAGTACCCCAGAGAATAATGCATCACAGAATATCCATAGAAAACTCACAGTCAGAGTCAGAAAACTCACAGACAGCTATCAGGAACTGCACTATCAAAAAAAAAAAAAAAAAAAGGATAGTATATAGGGGAATAGGTGTATGTTGACCCACCTCAATCATGGGGACACTCTAGAGCCTGCATCCTGAACTCTTGCACAAATAAAACAACTAAATCACAACCCTTTATCCTCCAAGCAGACAGATGCAGGTCTCTGAGCTGACAAACAAGAACCAGCTAGTGGGAAGTTTATAGAAACTAAGGAATTGGCTTCTGTGTCCCAGCAACTCTGGAGACATTAACAAAGATAATGGATATCTTCTAAATGTCCAAATCCCAATGAAATTTAAACCAAGATTCCACCAGAATTTCCTTCACCTTGACATGGTTTACTATAAACTCTAACATCAAATTTGATCATGTAAATAACTCTTTAACTTAAATGGTAATTGTTACCTCGATAACCAACTTTGTACCTTCAACACATTTTATTGTATTTTACCTAATGGTTTAAAACATTAATCAGAATTATTCTTCCTATCTTTGTAGTCCTAGCTCCAGTTTATACTTCTGCTCTCACCCCCTGATCCTCCCCTTGCATTTTCTGCTATTACCTCAAATATCCACCATCCATATATTTCTCCTTTCTACCTTGGCATGAATTTTTTTTATATATCTTTTTCCTCTTTCTTTCTTTTGTTCTGTCTTTTCTTTCCCTCTCTTTTTTGCCCAATCTTTCTTCCTCTCCCAGCTAGCCCTCATTTAAAGGTTATAGCAAGTTTATTAAATTTAATAACTAATTATTGACCTATTCCACAACTTCACTAAAAGTTTATACCCGGATTTGAGTAACTGTGAGGAAAAATAGCAACAAGTCTTTGATTCTCATAAAGTTGAATAGTACAAGGCTTGGCTTAAAGCAATTATGGAAAATAAGATTTAATGGAATCTTTTGGAGTGGTGCTCTTATTGGTATCAGAAGAGGATACACATTGACTAAAATAGAAATATCTGAATATTCACCCAACCCAGGGATCTTAAGAGAAAGATGCTCACAAACTAGTCCCTCACTTAAAAGAAGTGAGAACTATCCCCATAAATGGGTAGGCATATAAACAATATGAAAAAGCAAAGGGAAAAACCATCCCAAACAGCCCATAATGAATGCTTCAACAACTGACTCCATCAACACCACAGTAGAGGAAATGGCAGAGAAGAATTTAGAGCATTCACACTTAAAATGCTCTATGAGGTAAAAAGAAGATGTAAAAATTAAAATTAGAGAGAAAACACAGGAAGTAAAAGATCACATAAATAAAGAGATGGATATTCTGAAAAAGAACCAAACGGAAATTCTGTTAACTAAAGAAAGATTTGATAAACCAAATTAAAAATTCAAAAGAAATCATCATTGCTGGGCGTGGTGGTGTATTCCTGTAATCCCAGCAGCTGGGGGGTGGGGTGGGGGTGGGGGGGTGGTAGTGGGGAGGGCTGAGGCAGGAGGTTTGCAAGTTCAAAGCCGGCCTCAGCAAAAGGGAAGTACTAAGGTACTAAGCAACTCAGTGAGAACATATCTCTACATAAAATACAAAATAGGGCTGGGGATGTGGCTCAGTGGTCTAGTGCCCCTGAGTTCAGTCCCGGATTATACCCCCCACTCCCGCAAAAAAAAAAAAAAAAAGTATTATCAATTAGGCCACTATGGTGATAAATTTTCAGGCCTCAAAGACAAAGTATGTAATCTTGAAAATGAATTTGACCATCCCACTCCTCGGTTTATTCCCAAAGGGCTTAAAATCAGAATACTGTAGTGATACAGCTACATCAATGTTTATAGTAGCTCAATTCACAATAGTTAAACTATGGAACAAGCCTAGGTCCCCTTAAATAGATGAATGGATAAATAAAATATTGTATATATACATAATGTAATATTACTCAGGCATAAAGAATAATAAAATTAGGTCATTTGCTGGTAAATTGATGGAACTGGAGAATATCATAAATAAACCAACTCTGAAAGAACAAAGTACAAATATTCTCTCTGATACACAGATGCTAACTCACAATTAGAGGGGTGGATAGAAAAGAATATAAATACTTTAGACAAAGGGGAAAGGAGGAGAAATGGGAAGAGTAGAGACAGCAGTATACATTGGACCTTACTTTCCTATGTGTATATATGAATACATAAGGTAATTCTACATCATGTACAATCAGGAAAATGAGAAGTCATATCCATATCTGTAAAATCTGTCAAAATACAATTTACAGTCTTGTATAACTAATAAATATAAATTTAAAAAACATCTTAATAGATCATGAGCACGATATTCAAATAATCTAGTATAATATTAAGAGGCCAAATTTAAGAATCATTTAAATAGATGAAGACTCTGGAATACAAGATAAATGGATGCAACATTTTTTTTTCAATAAAATAATATCAGAATATTTTTCAAACCTTAGGAATTAAAAGGAAATTCAAATATATAAGATTCTATATATACAAAATCACAATAGATCCATTCCAAGACACATTATAATGAAGATACCTAACATACAGAATAAGGACAGAATTTTAAAAGCTTCAAGAGAAAATTAGCTTGTCACATTTAAGAGGTAAAGCAACATGGATTTCAAATGATTTCTCAACCCAGACCCAAACAGCAAGGAAGGAAATGGACACCAACTAAGAATACCATACCCAGCAAAATTAAGCTTCAGAATCAAAGATAAAATAAGAATTGTCCAAGATAAACAGAGGCTAAAAGAATTCATAACCAGAACCCTTGCCTTACAAAGCATATTCAGTGAAATATTTCATGAAGAAGAAATAAAAATCCAAAATGAAAACCAGCAAAGTGAGGAATTACATTAGAAGAATAATCCATTAAAGAAGAATCAAGAATGATTAAACATTAGAAATAAATCAAAATGAAATGAAATAAAAATAATCTCTCAAAAATAACATTGAATGTAAAAAAGACATAGTTTGGCAGATTTGATTAAAAAACAAGACCCAACATTATGCTGACTCCAAGAGACTCACCTCATAAGCAAAGAAATCCCCAGACTGAAAGGAAGGGTAAAGGCTTACCATCCAAATTGGACTTGTAAAAAAGCAGGGGCAGATAGTCTGATATCAGATAAAGTGGACTTCAAGCCAAAATGAATCCAAAAAGTCAAAGAAGGTCACTTCATACTGCTTAAGGTAATCATACATCAACAAAATATAATGTTCAAAATTATTTATGCCCCAGGTGATCAAGCATCTATATATATATAAAACAAACTCTTCTCAATATTAATAATCAAATAGACCACAATACAGTAATACTGGGTTACTTTAGCACACCTCTCTCACCACTAGATACATCATCCAAATATAAAGTAAGTAAAGTTTTAACAGAACTAAAAAATATGATTAATACTATGGCACCAACAGACACCCATAGAATATTTCATCTGTCAATGACTGGATTCCCTTTCTTCTCAGAAGTACATGTAATATTTTCTAAAATAGGTCACATTTTAGGTCAGAAGCCAAATCCTGGAAAAAAAATATAGAATGCCTGCATTCTATAAGATCATAATGGAAAGAAATTACAGATCATTGATAAGATTAAAAAACCCACTCTAATACCTGGATATTAAATGGTATACTTTCAAGTGATGAATGAATAGCAGAAGAAATCAGAGGTGAAATTAAAAAAAATCTTAGAAGTAAATGAGAATAGTGCTAAAACCTATCAAAATCTCTGGGACACTATGAAGTCAATTCTAAGAGGAAGGTTCATAGCATTGAGCTCATGCTTTTAAAAAAAATAGAAAGATACCAAATAAATAATTTAACTTTACATCTCAAGATCCTATACAAAGAAGAACAATCCAACACTCAAATCAGTAGACAACAAGAAATAATTAAAATCAGAGCCCAAAGTAATGAAACTGAGAAATTAATAAAAAATATAGAAAAGATCAGCAAAACAAAGACTTTTGTTTTTCTAATAAGGATAAAGAGGATTTATAAACCCTAAGCCAAACTAACAAAAACAGAGGAGGGCAGAAAACTCAAATTAACAAAATCCAAGATAAAAAGGTGATATCACATTAGACACTGAAAATACAGAAAGAGTATAATCAGAAACTATTTTGAAAATTTATACTCTACTAAGGTAGCGAATCTTGAAAATATTGACAAATACCTAGAAACAGATGATCTGCTCAAATTGAATCAGGAGGACATAGAAAACTTAAACAGATCAATGTCAAGTGATGAAATTGAAGCAGCTATCAAAAGGTTTTTCAAACAAAGAAAAGTCCAGGACTGTATGGATGCTCAGGCAAGTTCTACCAGACCTTTAAAGAAGAACTAATACCAATATTCCTCAAATTATTCCATGAACTAGAAAAGGAGGGAAATCTTTCAAACACATTCTGTGAAGACAGTATCACTCAGATAACCAAATCGGGAAAAGTCATATCAAGGAAAGAAATATCCTTGATGAATACAGAGGCATAATTTCTTAATAGAATTTGGCATACAAAGAACTCAAAAAATTAGACAATAAGATAACAAATAACCCAATCAATAAATGGGCCAAGGACCTGAACAGACACTTCTCAGAGGAGGACATACAATCAATCAACAAGTACATGAAAAAATGCTCACCATCGCTAGCAGTCAGAGAAATGCAAATCAAAACCACCCTAAGATACCATCTCACTCCAGTAAGATTGGCAGCCATTATGAAGTCAAACAACAATAAGTGCTGGTGAGGATGTGGGGAAAAGGGTACACTTGTACACTGCTGGTGGGACTGCAAATTGGTGAGGCCAATTTGGAAAGCAGTATGGAGATTCCTGGGAAAGCTGGGAATGGATCCACCATTTGACCCAGCTATTGCCCTTCTCGGACTATTCCCTGAGGATCTTAAAAAAGCGCACTATAGGGATACGGCCACATCAATGATCATAGCAGCACAATTCACAATAGCTAGACTGTGGAACCAACCCAGATGCCCTTTAATAGATGAATGGATAAAAAAAAAAATGTGGCATCTATACAAAATGGAGTACTACCAGCACTAAAAAAATGATAAAGTCATAGAATTTGCAGGGAAATGGATGGCATTAGAACAGATTATGCTAAGTGAAGCTAGCCAATCCTTAAAAAACAAATGCCAAATGTCTTCTTTGATATAAAGAGAGCAACTAAGAACAGAACAGGGAGGAAGAGCATGAAGAAAAGATTAACATTAAACAGAGACGAGTGGGGGGAGAGAAAGGGAGAGAGAAGGGAAAGCATATAGAAATGGTAGGAGACCCTCAATGTTACACAAAATTACATATAAGAGGTTGTGAGGGGAAAGTGGGGGGGAACAAGGGAGAGAACTGAACAACAGCAGATGAAGTAGAGAGGGAAGATGGGAGGGGAGGGGAGGGGGGATAGTAGGGGATAGGAAAGGCAGCAGAATACAACAGTCACTAATATGGCATTATGTAAAAATTGTGAATGTGTAACTGATGTGATTATGCAATTTGTATTTGGGGTAAAAATGGGAGTTCATAACTCATTTGAATCAAATGTATGAAAGATGATATGTCATGAGCTTTGTAATGTTTTGAACAACCAATAAAAAAAAGAATTTGGCAAACCACACACACACACACACACACACACACACAACAAAACCATATTAAAAAGTGTTTATAATAGACAAAAGTGAACTGTGAACAAGTATACTACGTCTTTGTTAGTTTGGCTAAGGGTTTATAAATCTTCTTTGTCCTTATTAGAAAAACAAGATACAGGTTTGGTTCAACATATGAAAATCAAAAAGTCTAATTCATCACATAAATACAGTTAAGGACAAGAATACATGATTATCTCTATACATGCAGAAAAGCATTTGACAAAACACAGCACCCATTCATGTTTAAAACACTAGAAAAAATGAGGGACAGAAGGAAAATATCTCAACATTGTAAAGGCTATATACGAGGATCCTAAGGCCAATGTTATTATTCTGAATGGAGAAAAATTGAAAGCATTTCTTCTAAAAACAGGAGGAGGACAAGGATGCCCACTATTGCCACTATTATTAAATATACTCCATGAAACTCTACACAGAGAAATCAGGCAAGAGAAGAAAATTAAAGAAGTACATATAGAAAAAGTAGTGTTCAAATTACCTCTGTTTGCTGATATCATGATCCTATATTTAGAAGACCACCCAAATTCCATAACTTCTAGAGCTCATAAATGATTTTAACAAAGTAATAGGATGAAAAATCGACAATCACAAATCAATCATGTTCCTTTATTCCAATGATAAGTCTGCATGATTAATCTGCTGAAGAAGAAATTAGGAAAACTAGCACATTCACAATAGCCTAAAAAACAACAAAAAAAAAACTTGAAAATTAATCTAACAAAAGAGGCGAAGGACCTCTACAATGAAAGCTATAGACCACTAAAGAAAGAAATTGAAGAAAACATTAGAAGATGGAAAGACCTCCCATGTTCTTGTATAGACAGAATTAATATGGCCAAAATGGCCATAAAACACAAAAGCTTATACAGATTCAACATAATTCCCATTAAATTTCCAATGACAATCTTCCTAGAACTAGAAAAGCAGTTATAAAATTCATTTGGAAAAATAAGGGATGCAGGATAGCCAAAGCAAGAAAAGCCAAGTAGGAGGCAACACAATAGCAAACCTCAAATTATACTACAGATCTGTAGTAAAAGAAACAGCATGGTATGACATCAAAACAGGTGTGAAGACTAATGGAATAGAATAAAAGACACACAGAGAAATGCTCATAAATACAGTTTCTCAAAATAGGCAAAAGTGCCAAAAATATACAATGGAGAAAAATTAGCTTTTCCAAAAAGTCATGCTAGGATAACTCACAATCTATATGCAGTAAAATGAAATTAAATGTTATCTCTTCCCCTGCACAAAAGTCAACTCAAAGTGGGTAAAATGCTTAGAAATTATATCAGAAATCCCACAACTGCTAGGAAAAAAAAATGTCAGACCAACACTCCAATATGTTGGCACAGGACACAATTTCCTTAACAAGACTCCTAAAGTACAAGAAATAAAATTTTAAAAATCAACAAGTGGGATGGGATCAGATTAAAAAGCTTTTACACAGCAAAGGCAAAACTAATGTAAAAAGAGAGCCTACAGAAAATATTTGTCACTGCTTCTTAGATAGGGCATTAATATTCAGATCTCAAAATGGTTAACACAAAAAATAAACAAAACCAAAACCCCAAATACCATAATCAGCAAATGGACAAAGAAACTAAACAAATACTTCTCAAAAGAAGAAATATGAATGGTCAACAAATATATGAAAAATGTTAAATATCTCTTGCAATTAGGGAAATGCAAATTAAAACTACATTGAGATTTCATCTCACTCCAGTCACAATGACAATTATCAAGAACAAATATAATAAGTGCTGCTGAGGATATGGAAGGAAACATACACTTATACATTGCTGGTGGGACTGCAAATTGGTTCAACTACTCTGGAAAGTGGTATGGAGGGATATTCCTCAAAAAACTAGGAATGTCATTCATATATGATCCAGCTATCCCACTCGTTGATATATATTCAAACCTTTTTAAATCAGCATACTACAGTGATGCAATCACATCAATGTTTATAATGGCACAGTTCACAATAGCCAAGCTGTGGAACAAATCTAGCTGCCTTTCAACAGATGGATGGATTAAAAAATATACATATACACAACATTGTGGCATTTTCTGATAAATAGAACTGGAGACTATTATGATAAATGAAATAAGCCAAACCCCAAAACAGTAAAATGTTTAATATTTTCTTTGATATACTAAAGCTAATCCAAAATAATTGGGGAAGGGTGTAAAAAATAAAATTGAAGACCAGTGGACTAGGCAAAGGGGATTGAAGAAGGAGGAAGGATGGGGTAAGGAAAGAACAGCGGAATGAACCTGACCTAACTTTTTAGGTACAGATTTGAATATACTACAGTGAATCTCGCCACTATGTATATTCAAAAGACACTAATTTTTTTAAAAAAGGGAGATTACTCAGCAATTTAGGAAGGGCCTAAGTGACTTAGCAAGACCCTAACTCAAAATGAAAAAAAGTAAAAAGGGCTGGGGATATGATTCAGTAGTTAAGTGCCTCCAGGTTTAATCCCTGGCACCAAAAATAAATAGATAGATAGATAGATAGATAGATAGATAGATAGATAGATAGATAGATAGAAAGAAAATACATACATACATACATACATACATACATACATACATTACAAGAGGCATCAGAAGAGTAGAGGAAAGGGAACAGGGGGAAGGGAGAAGGAGAGGAAAAGGAGAAGTACTGGCAACTGAGTTTGAACAAATTATATTTCGTGCTTATATAATTGTAAAAATTAATATTAATAGTATTTATAACTAAAAAAAGAATAAAAATGGAAAAAATTAATGCAGATTTTCCCAACTCTAGGACTTGAGCTCCTTATAACCAAAATGTATTGCCTTAGAATATAAGGAACTATATATATGCCTATTCTGAAATTGTTAGCTTCATCAGGAAATGAACCACAGGAGCCCACTGAGCCCTTAGGGAGCATTCTAGTTAGCAAAATCTGAAGGGCCTGGAGTGGTGGCACATGCCTGGAATCCCAGTGGCCCAGGAGGCTGAGGCAGGAGGATTGAGCGTTCAAAGCCCCAGCCTCAGCAATGGTGAGGCGCTAAACAACTTGGTGACACCCTGTCTCTAAATAAAATACAAAATAGGGCTGGGGATGTGACTCAGTGGTTGAGTGCCCCTGAGTTCAATTCCGGGTATTTCCCCTACCAAAACAAAACAAACAAACAAAGAAAAAACCTGAAGGACTCACAGGAGTGACTCTGAGATTCAGTGCTATGGGAGCTTAAGGTTCAAGGAGACCGTGTTTATCTTTCTCACAGTCACCTGACTTGCAATTTCCATTTATCTGACTTGCAATATCCATTTATCTATCTGCATTATCTTTGCTCATACTTTGTCCTTTCTCATTCCTCCACCTGAATGCTTTCTCCTATACAAATGCCACTTAGATGAAGTAATACCTTCTCAGCAGAGGTCTCTACTGACTACTCGAATTCATTACATGAATATTTTTCTAAATTCCCCCAGCACCATTTATTCCAACTTTTGAATTGGGCCTAGCTGGTACTGCCTTAAAAATGCTCCTGTCTCTGCATTATTTATGCCTCTCATTTCTGGTCTTGATTTAAGCTCTTTGAAGTAGTTCCCTCTATCTTTTTACATGATGAGCATCAATAATTCTTGAACAGAATTGATGAGGACATATTTATATCACAGAGCAGACCTCAAGAAGTGTTAAATATCTAGCTTTCCATCTCTATATATGCTATTTCCAAAGTTTTCAAGTAATATTGGTTTCACAAATCCTGATTATTATTGGTGAATTCTCATTTTTATTTCCCAAATGTCCAGTCCTATGTTGTGTCAAAATTTTTCCTCATCAAATTCTGTACCAAGTCAGTTCCCAGGGTAAAGTCTGGTTGTATTAAGCCTATAGAATTCCAGCCACTGTATTCAAGATAAAAGACTTTAATTTTTTCATAGTGCCTGTGATCAATTAATTTGTGATTTTATTTCCAGGATTTCCAGTTCTAAATCCTCAGCATAACATTTATACCCATCTTCCATGTGAAATCAGCTAAATTCTTTCTGAAATTCTCAGCTTGGGGCCTCATTCCACCCCCATCCTCACTATTTACATGTTTCCTTGACCATTTCAACTCTAATGACATTTCTTCTTTTTTTTTCTGAAAGTGAATATATGTCTTCCCTTTGCCTCATAGTTTTTTACATAGCTATTATTTTTTGCTTAAACGAAGTTCCTAGAGAACGATGATCTTATTTATTCTCATTGGTGTCCTTCAAAAGCACTTCATTCAAGGGTATTTGTTCGGGTTCATGTAATCAAACAACTAGAAGGGTTATACCATTTGTGCTGTTTTTCATGTTCTAAGTTGTACTAGAAATTCTATAAAGCTGCAGACTCTATAGCTTCTTTATGTGCCTACGCTGTGTCTGCATCTTTAAAAACACACATATAATAAGTTGTAAAACATATGCAGAATTTTTTTAAATCCCCAAAATCTTTAATACATAGCTGATGAGTTATCTCAAATTGAGTAGCACTGTTTTTTTAAAAAATATTTTTTAGTTGTCAATGTACCTTTATTTTATTTATTTATAGGCAGTGCTGAGAATTCAACACAGTGCCTCACACATGCTAGGCAAGTGCTGTATGACTGAGCCACAATCCCACTGGTTTGTTGTCAAGACAAGAAATATAAAGTTACCAATGCCTTAGAAATTTTAGAGAACTTTTTATATTCTTCCCAATAAAAAAATCATAACCGAAGCCCTTTCATTGTCCTCAAAGATAGCCCCCCTTAGATATTACCATATATAAATTTGCCTATTTTTAATCTTCATATGTATGAAATCTTACTCATTGCATGTTTTAGGTTCCAGCTTACTTTACATAAGATCATGTTTATGAGACTCATCTGCATGTCTGTATGTAAAAGTTGGGGATTTATTTTCATCCTTATCTAACATATTTTTTATGAATCTACCTCAATTTGTATACAATTTAATTGTTAGTGATCATTTACTTTGCTGTATATTTGGCAATTGTGAAAACTCATTTATAAATGCATTTGTTTAATTGTTTTGTGCACGTATGTACATATTTCTAATAAATCTGTACCTTCAAATTGGAACTACTGGATTTGGGGTTATGTGCATTATCAAATTTGTAAATTTTGGGGTCTCTAATATAGTTTTGCAACTTAGGCTTCCAGTAGAAATGTATGAGGGTTTCTGTTGCTCCATAGTCTTACTGAGATTCAGTATTGCAAGTCATTTTTATTTCTGTTGTTATGGTAGTAGTACATCATTTTAGTTTTAATTTGCATTTTTGTCATAAAAATGATATTGTAATTTTTAAATTTTTGTTTGGCTATTCATCAATTCCTAATTGATTGACAGGAATTTTAGTTATGTTTGAATTCTCCTGAATTTTACAAATATCTTCTTCCACTTTCATTTTCCCCTTAATCATGCTTTTAATATACAAATATTCTAATTTTAAAGTATTCCAGAGTACTGACATTTTATATTATGGTTAGTGTTTTATGTAAAACATTAAAGACAGTTTTATAAATTCTAAGGTTATGAATATTTTTTGCTCATTTTATAATATGAAACTTTATTATTTCCCTTTGGATATTTAGATTTACAACCAATCTACATTTGATTTCCTAATGTTGTATAAGGTTTAAGTAAATATTAATTAATGTAAAACTATTTTAGGAAAAGTTTGTCCTTGTTACAATCCTTTATGTTGCCATATTGATATTGCTGAAAAGCTGCTTATTTCAGGATAGGGATATAGCTCAGTTGGTAGAGTGCTTGCCTTGAATGCACCAAAGAGCTGAGTTCAATTCCCCATCACAACACACACACACACACACACACACACACACAATGCTTATTTCCTTCCAATATATAACAGCAGGACCAACATTTATACTACTTTATAAATAATAACAAAATAATTAATTTCAAACCTGTGGACATCAGGAATGATCTAAGAATGATCTTGAAAAAATAGAAAAAAAATCAAGGTGAACACTTCAATTATCATGGATTACTCTTCTAGGAATTTGCAGTCTGGGAAACAGGGAAAGGAAACTCAAATAAAACTCAGTGGATTTTCTGAGATGGGAATTAAGTTGAGACCCCAGAGAGAAATAGTTCTGTTACGGATGATAGGTTAAATTCTGCCATCCTCACCTCTTACAAAACTTAAAAGAGAAAAACCAAAAAGATAAAATCAATTTTAAATAACTTTACTATATCCCAGAACAGAATAAATCTAAGTATATGTGTATAAATAAAAAGTATCTAATATTCAGTAAGATAAAATTCACATAGCATCCAATAAAAAGTTTAGAGAGTCCAATAGGAATCAGGAAATATGACCCTGATTGGTAGAAAATGAATCATTTGAAACCATACCAGGCTGGCATTAGATAGTAGAATTAGCAGACACAGAAATTAAAGCAATTGTTATAATTGGATCCTTAGATGTTAAAAAATTAAGTACAGACATGGAAAGTAATTTTGAATTTCTAGAGATCAGAAATACAATGTCTAAGATGATAAATGCATTGGTTGGAACAGATGTCTGGTGGGACATTGCAGAATGAAAGATTAGAGGATTTGAATACATGGCGATGCAAACTACAAAAAAGCAGTGAGCAAATTATTTTTTGAAATTAAAAAAAAGAAATGTTTTAAAAATCAAACAGATTAACCTATGTGTAATTAAAGTCCCTAGAGGAATGGTATGTGGCAAAAATTACTGGAAGAAGTAAAAGCTAAAATCATTCCAAGTTAAATTTATAACAACAAGGTTAGCAACAAAGATTCATGAACCTCCAGGAAACTGAAGCAGAGAAATAAGAAAACCACAACAAGGCATATCATAGTCTTCAATGGCTTGCAATCAATTAAAATGAAAAAATGATAAAGATATTAAAAGAAAAAAATCAATAATATATAAAGAAATAATAAGGATTAGAGTAGATTTTTTCATCAGAAACAATGATGATGAAAAGAAAGTAAAACAACAGTTCAAAATATTGAAACAAGCAAGAATTTTTGTGAATGTAGACAAGCTTAATCCAAAATCTAGGTGAATGGGAAAAGGAGCTAGAAAAGAGGGAATTATTTTCAAAAAGAACATAAACTACTTCATCAACCGTTTAACATTTTCTGAAAAAAAAATGAAGTAAATATTATAGGAGTTTATCCTTCATTGAGAATTATTTTAGCAGGCAATCAATATAGGGCAGAGATGTCTGTATCTCAAGAATTAATAGTATTCAAAGATGTACTTTTAAAAGAGTTATTTATTTTGTTACACTCTTTTCTTAGGAGTACTTCTGGGTTGAACTGAAAACTTAGCTGTTCAGCAGAGTCTTTCATTAGCTGACGCGTTTAGTTTCTCTAGCTCTGAGATTACTGAAGGTTACTTCAGCATCTCAGTTTTTAAGTTACTGGTTTTGCTTCTTCAGAACAAAATACAAAATAATAAAAATAATACATAATACAAAAGAATACCAAGATCCAGGACCACTTCCTTTGATTTCTTTATTCTTCCAGATCTTGGTCAAGTACATTTCTACTACTTTGATAATTCTCCAGCAACTTCAAACTTTTTTTTTATTATTTTCTGATTGTTATTGGCATGAGGAATATTCCTGGTACTTCATTGTTGCCAGAAGTAGAATATACTTGATGGATTTCTCATTCTTCTGACTTTAGAAAATAAGTATATCCTGATTAACATTAGAAAAAATTGAAATAATCAATATTTACATTAATTTTCTTTCAACTTTTTTCAGAAACAGAAATTCCTCTTTATTCCTTTATTTTAGTTCACTTTTTACATTCTCCACTCCTCCACTCTCTCCTCTCTCAGCTTGCTTCTTCCTCCTCTAATTTGTCTTCCTTTAATCACTTGCTAAATCTTTACTTAGCAGAAGATACAAAAAAAACTCATTCTCACTAAGTTCCAAATATTGATTACACAGTTGCCTCTTGACATAGAATATTCAATGTTAGAGTTCTTTTACTCTACCTCCTACATTAATTTCTTATAGGGCTAGGGAATATGAGTGCACCTGAACTTCCTTCTAGAACTTCTTTTGTTGTCTTAGGAAAACTTAGTGATTATCTGGGATATTTTCTTAAGTAACATGAGTTCCTTGCAGGTAAAATAAAAAGCAAAATGTAGCAATATATGTGCCTTTATGTATAGTAATGTCTCTCTGTATAGTAGAATGATTTTTCTACAAGGTGTCTCTTGTGCAATTGTTTCCTACTTCTTGGTTTTCTGTTAAGAAAGATCATTTCAAAGACAAAACTACTGGGAAAATACTTGCAGAAAAGAACTAATAGAAGAAGTAGAAGGCATATTATTTATTTGTTTGTGATACTAAGCAGCTAATATACTCCTATGCTGTGTTCTTGAACTCTTGCTTCTGGGGAGTGGGAAACTAATAAACACTGGAAAAACAAATCCAATGTAACTCATTCATGGAGATGAATACTGGGGTAGGATGCATTCCACTTTTTATATTTCAATATACAAAGACAGAATAAATTGGGAGAATAGCAGATTGATGTGTACATTCTGGGAAAACTATAAGAGGAAGGATGATTGCATGGGATCTTGAAACAGTAATGGGAGTTTGACAGATGGAGGTGGGAGCGAAGTAGTGTGAACTGTATTCTACAAACAGACATCCGCATAAGCAAAAATTGAGAAATCAGGAAATGCATAATAGGAAAAAAAACTGGTCTGAAATCTGACAAGGCTAGTGGACAGTATAGAGGCTATGACAGGCAGAAAATATTGGCTGGCCAATTTGTAAAAGTTAAACTTATTACTGACAGAAGAGTTTTGTTTCTGTATACACAATAGGGATCTGCTGAAAAATTTTGACCAACAAATGGGATACTACATACAGAGTTACATCAGGCAATGATTTCTTCAGGGAATGAGGATAAAGGATAGCTCCAAGGGTAACATACAAAATATAGTGTGTATATGTATTAATCATGTTTACTGTTAAGAAATTTAGGATAGTATTTATCTTATGCAATCAATAATAATGAAGTCATAGAGGCACTAGGAAAAATTTTCAACACAAAACCCTTATTGCTCATTTGAATGCAGAAATTGATTTCAAGAGGACTTGGTTCTGAGGAATAATCTGAATAAAACAATCCAGACCAAAGCTTCAATTGAGGATCATGGCAGTCTTCTTTAGATTCTTTCCTTTATGACAGTACAAGATAGTCAATTATAAAGTTTGGCTGCTTATTTATAGTAATGGAGAGGATTAAATGCCCACACATTGAATTAAATAGTCTATTTACAGAGAAAAGATTTTGTGTGAGCCCTGAGTTGTATGACAGATCTATGTGAGCTTATATTAAAACTAGGGGAAACAAATGAGGAATAGAAAATGGTAGAATCACAAAATAATGTACCAAACATGGGTATATTCCTGACAATTCATGAGAGGCATTTTGGTAAGAGCTGAAATTGTCATAAAAGATATCTATTTGTATATGCTGGTTATTTTGTTCTCTGAGGGGAAATGTATCATACTGGGTGCCGTAAATGGGGCCAAGTTTAGATTTGCTAGAAAGTTTATTATCCTGTAATCTATTTTTTTTAATATTTGTTTTTTAGTTGTGGGTGGACACAATATTTTTATTTCATTTTTTTACATGTTTTCTTTTTTTTTAATGTGGTAAACCCAGTGCCTCTCATGGGCTAGGCAAGCATTCCACCACTGAGCCACAACCTCAGCCCCATATAATCTATTCTTTGAGAACAAAAACAATCAATCAATAGATTTTAGTCATACTAAAACTATGGACAGGCAATTGCATTTTTAGTGTCTAACAACTGAATATGTATGTAAAATACTGATTCACTTGTGTTTTTCTTCGTTTTCTCTCACAGCAGCAGTTACATATGGGCTCTATGACAGTGATATTAATAAAATAGTGAAGTTAAACCTCTCTCTATATAAAAGCCCTATGAGCTGATTACTCACACCTAAGCTTACTCTTCTCCTAACTTGGAGCTTGCCAGGCTTAAAAATCTGTAGGTACTGAGCAGAGCAAATGGGATACTTAATAGAAAAACAATTTCAGAGAATTTGATTATGTGTGAGTAATCAAATACTCTAGGTGGTCCAATTAGTCCCAGTTTGTACTCTTTATTCTAGACAAATATTAATAGGTCACATTTTCACTCCTAAAAGTGCCCTAGTCCATATACTGCCACTTTTTAGATGCAGACAATCACATAGTCACACATTGATTTTTGTCCTTAATTGTAGAATCACTTGCTTTTCCACAGGGGAAGTATACTCCATGATATGTTTAAAGTCATGTTAGACCTTAAAGGTCAGACACTATATCTTGTTCACTGCATTCTTTTTGTTGATACTTGTAATGCTTCAGACCTGGCTGGTGCACATAAAGTGCACAAGATTGAAGACTACAGCAACAAGATTGTGAATAAACTTGAAGGGAAGAAATGGATTCCTGACAAAACATGCCATGAATAACAGCAGTAACAAAGGGTCAAAGGGTAATTGGAATCTACTGAAATGTGAAATAGGTTATCTCTTCTGGTTCAGTATTAAGGTATGTTTCCAGCATGTTGCCTGATCTTTTCCCTTGATTCTAAAATTCTATCTCAAATCTGAGGAGTGTCTGTTACAAAGGCTTTTATCTTCTCCAAATGGTTAGATAAGCATCTGTCTTACTCAATTTACTATATCTATTAATCATCACAATTAATGCTGTTAATATGTTTGCTCATTTACTCTGTGAGCTCTCTTTGAAAGTGTCTGATGTTGTTTACAGGATGCAGAACTATTTTAATGTTAGCTACTAGGTTTTATTATATGTCATTTCAGATTTTGAGATTGGACATTTAATTACATGTAGCAAATATAGTATCTTTCATCCCCAGATTTCCAGCAATATGTTTAAATAAAATTTAGAGCATAAATTTTAATCACTGAGAAAAACACAAGAAATTGGTCTTCCAAAAGAGAACTCTATGAAGAGATATTGGTGAAGGTGTCTATAACAATCAATATTTGACCTGTACACAAATAAAGCAATGATAATATTCTAGTATCTGTGTTTAACTAGTGGATAGAACGAAAAAAGAGATTTTTAAAAAATATCATCAATCATCATAGGCTTGTTCCAAATCGACTTGTTCCATGTTTTAGGATGGCAGTAACTAAACCTACTTATATGAAGATGAGCTGCACAGTCTCTTCTTTCTTTTAAGAAAAGATGGAGAATATATTTTGAAGGCATCTATGGATCAAAATAGTTGCTGTGGATTGCTTTGCCTGCCTCAGTCATTGGTATAATGATCACTTAAAGATTTGGGGCATGGAGTAGAGATGTGTCCATTAGTTACATACACTTCCTAATACCTGTTTTCAGTCTTCTTGTGAATGAGTTAATGTATTCATTTGATCCTCAAAGAAGCAGATGTCAGGGCAAAATAAAATATGCAAGATTTATCATGGGAAGCCCTTCTGAGGATGAAAGGAAGAAGGAATAGGCACAGTCAAGGAAAGATTTTCTACAGGCAGACAGTCTGACCCCAGAAGAGAGGGAAGGAAGGAGGTCATGTATAGAGGTGAAGTCTTGGCCAAGAGGATGGGTATTCCCGAGAACAGTGTCTCCCACCTGAGCAGATGGGTTTTGGTCAGAAATTTACCCGCCCATGCTTTGGTTCCGTCATTGGCTGGGAGAAGTTTGGGATAGATAGAATTATCAAAAATACCTGTTGGATCCCAAAATTTAGGTAAATATGGGGTATCAGGTAGCTATTTTCTCCACAGTAGACTCTCTCTTGAGGGATATCTTCATGGTTGACAGCCCAAGCTCCCACATGTAATTTTCCACTTAATGATTTCTTCAGTTCTCATTCTTGGTTAAAATTCCAAGGAAATAAAAATTCAGATATCCTTAACTTTTCCCATCCACATATTCTCTTAGAAAAATGGAAAAAACAACTAAAAAAGACCCATCCCTAAATTCAAAGGTATCATATTAAGATATTAAAAAGTCTAAGCTATAAAAAATTTGAGAAATAGTGTATGATTTTTGAATGATCCTTAAAGACCCTAAGTTCTCCACTGTGAACTTGCAAATTCTTGGCCTCCATCTATTCCTTACCCACCCCTCTTACTTAATCCCAATTATCTACTGAAATACTGTTCACCTGTGACTCAGTCTTCCTGCCTCGGTATTCTTCCCAGTTGCCCCACATTAGTGAACAATCCTAAGGAGGAAGAAAAAAAAAATGAACCTTGATTGACCTTCCTCAATTTATCCCATAAAGTCGTTAAACTTCTTACTCCTCCAAATCCTCATCTAGAAGAAGTCATTCTCACATAGCAATGTGTGAATAAAGGCCTTAGCCACTGGTTTCCCTCCTTCACTATCCACTACTGTGCTGACCCTCTTTCAGTGTCTGTCTTTCCTCATTCCTTTTTGTGTCTGATTCAAAAATACCCTTCCTTTTTCTGGCTGCATTGCTAGTGGACAAAGTGTGTGTGTGTTTTTTTTAAACTTCTTGGAATTTTGCAATTTAACAACTTATTTCCCCCTACCATAGGAAGATTTATCTCATCTTTATGAAGTCCTTCTAAAATGCATGGATAAGCATTTGGAAACTGGCTTTGGTTTGAGAAAACAGCGTGTCCAGAGGAGCTACCTGTGACAAGTTCATTCCTCAAACACACTTACAGCCAACAGGACTGAGAAACCACCTGCTGCTTTCCGGGTTAGGTGAGTGATGGAGAAAGCGTTTTGTTGGTTTCTCTTGAAAGAGTTAAAAGCTTGCAGTTTTTACATTTTTTTGTAAGAAAAATCAAGTACAAAAAAAATGTAGTGACATAGTTGGATGAGGGGTAGAATAACTCAAAGAATCTTCTTTTATGCATTCTATGTGTCTATTCCTATTCCCAGATTTGGATGAAGGAGAATATCTAAAATTCATAGCATTCTATTATACTTATTTGTAGTAAATAAAATGTTTGGATGGAAAAATTAGACTTGACATTTTGGATTCTTTTAACCACTGAATCATATAGCAGCTTGGAGGTAGGACCCCTGGGTTTTTGCATAGCTTCATTAATAGCTTCCTGGGTTTGCAGATTTTAATCACAGAACATTGCTTGGACTGCTTACAGGATTCCATTTACCAAATGGAACATGAAGTACCAGCAGCAAGATTTCAGAAACTGGGCAGGTTCTGGCGGGATCAATTCAAGGATGCAGGTGTTGCTGGGGCACTAGACAGGCTGTTGGATGAGGAATTTAGAAAGCAGACCAAAATAAAATAGAAACCCAGTTATGTGAACTAGAAGCAGATGGAGAGGCATTCAGGTTCAACAATTGGCCAGGAAATGCCAACAATACAGCCTTGGATGTTGACAGGAGTAATTTTTTGGAAATTTGTGCATCCAATGGAAGAAACTGTGTTGAACAAAAGAAGAAAGAAAATAAAGAGGAGAGGAACCCACTGTAATTTCTGGGCTATAGAACAATAATTACTTAATTTTCAAGCACACCCATGTTATGAACTCTACTAAGGACTTCACATTCATTTATGCCTTAGTTTCATTTCAAATCTTTTTTTTTTAAATTTAACCAAATTATTTAATAATCACTCCAATTGGCTCATGTCTTTCAGCCAGTAACATTTGTTCATGAAAACTTATTTTTTTAATTTTTATTTTTTTATTAGTTGCTCAAGACAATACAATGATCTTGACATATCATACATTTGATTCAACTAGGGTATGAATTCTCATTTTTCCACGTGTACAGATTGCAGGATCACATTGGTTATACATCCATGTGTATACATACAGCAATCCTAGTGTCAGTTGTATTCTGCTGCCCTCCCTATCCCCCCTCCCCTCCCCTCCCCTCCCATCACTATTCTCTACCCATTCTACTGTGACACTTGAGTTAAATCTTTGAGTTAAATATTGTTTCATGGGGGAGATTTCCGGTGTGTTTCAAAAAACAATCTCTAGCACCAAATCATCTGTGTTTAAATCCTGATTATCATTTCCAAGTTGTGGATCTTGAGCTAGTTAATTAACCACTTATTGGGTTGCTATAAAGATTAAAAGAGTTGTCATATTTTAAATATCTAGAATAGAATGCACTGAGCTCTTAATAACAGTAATTATCTTACACTGGCATCCACAGCTCAGAGTTTCACTTGACCAGGTAAGTCTGTGATTCCTCTTCTCCCATACCTCTCTGTGTTATTTTAACCTGTGTCATATACACCTGTCATGTGTACAGAAGTCATGACATGATGACAGCTGAATAACATGGATTATCATTCCTGGCACAGTGTACTAACTCTATAAAGAGTTTGGGGTTCACTTGTCTGAACTTTAAAGAGAGACCAAATGGGCAGGTGGAGATGGCACAGATGATATACAACTGTTAACCCATGTGTGATTCCATTGCACTTATATTAGCACTATCAAAACAAGCCCTATCTATTACCTGGCCCTGGTATTTTAATCTATTCAATGCTTTAGTGCTATTTATTTTGTGAGAGTTG
The DNA here is from genome assembly GCF_045843805.1 of Urocitellus parryii. NCBI lineage: Eukaryota > Metazoa > Chordata > Mammalia > Rodentia > Sciuridae > Urocitellus > Urocitellus parryii. The sequence goes on from NC_135542.1 coordinate 99,455,242, forward strand.
TGTATTAAAGGGGTGTTTGTGACCATTTGGGTAATCGCTAATTTCCTTAACTGTTTAGGAAAAGTACTCAGAAATAGTTCAAACGGAAATTGCAACTTTAAATGCTTTTCAGCAGCTGGGAAGATAACATAATTAGAAATTGCCAGATATAAGAAACAGTAGGAAATCAGCAGCTTGTTAGGTAGTCTCTGAGAATATAGGTACCTTATCTAAATGGACAATTCTTCCATGTAGGAATGAGAGGTGGGGTTCTCAATTGTCAAGTCCTATTTTTTTTACTTGAAATTTCTTGCTTTTCTTAGATGTTTAATCAAATTAAAGAAAGATACTCTGTAAATCAAACAAAACATATCAGTAGGATTTTGTCTTTTGCTACTTGTCCCCTAGGGGGAAATGGAAGAGAGTCATAGAATTGAACATAAAAGCTTTAAATTGCTAAGGTTTATTTAACAGCCCTGATTGATTCCTAAAAAAAAAAAAAAAAAATACTAGAACTTTACTTGAGACTTGATAAACAATGACTTAGTTTAATTCCTTTTTTTTGGGGGGGGGTACCAGGGTTTGAACTCAAGTTTAACCATTAGGAAACATCTCCAGCCCTTTTTAAATATTTTATTTAGAGAAGGTCTCACTGAGTTGCTAAGTGCCTTGCTAAGTTGCTGAGGCTGGCTTTGAACTTGTGATCCTCCTGCCTCAGCCTCCCGGGCCACTGGGATTACAAGTGTGTGCCACTGCACCCGGATCTTGTAGTTGACTTCAAAATAATGATTATATACCTATTTCATGCCTATCCCTCTTCAAGATGTCACTAATATAACAGAACAAAATTTGAAGTATATATGCATTACATTCTATAATAGGAATACAGAAAAAAATATAAATAATCAATGTAGTGTATTTTTTTCCTTAGAGAAGAATACAACAGAGTAAGGAGGTATAGAATGCTAGAAATAGCATGAACAAGGTGATGAACAGAGAAGGCATCACTGTAAAATGAAATCTGAACTGAGACTTGAAGGACCTAAGGGAGTCAGCAATGCAAATTCTGGGGTAAGAGAACTCTGAGCAAAAGGAACACACCAATCTAGACAAAGTCTGGATTCTTATTCAAGGTACAGCAGAGACCAATTGTTTCTCTTCATATTACACATTGATATAGAACATTAGCAATGAATGTGTTCATAAACTGTCTTGATTCACAAAGGAAATGGGCAAAGATTTTAGATGATTAATGAACATTGACAAAAGGGTGTCAAAATTCCACACTGTGATCCTCATTAATCTTTTTTTTTTACCAAGTTGATGCAAAGTTGACTCTAAATAAAAAAGAAGAAAATACAGTATATATGAAATGATTCATGGGTCACTTTCCTCTATTCAATTCTCCTGTCTAGGAAAGACTATATTGCCGGGGTACAGCTGCAGCAAAATAACCGGGGGGTGACGAATAACTTCTGTAGATTGATGCAGCAGGAATAGGAGCCGTTTATTGTAGGGCAACAGAGCTATTTATACATTTTGCACAGCTTATCTTAATTAGCATAAACTAGATACATCAGTCAACCAATAAGGAATCTCCACACTTAATGGCTCACTTTTGTTACTTTTCAAACCACTCCCTCTGACATTTTGCCAGGCACCATCCAGACTTGTTTACGAACTCTAACATTTCTCTGGCAAAATACCAGGTGTTATTTTTGACTTATTTACAGACCTTAACACTATATTATAGTCTCCCCAGCTTATAATTCAGGAATTCCATATTTTCATCCTTCTAACCATCAATATAGCTGTAGTAATAAGATAATAATAAGGTAATCATATTCTCTAAGGAGAAACACCCAGTTGAGACATTCCCTTTTAGGTCTTCAACTGTAAAAGACATAGTGCAGGGTCTTCAACAGCAGAGTGGCAGTGGTTTATCAATGTTCTCAATGGTAATCTTCCCCCACTGACTTTGCCCCACAGCACAAGAGGCAAAAGAACTGGCTGGGCAAGTACCGCCTGTGTCTGTGAATGTTGTTCACATATGAACTGAGCATTGGACTTATTTTCTTCAGCACTGGTTTCGGTCAAGAAGAGCTAACCTTTCAGCCACACGGAAGGTAGCCCATTCTTCTTATTATCTGTGGCTTTGGACATAATTGAGAAGCACTGATCATTTATTTGTGGGTCACCACGTCTGTATTCTGAGACTCCCACAGTGGGATCTGATCATTCAAATTTGAAACTTATTAGAACTTGGGTCTGAGAATAGAAAGCTGACTTCAAATCACATACTTCCAACCTATATTTGATGCTTGTGAAGAAAAAGTTTATCTATGAATCTGTACCAACTGAAAATGCGTGATGTCTCTTTTGGCCTAAATGATATATCAACTCAGTATACATTTCCAAAAGAGTCCAGTGAGTTGTGTAAGACAGACAATTTTAGATGGCCTGAAATGGTGCTTCCTTCCTGAGCTAAAAAGCCCTGTTGGAACCAACTGCCCTCCTCTACACTCTTCAGAAATGTTATTTGGTAGGGGAAGACCTAAGCTCGGGGAGAGTATAATCAGGATACATAATGCTCGAGGGGAGTAATAAATTGTTGAATCAGAGAGGATGGTACTCTAAAGTAATCCTTGCAGTGTTTGTACTAGTAAGATCATAAGAAGTTGCTTTTGTCTTCTGTTATTATTTGATCCAAATTCTTTATTATATATTCAGGTTGCAGTGGCTCAGGAAAGCATAGGCCATATGTATAAGTGAGATTGAAAGCAAGATGACATCTGCTGCAGTCAGCAATAAAATTGCCTTGATATTTGGAGAAAATATTGTAGGAAAAAAATGAAGTGATAATTTAAAGTCTATTCACCAAGTCAATCTCTGGATTTAAATAACAGAAACAGCTTGAGGAAAAATTGCTCTTAGAGAGCAGGCAACACTTTGGTCAAGTGGAGGTACCGCAGGCCATTAGAATTATTAATTTGTTCTTAATTCAACAATCCATTATTAATTCAGGATTTCATAATTTCATTCATTTATTATCCAACATTCAGTTCTTGTCTATGGAATGCTTATTACTGACATTTTGAGAGAAGAAGACAGAATCCTGTTTATGGGAAAGAAAATTTAACCTTGGCTATAATGTGAATGGAATTTACAGGATATGTACACTGTAGACAGGTTGAAAGAAACCTTCTCTGGGTCCTTTAGGAAGCTTAAGACCTCGGAAAGAAAAAAAAGCTTGAAGAATAAAGAAGATGACATGTGAAACATTTGGTAATTATTAAAATACGAAAACTGTTTTCTAAATAAGTGACCTAGCCATAAATCACATAGCTGGTTATGGCAGCATTTGGAAGACATATAGCTAGGTTTAGATTAGGACTCCACTAGGGGAGATTGTATCTGCCTCAGTAGGGGAATTTTGAAGATATATGGAGGCATTTTCCATTATCACAACTTGGAGCATGCAGGTGGCTTCCAGTGATCAGAAACTGGAGATGCCACTTAACAACCTAATAATACACTGATTGTTTTCCCAAGCTGAACAATCTAGGCCTACCTGCCAATAGTCCAAGATGGAGAGAAACCCTAATCTAAAGAGAGAATATAGAAAAATGGGATGGATATGATAGAATCAGAGCAAGCAGGAGTAAAGAGAGAATAGAAAGAAGTTCTGGGCCACACAATGACAGTCTGTTCCTCATTCATGTTTGATGGTGAAAATGAAATATGTGAAATAAAGGCGTAACTTAACCGTGGGCCAGCATTTCCATGGAAACTGACCTTGTGCAAAATGTTCAAATTCTTGTTCCCTAATTCCAAACCAGACCAGAAGAGGAAGTTATTTCACCTCAAACTGAAGGTATTCATCCACTGAGAACCAGGCTTTCCAGGTATGGATAGCAGGTGAACTTCAGGGTTACTACCTCTGGCCTTCTTAGGTCCACAGACAAGCCCAGGGGAGTGGAAGAATAACAACTGTGCCATTCCAACAGGATTTAGCTGAGTCCCATGACAAGTGACAGATATGGCTTGAGAAAAGAGGAGGTATCGTTTTAGAAGTACGAATGCCCCAGAGAGCAACAGATTCACTTCACCTGGATTAAAGAATGACACTAGTTGTCTGTCCGGAATCCAGCATGACCTAAATTTACCTGTTATAATAGGTACCCCAGGAGGAAGGACCATACGGTTTTCTGTTTTATGATATAATTCAACAGTCTTATTAAGAATGGGTAAGTTTCCATGGGCATAGCTATCCTTCAGGGTTCCTAATAAATCACAGTACTAAAAGTCAACACACTATAGAATTTGCACCTAAGTGTCAACACACCATCATTTTACAAAGTCAAAATATCTTGCTTAGGTTTGACTTGTCTTATTATGAAGTGCCATTTTCTTGGCAAGTGAAGAATTCACATAAAGGAGTCTTTCCTAAGAATAACTATCAATGCACTGATTTTACCATTCCTCACAATTCAGGCCAAAATTCTCAATGGGCCTGTAACTTTCAAGAGTTTGAAGGCTCTTGAAAGTTTCTAGAAGATACCAAAGTAGTTGTAGTGAATTTGAATGTTGAGGTTAAAAACAGATTAAAGCTTTAGTTTTAAATAATTAAACAAAACTGAGAACTTATTCCTACACTGGGACAGGACTTTGTTTATTTCTGAAATTTGAGGAGGAGTGTACGTTTTGCCTGACTCTTCCTTCTTCTTTCTTTGGCATCTAGGGTTCTTCCCCCCTGCTATGTGCCAGCCTTGGATAGAACTTTTACTGCTCTAAATTGTATTTACTTCTCAGAATTCCTGAGCCTTGATACTAGGTTCTCTGTGGGAGCTTGATAAATATTCATTGATGAGGATGGTAATGAATACTAGATTTTTTTGGCTCTCTGCTTTCTGACTTTAATCCAGCCATTTCCTTCTCTCTTCCCTGGGGGAACTGGCAATCTGTTTAAAGCATGTTTGCACTTTGGAATCAGGAGGAGAAGCCAGCATAATTATTAGCTTCCAGTGATTCCCAGACTGTCAGTTAATTCTCAGGTCTTGCTGTTTTCTGTACTCTACACACAGAGCTAAATTTATATAAAAATGAATTAGGTACTACCCTGAAATATTTATTTTGCAGAGGAAAAAATGGAAGACTCTTTTCTCTCAATATAACATGCTCCAAACACACCACTGTACAGTGTCCTGAAATTCTATTATTGTCCAGCCATTCAGTGGACAACATTCTATTAACTGCCCATTCTTTATAAAGTTGATTCAGGTGGTGTTGAGTGAGGCTGGGAACTTGAATGAGCAAATAGTATGGCTGAGTCTTAATTCTGCCAACAATGACCTGTGATGATTTCAGAAATGTCCTTTCATGACTTTGGGACTCACTTTACTGATCTAGGAAGTGATGAGGCTAGAAAAGAACATGTCTGTTTTCCTTCATCTCAGGTAAGTTAAAATAAAATTTAAAATTACTCTCTTGCAGATAAAAAATTTACTTATGTTAAAGATATCATTTACCTCATTCTATGAATGAGGGAGGGCATAAGATTCTTTAAGCAGACATAGGAAGATCAGAGAAAAGACACTTATTTGAAAATCATGACATGAAGCTGTGCAGCAAAAAATTTGCTTGTCTGTATACAGGACTGCCTTTCATTGTGCTCAGGTACATATCAATGTAGAAAGTTGTAAATATCTCCCAAAATATCAGAATCAAATGTGTTTTAGACAAAAGCATTGTTTTCTGTTAAAGCATATCTTTTCTTCTTTGTTACAGATCAGGTCCTAAATTGTGTGTGGTCATAGTGTTACTCAAGATTTATGAGCCATTAATACTTCTCTTAAAATTCTGCTTCTGTTGATTTCTCCATGGTCTCAGAGTCCAGGTCTATGGCTCAGTATATTGGATACTTGGAAATTTACTCTTTGTTCTCTGACCTAGTATTAACTACATAATACCTAGGAAGTTATTCATACACTTTCTATCAAATTGCATTTCTCTAGTTCATTAAGGTTGCTTCTCATCATTTGAGGAAGAATCCCACTCTATTCCAAAATACAGGGTATCATTATGCAAGATGTCTTCACTTTGTCTAGCATCAGAGATAATCAGAAGTTGGATCAATTCCTGCTTGTGACATTTTAATGAAGCATATGCCCAGGTAAGGCAGGTCAAATCAATTTGTCCTTGCCTTTCACTAACCCTTATTAACACCTTCTCCTCCTTGACAACTCATTTTGGCTCTGAACTCTTTTCTATACTTTCTTTTTTGATTTAAAGAGGTTTTTAACCCCTTCTTCCTTTCTTTTCTCCCCTCCTTTATAATTTCACCAAAATCAGCATTTGGAAAAAGATAAAACTCTAAATCAGGGTAAATCTTACCATTATCCATTAGTAAAATTCTAAAGCAAACAGATAAGACTTATGATAAAAATTTTGCATGACTTTGGTGTAATGAGGTATGTGTGCTGGGGCTGGTGGTAGTAGGGTTTTGGTTATTATTACTCTTTTAGAAAAGCATCATAATTGTATGCTGTCCACTGCTCCCAAAGATAACTTTCAAGAAGTTAATGAAAAAGTTAGTCATTGGGTTAGAAGTGCTAATATTACATTTTAAATGTATATAGATAAATACTTCTAGTAGTTCTTGTTTTGATGGATACAAGACCTAATAATGGTTGGCTTCCAGATTTTAATTCATTTTTTAAAATCTTATTTTTCTCTGAAAGTATAAGTGAGGGATTTTTATTTCAAAGTTGATTTCTAATTTAGTTTTTAGACCAGAGTTGGCTGGTATACTTACTTTTTATCACATGAGAGAACACTGCCAACACAATTGTGCTTCAAGGAGAATTTTACTGGACCAAAACCCAAAATAATTTAACCTGAATGGATAACACACTGGTTAATCCTCATCTCATGGGTGTGTTTGTATATTTGGTCACAATATAATTTCAATAATTGAGCTTTGTTCTTCAGTGAAATATTATAGAAAAGTGTCAATAAGTTTAATTTAAGCAAATTTGGAATAATGCAAAATTTGAATTAATAAAAACCTGGAATAACAAAATATTTTAAAGAATCTTTTATTGCAATATATATTAGCTGTAACTTAGAATGATGGTGAGAATATATTTACTATGAATGAGAAAAGAAATATATTCTTCTTACCCATTCCACATTCATAATTGAGGCTCTTATAACAAAAAGCAGATTGGCCAGTGAAAAGTATAGGGATTTATTTAAGTTTTATGTAACCCACAAATTTTTATAAAGACATTTTGATGCAAAAGGATGGATAAATGTGTATATTTAATGGTTTCTTTGATGAAGAAGTAGATATTAGTGGAGAAATATGATTGGATGAAAAGAAGTTTGATCTAATTTCTACAAACTGGGGAGAACGTGGCAAGGCCTGTTTGTTTTTTTTTTTCAGATTTTTCTCTGTGTACCTGTGTTTGCAGAGATAAAAATGTACCTTTCTTCCTCCCAGGTATAAGGTGGAACTATGCTTTGGATGTAGTTTGTCTCCCAAATGTTCATATATATTGGAGCGGTGATGAGAACTTTAAGAGATGGAGATTAAAGGGAGGTAACAAGGTCAAGGGAACAACAATTTAGAAGAGATTAAGACCCTTGTCATTGTAATGGATTAGCTTGTGGGGTCTGATTAATTACTATGAGAACTGCTTAACATGAAATGGACCAGCCTCCCTTGTCAATTCTTTCTCGTGTGCATGCCTCCTCTTTGCACATGCCAGTTTCCCTTTATGCTTTATTCACCTTCCATGTTGTGATATAGTATAAGGCTGGAAGCTGAGCAGATATTGATGTCATGCTCTTGAACTTCCCTGGATCTGAAAATATGAGCCAAAATAGACTTTTTTTTTTAACTCACGATGTATGCAATCTGAAGTCTTTTGTGATAGCAGGACAAAACAGAATAAGGAGAATTTTCTACTCAGGAGAAATTATACCTGAAAATGTCAAAGTGGTTGTGGGAAAGATTACAAAAGTTTAAAGGAGCTGGCTAAAACAGTTCTACCTTACCATGAATAGAGAATTAATAAGGGTTTGGGGAGTATGGAGAAGCCTCAGATGATAAAAAGACTAGGGATAGTTTGGAACTTCCCTGACATTGGCAAAGTGGTCATCGTGAGAATAGTGATGGAAAGATGGGCAGTAAGGGCGATGTTGATAAGGTTTCCGATGGACTAAGACAAAGACTAGACACACTCATGTGAGGATCTTCTGAACTTATTCAAGGAAGAACAGGAGAGGAAGATCAAATGATGACCTTGCTAGGTGTTATGACCTGAATCAAGGGAAAAAGATTCAGGAAAGGTGAGATTTACCTTTCTGCTCTACATTTTTTTTCAAATGCCAAGGTGCCATATTATGGGATAGCATGTCCTGAATCCATCAACTGCAATCGATAAATTCACAAAATATATCATCTTATCAATGAGGTATTTTCAAGGTATCAAATGTGCTTTAAAGTTTATCTTTGTAAAAATATTTACATATTTTCTTTAAAAGGATTTTGGTATTCATTGTCTAAGTACAAATTTCTGTACAAATTTGCTACAAATCTCTGTAATATGTCTTACACACTGTGAATATATAGAAACTACAAAAAAGAAGCCACAAAGTAACAGAAAATTTATTGACTAGTTAACATGTGTCAGTATGTTTGGAAAATTTCTAAATGTATGCATTAATGGCCATAACAAATATATGAAGTAGACATTTTTATTATCTCTGTTTTATAGGTAACAAAAAGCTAAGGGAAGGAGAGTTAAGTAATTTTTCCAAGGTTTAATTGCAAATAAATATTTAAATCACATTTGAACCAAAGAAGACTGACCCTTTACCCAGTTCTCTTGAAGTTAGGCTGCTCTGCCTTTGAGTAAATGGTTTGATATATTAATGGTTGATAACTCAATAAACATGAAGAGAAGGATTTAGTACTTATCTACTGCATCCATTGCACCCTGCTAGATGATCTCTATGAATCATCATTTTATCTTTACTTCAAACATTCAATATAGGTATTATTCTCCTCATTTTTCAGATGAAGAAAATGATTCAGAAGCAGCTTAATTAACAGCATAGGTGGCCAAGCTGGGAAGCTAGAGAGTAAGTCCTCTTGCATTTCTGTGCATGCTAATGCCCTCATTGTTTCTCTTTTACTGCTTTGCCTTTGAAAATTTTATTTCAAGTTTATGTGGCCATAGGTAGAAAAAAAAAAGAACAATTAAGCTACTTATTACCTACCTGAAACTACAAGGATAAAGTACAATACTTATTGGAAAGAAAGTCATTATGAAACATGGCTATAAAAACCTTATACCTTTACTTCTAGGCACATTTCAAAGGCCAAAGAGTTGCATGGAAGAATTAAGTCTCAGAGTGACCTAAATGCCCTGGAAGGATTTATTTTCTTGCCAGGCCTTCTCCTCCCCTTGCTTCCTGAATGCAAGGAGGTGATCAGTTTTCCTCTGCCACACCCTTCTACCACTTCCTGCTTCAGCCCAGGCCCAAAGCAACGGAGCTGGCCAAACGTGCATTGAAACCATAAGCCAACATAAATCTTTCCTCCTCTTGTTCTTGTAAAACATTTGAGTCATAGAGAGTAAAAATTGACTAACATAAGATGCAATATCTACAACATGTGCGAGTCAGTAAAAGCATAAACTCCATCAGCTCATGTCTCCTGCTGCCTTATATGCCTGGTAAAATTATTTGACCCACTTAATCCTGTAGGTGCTGTCTCTTTTATCATTTTTCTACTGGGGAAGTGATGAATAGGATATTTTAGACATTTGATTTTTCCAGAACTCTTTGTGTTCAGCTATTAAAGGCTCTTTGCATTCTCACTGGCTTAGACTATTATAAGAAAACTGAAATGCTCTGTGATTCTAAGCATGAGTATTTGTTATCATTTTATAGTGGCCTTTTTGCATGTCAAAGAAGAGGAAACAAAGATTAAAGAACTGTTTAAATTTGCATTTAATATCTCACACCTTTGTGCTTTAAGTCCTGTTAAAACAGGATTTTCTTTCTTCAGCTGCCCATCTTTAGCAGCAACTACTTTATTATTATATGTTAGTATATATTAAAATATTATGTGATATTATATAGCAGTTAAAGTAAACTTTTTGAAAGTTTATGGGTCATGAATTGGGGCAACTGTAGAATAGTACATAATAAAGAAAACCTAAAATATAAAATTAAACCTCTCTTAAAAGCACCTTAGTTATCCCCACATCCTTTCTCTCTAGGCTATTTCCCACCATGTTACTAGATTTCATCTTACCTTCTTCCCTCACATATCAGTCAAAACCTTTCATGTCCTCATTAACACATTAGGTATAGAGTTATCTATTTCCAGATCCAGCCAACAATCTCATTATTTGCACATTTAAAATTCACTGAGCTCTTTTACTAAGATAATAATCTGTTTTAGTTCAGAATATAAATCCATCTAAGGAACCTGTCAGCAAGGGCATAAAAATAAGAGATATAGTTTTATTTAATACATTCTATACTGTGGGCAGAGCAAGGTACAGGGTTGTGGATGTCAGATAGGGTTCTTCCTGTTACATCTGTGTCGTACACTGTATACATCGGGTTTTACAAGATCTCCCAATTGTCTTAGGATTTCCATCTAATACTGGCCACAACCCTTATTCCTTTCTTACTGGCAAATTTCAAAGGCCCAGGAGTTGCATGTGAATTATGAAAGCTCCATGAGGTTCAGACAAACTTTGAACTCCAAGTGGCAGGGAACAGAATTGAAAATTTCACAAAACCACCTTTATTCTCAGGGTCAACTCAGCAGGGACCTAGCAGTATAGAACAGGTGAGAATGAAGGCTAATCGAGAAAAGAAATCCTTTCAAACAACAACATGAGTCAGAAAAGCCAGGATTCATGACCAGGATACTAGTCAGGTCGGTTCTTATTTTAACCAAAGCTCTGCCTTTGGTTTTCCGTGGTGCTCCTTTCCAGTTCAGAGGAATGCTCCACTACAGACTTCTTTCTTACGTCTCATACATAAATCAGCAAGACAAAAATAGATGCTTCTTCCAAAGTGAGAGCCAAATAAAAGTCAAGGCTACAGTGATCTTTCTCCACTCCTTTCCTTCTTATATTAAGATTTAGCCGACTGTGAGAACCCAAATTATTCAAGCATAAGTGCAGACAGAAATTGTAAAAGAAAAAAAATTCTATGAGACTGTTATTTAAAACTTAAGGTTAGTCAGTATTTTGATGGAAATGTAACTCCTTTTGTTCTCTTTTTTTGAAAAAAATTATAGAAAATTTTAGAGAATGTAACCATATTATGTCTGTCTTGAAAGAAGACAAACCATGCTTTTACTATAAGTCCTAGGCTATTATGGATATAAGAGGAAACTAAAGACATTTTTTTTTAATTGTGTCTATGGATAAAATAGTCCCTGAAGATTAGGGATGCAATTTATAAAGGAGAGTAGCAGATGTATGTCTCCAGTAAGAAGAACTTCTAGCAAATTCTATCTTTTCATCTCTGTACATATCTCAAACATTTTTCATTTAATTTCAGGTTTTCAGCTTGCAGGTAAAGACAGCATATTCTTCCAATAACTACCAACATCTCCTTGATGCCACTCCTTATTCTTCAGAAAGACATGGAGGAGCTTTGATGTCATGTAGAATATAAGTTTCCTTTTATGAGACTGTCTTTCAGGCTTTCAGATACAGAACATTCATTTAATAAAGACTGACTAATGTGGCCACTCTGGAGTCAACTAATGCATACGACTTCATATTAATTAAGCTGAATTATTTTATCCTCATATTTAGTAACTCTAAATTTTGGCAGAGTGTATCTTTACATTTTAGAGCTAAAAATATCATTGCAGAATTTATTATAAAATGTCACTATAACTTTTAGCTTTGTTTTATTGAGGCTGGAAAAAGCAGGAAAGACTATTACCTTATCTTAGTACAAAAGTATAGAACCTTGGAAACGGAAAACTGAGAAATTCACTTCACCTTGCACCCTCTTTTTCATGACATTACTAGGAACTCATGAGAAATATTGGGAATAGTGAGAAGCCAGGATTGTCTTTCATGGTGAAAGCTGGGTAAAAGGAACAAGAGGTGCAGTGGAGAAACATAAGACCTTGTTGGATTCTTCCTCTCTACATCTACCTGGAAGAAAAGTCTTATACAGTTGGTGGGAAGGCAGTAAATACGGTCAGACTTGGGTACAGATAAATACATACCAAAAACGAGGAAAGGAAACAGAAAATACCTCTTTTCTCAGAGAAGGATCAGAAAAACATACTTGAGCCAGATCAATAAATATTCCATTCCGTTGGAGGCAAGGCCATGATCACTGAGAAAGACCAACCCTGAGACTCATGAACATATCATCTGCCTAAGACTGAGGCTGAGAAGCAAAACCAATACAATATATTGCTTAGGTAGGAGCAAGAGCAAGAGCTTTAAAAAATACTATCTGTGATACAGGCAAAGGGAGATTTTTATGCTTTTAATAGTACATTATGGTTATGCCCAACATTTGGGTTCATTTTGACAAAATCATATATGCATGGAATTTAATTTTTCCATTTCACTCCCCAGTTATCCTCCTTTCCCTCCCTTCCTCTGTTCCCCTTGCTCTACTCTACTAGTCTGCCTTCCACTCATTTATTTATTTTCTAGATATGCATAAATATGGAAGTCACTGTGGTGTATTTATATATGCATGTAGTGTAATTCTGTCAAATTCATTCATTTCCTCCTCTTTCTTCTCTCTTCTCCCTCCTGCTCAATCTTCTTTTATTCCACAGATCTTCCCACTATCTTTTTGAGACTTGCCTCCAACTCCTTTACTCATCTTACTTTGTTCATGCTGCATATGAGAGAAAACAGTTGATCCTTGATTTTCTGAGTCTGACCTATTTCACTTTGCATGATGTTCTCCAGTTCCATCCCTTTGCTGAAAAATGGCATAATGTTATTCTTGTTTATGCCTGAGTAAAATGCCATTGTATATATGTACTACATTTTCTTAGTCATTTGTCTATTAACAGGCACCTGGACAGTTTGAATAACTTGGTTATCATAAATTGTGCTGCTATAAACATTGATGTGACTGTGTCATGATAGTAGCTCACTTTAGATCTTTTGGATAAATACTCAGGAGTGGGATTGCTGGGACACATGGTGGATCCATTTCTGATATTTTGAGGAGTCGCCATATTGCTTTACAGATTTGTGGTACTAATTTGCAGTCCCACCAAAAATTTATGAGTATACCTTTACTCCCACATCCTCATCATAATTTTTTTTATTATTTTTATTCTTGATAATTGCCATTCTGACTAGAGTGAGATGAAATCTCAATGTAGTTTTGATTTGCATTTTGCTGTTTGCAAGAGATATAGAACATTTCTTCACATATTTATTGGCCATTTGCTACAATTTTGGGGGCTCTATCCTCACATTCTTGATTGTTTCCTTTGCTGTAAAGAAGTTTTTAATTTCACGTCATTCCACTTTGTTGATTCTTCATTCTATTTATTGATCTTTAAGTGTTATTTTAAGGAATTTGGTGCCTGTACCAATATATTGGGGTGTTGACATTATTTTTTTTTCTAGGAGTTGCAAAGTTTCTGTTCTAACTACCAGGCCTTTGATTCATTTTGGCTCCATTTTTTGTGTGCATGATGTGCCTGTCTAACTAGTTCTTGGTGTCTTTCCTCTTGTTTGTATGGGATGACAATAAGGGGTACTCTCTCTCTCCTTGGTTTCCCACACCTAAATAATCCTAAGCACAATTTTCTCTGTGACTGTTTCAATCACGCTGGACCGGCCATAGGCTCTGACCCACAATAGCTGATGGTTGGGTCAGGCTGGCAACTTTTACTAGTTCCCACTCTCACCCTCTGTTTACTGCCCCACAGCCATCTAAAAATGAATTTTACAGCCACAACTCTGGTTCTCACCATACTCTCTACCAATCAGTTGAGCAATTTTAATCACATTTTAATCAACAACTTCCCAACTTCCCAGGGTCAGTTGAGATAAGCCTTACTTACTATTCTACAGGTTCCCAGAAACCAATTTTATTTCCTATACGTTTTTCTCTGTGTCTTTGCCCCTCTTGCCTCTCAGCAGTGGACTGGTATATTATGACTGTATTATTTTTATATTATATTTAACATTTCCAAATTTCTGTCTCTATGAATTTTTATTTTTGTCCAGTGTTGAATTTCAGTGTCACCCACTTTGCCAAAGAGCAGTCTTCCCATATTTTAAATCTTAAACTGTGGAACTGTTGGGGAGTCCTCTCTTCCTCTAATCTGCCATCTACTCTTTGAACCCAGATTTAAGTCAGGAATTGAATTTAAACATTTGAATTAAAACTTTCTAACACCTACCCTAAACAGAAGATAATACAGGAATCTACTGGTGATGAACTGAGTAAAATTGTAATTACAAAAAAATAAAATTTATTTTAACTTTTTAAGATATATTTAATCCTGCATATAAAGGACTCAAAGAAAAAGAGGTAAGCTAATTTATAGGAATAAATAAGGTAAAACCTAGCATCTACTGCCCTATAAGAGGAATTTGACTTTCACACAAAAATTATGAAATATACAAATAAATAGATAGAATAACAATTCTGTCAAAAGAAATTTATCAATAGAATCAGAATAGATTATAACACTGGGATGGGATAATCGGACAGGATACAGAAGTAATGATTAATTTGGCAGAAACTCTAGCACAAAAGGTACACAGTATGAATGAAGAGATGAAAAATTTCAGTGGATATATAAGAATTTTTATAAAGAATTGAGTAAAATGGGCAAGGAGTAAAAATAGTAACAGGCTAAGAACACTTCAATAAACTCATTAATAGACTTGAAGTGTGAAAAAATGGAAGCGTGAAACTCATTCTAGGTCAACAGCTATCACATAAATTAATCACAAGAAGAAAAATGAGGAATAAAAATAAAATAGGGATTCTAAATTATGTGGGACAGTTTTATTTTTTTTAACATATGTATAGTACCACACACACACTAAATATATCCTTAAAAAACTCTTGAAAATTAAAGGCAAAGAAAAAGCATTAAAGGTAACCAGAGAAATATATATTACATATACAAAAAAGATAAGAAAAATAGGAGGCTCCTTTATTAGGAATTAATAGCACAAATCATAAAACAATATAGTAGCATCCTTAGAATGAAAGGAGAAAAAACCTTATTCACCAAAATTTTATATGTAGCAAAAATATCTTCAAACTATATCTTTCAGACAAACAAAATGAAGAAATTTTGTTGACAGAAACTGTGATTTAAGCATGTTTAAAGAAAGTTCTCTTTATGGAAAGAATATGACATTAAATATAAATTTTCATCTACACAAAAAAACCTGAAGATTGCTCTATGAGACATAACTGAAGGTAAATACAAATTTTATCTTTTAATATTTTAATTGTACTGAAATATGAGTGCCTAAAGTAAAAAAGTATCATTTTGTATAACCTGTATAAAAAATAGCCCATGTAAAAATAAAATATGTTATGATTAAAATAAAATATATTTTGACAAAAATAGGAATAAACAGGTGGAGGAAGTGAGAGTCAACAGTTTATAATACCTTTATTCTACACTTAAATTACATAGTATTATTTGAAGGTATTATTATGAACATCTGAAGATTTATGATGTAAACACTATGGTAACCTATGAAAGTACTTTAAAAGCAAATATAAATATTAGACAACATTGGAAATAAAATTGAATTATTAAATCAAGTAGTTCTGCTTTTGGGAGGCTGGGGATGTGGCTCAAGTGGTAGTGTGCTCGCCTGGCATACATGCGGCCTGGGTTTGATCCTCAGCACCACATACAAATAAAGATGTTGTGTCTGCCAAAAAATTAAAAAAAAAATTAAAAACTCTCTCTCTCTCTCTCTCTCTCTCTTAAAAAAAGAAGTTCTGTTTTTAGGAAAATTAAGTAGATAGATGTATTCCCATTTCTAATGCCAAGTAAAAGTAAACACTTTGACGATATGTACAAGTAATACATATAAGACTAAAACAATTGAGACAAAGAGGAAGAACTTATAAGGACCTTGGAACCCATGAAATAACATGGTGCTGAATTTGCTGATTCTTCTTTTTAACTCACATATTCTAGACTTGAAGCTGAAGAAGTCAAGTGAAAACAAAAATTGGCACAGACAAAATAACCAAACAAAAATCCCACAATTCCTGAATTCTTTAGTGAAAGGCCCAGAAAAATGGTAGTGTGGAGACAGAAAATCTTTAGACAGTAACTTCTCTACTCCAGTGAAACTACAGAAAACTATGACCCCAACAGTACCCATGGCAGAGAAGTTTCAGTGGGAAAACCAGGCTTCCATCTTTATGAGTCTGGATTATGGTTTTCCAGATCTGCACTGGATGATATCAGAAAAGGATCAGTATGAAGCTAGCACATTTGAGTATCAATAGATACCAACATGATGCAGGGAATTTGTCCATATCTGGCAGTAACAATGACCACACTACATCAAAATGGAATTTTATCAGAGGAGGCCTAGAGAAGTATCTGGATTGTTTTTTTTTTTTTTTTTTTTTTACTTCCCAGCAGTAATGAATACATTGTAAATACAGCAGAAACTATGGAGAGCCAGATTTTTACTTGTAGTTAGAGGTAATTAGGAAACTTCCCATTCTCAGGTATCCAGTGTCCAGGTAGAGTTCTCAGGCTTTTATATTATCCTATGAGCAATGATATGGCAACCCCATTCTATTGCCACAGTGGTATCAAAAAAAGTGAGCTCACAGAGAAAAAATAATAGTTTAAAAAATACAACAGGGCCAATATTCAATTAAAAATATCTTATACTTAAGAATCAGCAAGATCTAAAAGTGAGTGAAAAAGGAAAACAATAGATAAAAAATTGAGATGGCAGAAATGTTAAAATTATTTCAGGAAACTACTAAAGCAGCTATTAAAGATACTTCAATAAGCAATTACAAATACGGTTGAAACAACATTTTTTTTAAAAAAAAATAGGAAATAATGGCTAAGAAGTAAAAAAAAAAATCACTGAAAGATTCAAGCTATAAAAAACCCAAATGAAAATTTTAGAACTAAAAATAAAATTCTAGTAATCTAAATAAAAAGCTTAGTAGATTCTTCCAATAGCAGAATACCAAAGAAAATGGAGGAATATAGAAAATAGAAATTAGTGAATCTGAAATGAGAGAGAGAGAGAGAGAGAGAGAGAGAGAGAGAGAGAGAGAGAAACATGAAATAAAATAAATAGAGCTTCAGAAACCTGTGGGACTATTAAAAATTCAAATAAGGCACATCATTGAAATAGGAGACGAAGAGAAAAAGTTTTAAACTGAAACAATTATTTAAAAATAACTTCCTAAATTTTGAAAGAGAGATAAAATCAACAGATTGTGCATGAACCCCAAACAGGACAAACAAACAAAATAATCTACATGGAGACACATAATAGTCAAACTTTTGAAGACTAATGATAAACTAAAAATTCTTGAAAGGAGAAGACACACATTATACTTTCCAATAGAACAAAAACATTTATATGAAAGCAGAGTTCATGTCAGAAATTATGGAAGCCAGAAGAAAATTATAGAATATTTTTCAGGTCCTGAGAGAACCAGAGAAATTATTCTTCAATAGTAAAAGGGAAATAAACAAGTTCTCAGGAACAATAGTTAAGATTACTCAGAAAGAATGGGTAAAGGAAGAACTACAAACATAAAGGAACTATGGAATATCAAGGAGGAGGAAGAGAGAACTTGAAAAACAAGGAAAAGAGAAAAAAAAGTGTATTTCTTTCTCTTGAGTTTTCTAGATGGTGTTGGTGTGTGAGGTTTGAAGCAAAAATTCCAACACTGTCCAATATGGCTCTAAATATATGTAAGAAAAAATATTTAAAACACTGAAGTATAAGTGGAGGAGAGTAAAGAGACATAGAGTAGGCTTCTAATACTTCACTAAAACTGGTAAGATCATCACAGCAGATTGTGATAAGTTATGTTTGATACTCAGATCAACCATTATAAGAGCTTTAAAAAGATATCAATAATCATCACAATGTAATTACATTTAAACAGAATTTTTTTAAAAAAATGGTCAACAAACAGACAGTAAGCCATAAAAGAAAAATGATGAAACAAAAACAGAGAATAAACAGAAATTTAACATAAATAATCACTCTATAGAATAATTCCTTTCATGAGTTGATGATGATTATACCAGGAAAGATAAGGAAACAAACTTGAACAATTTAAAAAAAAAACAAATAATATGGTATATTTTGCTAGCCGCAATGGAATCAAAACTAGAAAGAAATTAACAAAAATAACAAACTCAAGTGAAAATAATTGAACACTGAAAACAAAAACAAAAACCATTCTAATTTTTGATGAATGCAAAAGAAAGTTTAAAAAGATGTTCAAAAGTACCTAGAACTGAATGAAAATGAAAATTTGATATTTATACCTCAACCTGGCACACAGCTAAAACAGAACTAGGAATAGATTTCATAATGTTGAATATATACATTCAAAAACAGTAAAAGTTCAAATCTGTAATCTAGTCCTTCAAAGTTAGGAATAAAGTGAACAGAAAATGAAGGACAGGCAGAAGAAAGGAAATTATAAAAGTCAAAATAGATATAAATGAAATAAAAACAGACAAGATAGAAAATGTCAATGAAATAAAGAACTGGTTCTCTTAAAATGATTTTTACATTGACTAATATTTAGTGTGATGACAAAGGCAAAAAAAAAGAGAGAGAGAGAGAGAGAGAGAGAAGACTTCAAAATCCATGTCAAAATAATGTAAGATGTATCACAATCCATCCTGCAGACACCGGAAGGATAATAAGGAAGTTCTACAAATGATTCTATAAACATAAATTTAACAAAAGATAAACTAGAGCAATTCTTCTAAAAGAAAAATAACTAGTACAACTCAGTCAAAATGAAATGGATCACTTAAGTAATCCTATAACTATTAAACACAGAAAATTAAAAAGGAAATAGAAGACCTGAAAAAAATGCTGTCAATCTTATCTCCTTGACAGGTTATAGATCATTCCTCCCAACAATAGGAAAGTACACATTATTTTTAGGTGCTTATGAGACACACCTATACAGACAATATTCTGGGTCACAATGCAAAAACAAATAATTTGAAAGTGAAACCATTTTGATACATTAAAAACAATATAAGATAGAGTTCTGCTAAAATTATTAAAAGTAGTTACAAATACCAGAAAAAATACATTGAAAAAGTATGGATTCAGTATCATTTATTTTTTTTTTGTCTGTAGGCTGTGTAGATATTGTCTTTGATTTGACTGAGTGGATTTTGAGAAAGTGTTTCAAATACTTTTGAAGGAAGAATAAATCATATTTTATGTAACATTAGCCAAACTGTTAAATTTTATAGAATGAAACTTATTTTAGACACAGGGGATAAAATGTCACAGAGTTGAGTTTGGGATTGTTAGAATTGTTCATGAAAAGTCCTACTTTAAGCTAAACAAAGCAAAATAAAAATGAATAAGCAACAACAGCAACCAACCCTCGCTAAGATCTCCCGTTTATATGGATGTCATTTCAACAGTAATGATTTTAAGACTAAGTGCATTGAAGGATGCTGTTAGAATGGGGCTGTGTGATTTGGAGTTGGTGGTATTCCATTAGAGTAGCCCGAGCACTTACACTGCCCATGAACTCTAGCCACTTAGTGGAGACTAAGGAAAGAAAAGCTAATCATAGGTGACAGAAGCAGGAGGCTAAAATAATGCAGCCAATGGATAGGGCATATCCAGAAAACAGGTAGTAAACTGTGAGATCAACTTAAAGAACTTAGCCCAAAGTCAGCAGAAAGGAATAAAGAAATTGAATGAGAGACATACCTTACGATATGGGCATTAGCACAACAAGAATGCCAAGATCACTGGTACTTAAAACAGTAGGGAGAAAACATCTGTATAAACTGTACCTCAGGATTTCCTGCATTTAAAGAAAAATAACTGTTACTCCAAATTTTCAACATTTATTTAATGCCAAACAGGACAAATAATGTGTATCTAGAGATGCTTTATATATAAACTATAAACAAATTGAAATTATGAAACACAGAAAAAACTGAGAACACCATTCAGCTACATTGGACTCCTAACTTCTGCATAGGATTGAATGTGAACTCAGGAAATCACATTTGTAAATATCTTAGGAGCATATCCCTCTTTTGTTGAAATTGCTTTTGTTTAGAAACCCCAAATTGAGATTTGAGAAAACTACTAAAACTACTAGCATTGTGGTCAGTTAATAAAACAACAATTTTCATTTGATATTAATTCTAAGGTCAGCTGTGAGTAGTGTTAAATGTCAAGGCAAAGTGAAATATGTTTGAATTTACCATGTATGTGTATTCTATGCACAAGTATATAATTTTACGATGTATTGTAGTTTTGTATAAGAGGGTATAGGAAGAAATTTAATTATTTTTACTTCTATTTCAGAGAGGATAAATAATCGAAAACTCTCTGAAATTCATACTGCAAACATAAAAATAATCTGGGTAAGAATTTCTTAAAGAGTATCAGTGAGCTGAACATTTAGCAGTAAATCCTATGAGGTCAGAGATGGCAAAGGGAAGAAGAATCCACACAAGGAAGCAGGACACTGAAGGAATTTCCCCCCTTGAGGTGGAGTGCTGAAACTAAGGATCACAGAGCTTTGATATTTCGTGGCCTGAGAGCTTGCAGAGTGCAGGAGGCAAGCCTAGAACTTTTCCAATTGAAGAGTTACAATAGAAACAAATTTGCTCTTGACATAATTTTTACCTGACATATAGATATAGGTGAATTGGGAATTAACAAGGCATGACGTTTACTGCAAAGGATTGTTTAAATCAAAACAATGCTTTTAGAGTAAGTAAAAAATATTTTCTCAGAAATAATTCATGATGACAAATTTAACCCGCATATGAAATCTCTCTTTGCATAGGCATAGTACTCTAAAGGGCCCATGGGCAGGCGGGTGGTCATCCAGTGGTCTGTTAATGATTAGTTCCTTCATGTTCCTGAGGAACAAAAAATATTCTCTGGAGGAACCCATCTTTGGCTGGGCAGTAGTCCTTTCTCACAGACTGATTCTAAGAGCTATGGCTTTTTCAGACAGAATGTCACAATCCAAAAAAATAAAAATAAAAAAGGATACAATCCCAAGAACCAGCAGAGAGCAAATCTAATGCTCAGATCTACAGATATTATAATTATCAAGTTTAAAATCACATGATTTTTAAATATACATAAATTTAAAACTATTGATCATGAATATAGTCTGCCATCCATGTCCACAGGTTCCACATTTGTGAACTTAATATATTGAAAATATTTTTTTAATTATGTCTGTATTGAACATGTATAGATCTTTTTCTTGTCATTATTCTCCAAATAAAACAGAACTATAGACAGAGCATTTACATTATTTTTAGTTATTATAATCTAGAGTTGATTTAAATTATAGGAAAGAATATATACAGTTTATGTGGAAATACTATGCCTTTTACACAAGCAACTTAGACATCTTCACATTTTGGCACTCACAGGCATCCTGGAACCAATCTCTTGCAATACTGAGAGACAATGAATAGGTAAAGATCAAAAAGCTAACAAGAAGAATAACAGGAATGAAAAATAAAAATGCAATGAACTAGATTAGTACCTAAATAATTAATGACTTGTAAGAAATATGGGGAAAATTTTTTGAAAGCAGCAGAGCAAAGCACAGATAAAATCTTTAAAGAAAAAATTAAGAAAACTGAGCAAAGTATACAGTTGGAGAAATATTGAATGAGAATTATCTTAGTATGCTAAGGCTTCCAAGACAACATAATATAGACTGGGTGATTTCAGCCATAAAATTTCATTTCTTAAATTTCTGGCTGCTGGATATCCAAGATTAAGTTTTTGGAAAATTTGGCATACAGGGAGGGTTTTCTCCCTAGCTTTCAGAGAATCACCTTCTCTCTTTGTCCTCACATAGAGAGGAGGTAGAGATAGAAGGACACACACACACACACACACACACACACACACACACACGGGTGGGGAGGGAGAGAGAGAGCGAACAACATATGGGTTTTATTGGTGTCTCTTCTTATAAGGGCACTAAACCCATCGTGAACTTGTCCTCAAGACTTCATCTAAACCAGTCTCTTCCCAAGTCCCCATCTTCACACACCATCACAATGGGAATTGGATTTTTGCAGGGGTGGAGTACACAGCTGAGTTCATAGCAAGAATTTTAAAGAATATATAAAAGACACTGGCCTCACAGATTTAGGAAGTCAAAAGTTCCAAATTAAAAAAAAATTAAATGAAAATAATTGTCCTTTAATGTATACCATAGTTAATAAGCTCAACAAAGGAAAAAGATCTTTAAAATAGCTAAAGAAAATGGTAGACTTAAAGAAGGTAAAAATCAGATTGAAAACTTCCTTTGTAACAAAAATTGTAGAAATCAGGTAACTAAGAATAATGTTACTATGTTTTTAAAATATTCTTGTCAATCTAATATTCTATATATGACAAAAGAATTTTTTTGGGGGGCAACAAGGGCAAAATGCAGACTTTTCTAGATAAATGAGTTTTCTACCAATCAACAATTACTAGTGGAACTACTAAAGATATACTTCAGAAAGAAGGAAAGTAATTCCAGATAGAAGAAGCAGAAATTAATGACAAACCAATTGGTGAATATGTTATAAGACTGAACTAATTTTGACTGTGTTGAACAAAATAATAATGAATTTATTTTTATATTTTAAACATTATTAAATGATTTTATTTAAAAAGTCAATGCATATTTAAAACAACAAATAAAAGCAACAGCATGTACTTTTACATGAATAATAACATGTACTTATGCTAGAGATGAAGAACTCTGCAACCTTTGCAATATTTGAAAGCAGAAAAAAAAATAAACTTGTTGTGAGTTAAATGTCAAAAACTTAAAGTAAAATATAATAGTAATGACTTCTATAACTTCCAAACTAGCGGTGAAAAATAAGAAAAGAACAAAATTAATGTATGAAAGTAAAGAGACCAAATATTAGTACAAGTAGCACAAAATGAAAGTGATAGTGATAAATCTGAATGTAGTAGTAGCACTACAAGAAGTGCAAATGAATTAAATGTTCTACTTAGAAAAGTTTTCAAAAAGAATTTTTAAATGCAAGGCTATAAGAAAAAAAGATATAAAACTATGCAGAGAGTTGAAAGAAAATATTTCCATAAAATAGATAATCAAAGCTAACATAGATAACAATAACAATAAAAGATGATGAAGATTTTTCAGACAGAAGGTATCATTACCTTTTGGAAAAAGATAATCTCTCTAGACTGATACAGACTCCCAGGAAGATTACCGGTTCCATGCCTGTATTATAGCTATAAACATGTAAAGCAAAAACTGACAGAACTAGAAAAGGCCCATCTATTACCATAATGAAGACTTTAACATGCCTCTGTTATTAATTGATAGCTAAACTACGCAAAATGTGAACAAATATATAGGAGAGCTTAAAGATACACTTAAAATAATGCTTAATCAGTTTTGCTCTGGGTAAAATAGTGAAAATCAAAACAAGTGGACTTAATGTACCCATCATAAGTCTGGCAAGTAGAAAAAGCCACGGAACAACCTGCCATGTTGTCTACACTGGGGAACTACTGAAACAAGGACAGTAATTGTGTGCTATTTTAAAATGCTTAGGACTATTCCCATCTATCTCCCTATTTCAGTGTCACTATTGACAAAAACTGGTACCATTGTGGACCACAGAGATATTGAACACTTTTGGAGATACGTTCAGAGTATTCATTCCAGGGTGTAGTCAATATTCTTTTTTGAACTTACAGTACCCTGGGAAATTTCTATTCTCAAGAATATGGAGGCTACTTCTGATGGGACTCAGAGTTCAACTCAGCAAGAGAGAAATAGTCTGCCTTTATGGCATTTCCAATACAAAAACAAACCCTTGGCAACATCTCAGTTGCCTATGGCTGTGATTTCAGTTGGGCAAAATGGAGCCTGTCTGAGAATTGAAAAGGAAATCTTGGAAGACTAGATAATATCAGGGAACTTTGAAAAGCTCTGGCATATTCTAGGGGATATGAAAGTCTACTTGCAAGTGTAAGTCTATGTGCATGCAAAGGAAATACACGGGAGAAAAGGCACCAGCTATTATTCACTTTAGGCTGGCTTCCAGGCCCGTAGGAAGAAGAGCTGATATCAAGGCTGTCTGTCATGCAAGCTGCCTACATAAAGCTTAAAGGTGTACCTTCTCACAAGGGTCTTCCTTAGCAAAGAGGGAAAGGCAAAGAGGGAAAGATATACAGGCAAGTCACTGAAGGAAATTTTAATTAATTCAAATTGATTACTTAATTTAATTAATCAGAGTTAGTTATTGATGAATAAATTATACTGATTCCGATATGACCATTAGGAAGCAAACCTTAAAAAATATGTTTTAAAAAATCCACTAACAGGTAACTTCTGGCCACATACTGCATAAGACACAGAATCGAAATATTAATCTGGAAAAACTTTTAAACAAACAACACCAACAAGAAATGACAGCAACACGACAATAAAAGTGGAGAACTTTATTATCCTGTGGAGTTATCCTATCTCAAGTATCCAGTTTAAAAAAAAAATACTAGACTTCAAAAAAATAGAAATGTACATGGAAAAATAAGAATTTAGCTGAATATCTGACTGAAGGGATCATAGATTTAGTGGCTTTAAATCCACTTTTAAAACATGTTATAGGAAATAACATTAAAAGATAAAAGGAAGCTGCAATTATGAATGCCCAAATATAGCATTTCAGTAAAAATTTAAAAATTATAAGGAAGAATCAAACAGAATTTCTGACGTTGAAAAATATAATAACAAGTAGAAAATTTGCTAGAGATATTCAACACTAAATTGAGCTGGGAGAAGAAAACAAAAGCCCCATTTTACCTCCAGACTCCTTCTATATATATATGCATGTGTGTATATATATATATGTATATACACACACTGATATACATATAAAACCATATATATATCTATAGATATGGATGTTAAAAATATTAATATGTCTGTGGCTACATATTTATATATATATATAAATATAACATAAATTATTTATGTTGTTTATGCCAACAACATAAAGATAGAGCATTATATATGATTATGATATATAATCTGAGGAATAGAATGATCAATGAATGAAGAAAAACGACCAAAGTCTTGGAGATAATGTGAATACCAAAAGAAGAAGACAATGAGAAATGGACATAAAAACTTAGTTCTAGAGGGAAGGAAACTTGTGTTTAGAGACAATAAACTGCTCAAATTCCCATAGAAATTGATTGAAACCTTCTCTTTCCCATCTGTTGTCTTATATTCTGTCAATCCTAGAAAGAAGTGTGTAATGCTAGGATAAAGGTGCAGAAATGCCAAGAAGAGTGTGGGCGATAAATGGTCATCAGTTACACCAGTAATTTTGTGACCTCCTTGCTCAGGGCAGATAAGTATATGGTGAGATCTGACACTGAGAGTAATAGCATAACTTGAAATGATGTAATATAGTGAGTATTATAATTTTCTACTGCTATGTTTCAATTTTGAGTAAGTTTTGGTGAAACCAAAGAAGATCAAGAGAGATAGAGATTGGAAAAGGTTTTAAACTTTAACTATACTCACATTGCCTTAGGGAGAATACAATCACAGATATTCACTCAGAGGAAGTACAGGGGTCAATCATGAGGCAAAGGGAGAGAGGAATTCTGGGGAAGTTCCTCCAGTGTGTTTTACATAAAAAAGAAGAGGCAAACCCGGGCACACCCATTTAGGACTGGCTAATTTGAATAATTACATCAGGCTTTGGGACACAGAGACAGTCTTTATTTGTAGGGCACCTAACTCTGGGGTGATTAAAATAGATGCATAATGGTCTCATAGAACTGGTTGAGTGAAGTGGTTGGTGATGTAGCCTGAATCACACTCAAAAAGGGCATTAACCTGCCTTTATGCAGGACCCCAGAATTGGTTCAAGACAGCATTTAAAAGTGTATTACATATTAAACCAATTACAACAAGTTTGTCAGCTTCATACAAGACAAATTCATATCTTACCATTTTATAGGTCAGAAGTTCAATGGTCTCAACTGATTCTTCTAATTAGAAATAAAGACGCTGGGCAACTGGCACCCCTTATTGGGAGCTGTGGGAAAAACTTGCTTCCAAGTTTACAGTGTTGGGTGGAGGCTTGGAAGGTGGGGGGGGGACACGGGGGGGGGGAGGGGGGACACGGGGGGGGGAGGGGTGGGGCGGGGGAGGGATCCCGATAGGTGGAAGAAGATGAAAGTCGCAGTTGGGATAGTAGACATTCTTTATTCAGAGGCAGCAGCAAACCTCACCTCCTGGCCTCCAGGCCCAGCCCTATTTTACCTCCAGACTCCTTCTATAGATATATGTGTATATACACACGCACACACACACACACACACACACACACACATATATATATATATATATATATATATATATATCCATAGACATGGATGTTAAAGATATTAATATGTCTGTGGCTATATATATAAATATGTAAATTTATATATATACATGCCAGACACAGAAGGCACATTACCAGAAGTTTATGTTTATGACTTTTAGTACACATGCTGAATCAGGGTGTTTATGACCTTGGCTACATACTAAAAACATCCTTCTGGAAATCTTGGCAAGGGACCCTAACTATATCCATCTTGGGCCTGCCCCATACACAGGTTCTTGCAAGAACTCAATTCTGTATTGTTGTAGGACTGAGGTCCTTATTTTTAGCTGACTGATGATCTGAGAGTCTTTTTTTTTTTTTTTTTGGAAAATGGATCCCTTCCTCTATTTTAAAACCCCAAATGACACAAATCTTTCACATGCTTCAAATTTATTTGATTTTCGCTTCTGTATCCTCCCTTCTCTAATTCTAGCTAGAGAAAGTTCTCTGCTTTTAATGATATATTTTCATACTAGGCCTACCCTAATAATCCAGGATTGCCTACTCATCTCAACATTTATAGCTTCAAGCTTATCTGCAAAATGCCTTTTGTCATGTAATGTTAACATGATTTTTTTGTAAATTTCAAGGATTAGGGTATAGGCATCTTTGGGGAGGTAATTATTCTGCTTATTATACTTAGATAAAGTTAATATCATTAATCTTAATGTTAGTATCTTTAACATCCTTGTCTGTGGCTAGCATAAAATCTCAGTCTGCCATTCCACGAACAATGCACGTTTTCTAACCAGCAACCCATGTGTTTAGCTTTCTGCAACTCTCTAATAAACATCAAAGGAAGAACACCTCTGCGCAGGTGAGGCAGGAACACTGACCAATGAAGAAATTCAGATTGTAAACCATTAGCTTGCTTAGCTATTTGCTAAGTAAAAAAAAAAATGCTTGTGTTTTTAAAATGCTTAAATGACCTGGGCACAGTGGCACATACCTGTAAAAAATTCTCAGCTATTTAGAAGGCTGAAGCCAGAAGATCAAGACCAGCCTGGTTAACTTAGTGAGACATCCCAAAATTAAAAATAAAAAATTATGGAGATTGTAGCTTAGTGATGAAATTATCATGGGTACAATCCCAGTAAACACCACCCACTTAGGGAAAAAAAGCTTAATTAAGAGGCTTAGGTAGTTTCTCATTTATGTTTCTGCATTATTTCTAAGAAGCCATTTTTGTATGTTTTTATTTTTGCTGAAATGCAAGTGAAACTGAAATTGAAAGTAAAATTGCAAACCTAAAATAAGCAATTGGTGATGAGGATGGTATGACATTGAGAACAATGTTAGCTAACTGGGCTTTGATATTTTTCCTTACTGAAGTCCTGATTGCTTGTCTCTATTTATTTGTGTAATTTTTCATCTTAATATATGAAAAAAGTTCATAATAGAAGACAGCAGAAATGTCCTGATAGTATTAGAGCATTAAATATTTGAGGCTCAAAGATGAGCTTGATCCTGAGATGTAATACAGTAGAAGGAGATGGGTGATCTGGTGAGCAGCTCACTTGCCATTTCTCATTCACCTTGCAAATCATCACCTCTCTGGGCCTTCGTGTGTATGTTCTTTCACTTCTGGTACAAGGAATACTGTTTTCTGAATGCTCAATATTTCAAATAACATAGCACATTCAAGTTAATGCACATAAGTCTTTATATGCAATAATTCATTTAACTATAATAACTATGAAGGTAGTAAATATTATTCCTGATTGAAAAACAAGCAAACTTGAGAAAACTAAAAATCAGTGAAGTTATGTAACATCGTCCAAATCATGCAGGCAGAATTAAATCTTGTTCTGTTTAAATCTGAAGCAGTAAATATTGTCTTGAAAATCGTATGATAATTTTAACAGTTAGTTTACTGCCCCTTCATTGATACCAAAAATGGCAATAG
Source organism: Urocitellus parryii (assembly GCF_045843805.1). Taxonomy (NCBI): domain Eukaryota; kingdom Metazoa; phylum Chordata; class Mammalia; order Rodentia; family Sciuridae; genus Urocitellus; species Urocitellus parryii. Next base: position 99,483,828 of record NC_135542.1, read on the forward strand.
AATGCAAGATAATAGGTTACTCTTAGGTAATTTCTTTAACTACAGAGCATAGAATCACAAATGTTTCATATTTGATATTAAACCTCTTGCCAAGAGTTTGCTGTAGATCTAGGTTAAGGTGGCATTCTTCACATAAAAAAAGTCACCTGACTGTCTCTCACAGGGTCTTTTGCTCACCTTCCTTTTATGCTACCTTGCCCCTGATGATTTTTAGGGTGCACTTGTAGGACTCACCCCCCCTTTCCACAGGCTAGATGTTCTCAGTTGCTTGGACCCCTTGAAGTATCTCTTTACCTTCAGATTCCCCATGTGAATATCTGTTTGCCTCCAAAAAATCTGTATATGATGTTTGTTCACATTTATTTATCCAAGGATCAGAAATCATAAGGATTTTTAACCTGATTTTTTTTTCTTATTCTAAACAAGATCTTTGAAATATGGTAAACACTTTTTATAAGCAAGATAATCACCCAGTTTGTTGCATCAAGTAGTCCTGTGTGATTTTCACTCTAAATACACTTTTTGTGTCAAGCAGTACTTGTGGAACGACAGCAATTTGGCCTCCCATACTCAGACTCTCAAACAAACAAAGCGAGAGTGTGCTTGACCACAAGTGCATGATCACTCTTTCTTTATTGGCAGAAATTGTGGTGCTTGAAAGTTATTGCCAAGAGCTTTGGAATTTTTATTGAGGATTCCAGGAAGGCAGAGGTTTCTGGGTAATATGTTAATTACTAAAAAGAAATCTTTCCATTTTTCCAAAAAGTGACTTTTAATTTCATAAAAATGTCAGTAAGCCAGGAGCGTTCCATTTTTTTTAATATTCATAGGATCTCTTTTCTTGATACTGCATAAGAAAATGAAATGAACTCTGCTATTGTTAAGGAACGAATGTGTTTCCTTCCCCTTGTTTATGTATTATTTGGCAAAACTCACATTTTTTTTCCTTTTTATGGAGAGAAAGTCTGTTTCTTTGGAATGCTAGTCTATTTGCTATCCCTATGTAGGCTGTTTGGGACCCATGTACTATTATTATACATCAGAATCAAAAAATGCAGTAACACACCCGGCATTTACCTTAAAAAAGGCCTTGAATCTTCTGTAAAGAAATGTTTTCTTAGACATAAAGCTCTATATATTTTAGAATATTTCTTATGTAATAATTGTTTCTTTATATCTCTTGGATAGTTAATGATAATGGCAATGTACTTAATAATGATGAAGTTATTTTAAATCACTTTAAAATTTAAAGACTGGGACCCATAGCATTTAGGATATTGTGCAATCTTGAAACAATTTCTCCTCTACTTCCAATTGTAGTAGAAACACATGAATCTTAAACATGCCTCCGATTAGCCACAGTGATGGAACCAGGTTTGGGAACCAGGTTTGATAAGGAGGCCATTAGGCCAGTTGAGTCTAATTTCTAATGTACCATGGTTCCATTGATAAGTATTTGTGGGTATCCACCTTCACATTTGCCTATCTAGCTAACCCCCAAATCTGCCTACCACTGTTATTGCATTGGCTTTCCATGTAGAAATACACCAAGAAAAGCAGTTAAACTTTTTTTTGAACAATTGATTGTCTTAATTTCATCTATTTATATGTCATCTGGGATGTTAGAAGTCTTTAAAAGTATCTTTAAAATTATTATTCTGTTGATGCTTCCACATCATGTCATATATGTGGGGTTATACATCTTTCAAAATGCAAGTAAACACATGTCAATTGTATTACAATTGGGTTCCATGTACAGGACAATTACATACAGCATGGGCTACTCCTATGCAGTACCACATGTGTGGTTAGTAGGGGTGTTTAAAAGGCCCCCTGCTGTCAGAACAGTCTCTCTTAATCATGCCTACTTTTTATAAGTCCCATCTTCTGGAAGTACATTTTTAGGAGACAACTATGAAACATATCAGTGTGAATTCCATAGGAATGCCCTTGTAGTAACTATTAGATCTTTGGAAGAGTGGGGAGTATAGTAAATATAGACCTTATACATTTAATGATCTCCTTACAATGTTTTGATAAACTACACACTGCGTATATGATCATGGTCCCATAAGATTTTATTGCTGAGTGATGTCATAGGTGTTTTAGTTTGTACAAGTGTACATAATTATTGCACAATGACCTCACGTCTAATGTCACATTTCTTAGAATGTATCCCCATTGATAAGTAAGCTATGACTGTATTTTCTTTTAAATAACATGAGAAATTAGGTTTTGCATGGTGCATCTGTTTCCCTTTCTTCTACCTCCCCAACCACTAATCTATTCTGTTACAGAGATTGAAATAACTCTAGTTAAAACTTGGCTTCATCATTATTAAGTACATTGCAATTATCATTAACTATACATTTTTTTCTTTCTTTCTTTTCTTTTCTTTTTTTTTTTGGGGGGGGGGGTGATACCACATACCTAAAGCAAACTCTTCTGTTAGCAAAATGGCAATTTACTGTGACAGTAAATCTTGACTTTGTCCAGCAGGGAGGGCTGTTGAGCAGCAGTGGTGGAGTGAAGCATGAATACTTTTGAAAGAGGCCAAAAGTCCCCTGTGGATTTCTAATAATTCCCTACTTTCATTCTGAATCCTTTGAAAAAATCACTGTATTTATTTCAAATGAATTCATCAAAAATTTTCAATGCTGCCAGCAACTGGATGCTAAAAATGTATGTCTTTTTTTTTTGTCTAGAATATTCTTCCTGACATGGATAACTCTGAATTCCGGGCTAGTGCCTATGCCTTCTTTTCATCTACGCTCTATAGACAGATTCCTTGTCTGTCTCTCTCTTTCTTTGGGGGTCTTTGATCCTCTACATTACAATAGTACTGTGTCACTAGATAGCAAATTTCATTTATTGGATTTTCTTCTTTGGTTTGTGTTTCTCTCTAGTACAGAGGTTATGTCATTTTCACTTGATTCTGGTTTTTATTGACATGATATGTGATTGATAAATGTCAAGAGAATGCAAAGAGAGTGATCTTTGACGATGAAGCCAGGAAAAGTCAAGGGGGAGATGTTGCTGACGGAGGTCATCATCCAGAGGAACACCACAGGAAGGGTACTGAATTGGTAAGGTAGACACTGAAGACTTGAGGAAAAACAAAGTTCATGTAACAAAGGAAAGTTTGCCAACTTAATTTTCCTCAGGACTTGTCTACAAGTAGGAACAATTTATTTTTGCTCAAGGCCACATGTCTGGCGTGTTAGCTTTGTGCCTCTGTGACCAAAAGCCTGACAAGAACAACTTAGAGGAGGAAAAGTTTATTTTGGGATCTGGGTCTCAAATGCTCATTCCATGGATGACTGACTAACCCCATTGCTCTTGGCCTAGGAACATCATGGTGAAAGGGTTGCAGTGGAAGAAAACCGCCCACCTCATGTCAGCCAGGATGCAGAAAACAAGGATCCAGGGACAAAATGCAAACCCCAAAAGTAATCATCCAGTGATGCATATTCTCCAGCCTAACTCCACCTGCTTAGAGTTACCGCCCAGTTAGTCCATTCAAATTGTTAATCCACTAAGTGGATTAACGCCCTGATCAGGTTACAGCTCTCATAACCCAATCATTTCTCCACTAAATGTTTCTGTGTTTACACAGGGGCTCTTGGGGGACACCTCATATCCAAACCACGACACTTAGGAAGGCCATATGTCTAAGGATTTGCTGTTGTTGTGATGTCATTCCTAGTAATTTTTGAGAAGGGGTCTCTCATTTTCATTTTACCTTAGGGCCTGCAAGTTATGTAATTATTGCCTCATTTACCTTCCTAGAACCTTTCAGAGTCTCACATAATCATAGCACTCAACAGCCAAGATCTTGACCAAAACCTGCATTAAAGTATAGCAGACAGGCATGTTTTCAGCCCATCAGCAACATCTGCTGGTGCCACCTGACCAGCTTATCCCAAACAGCATGCTAACATCTGGAGGTGACATTGGGAGAGCGGTTGGTTTCCATTCTAATAGTCTGTGGTAAGGATCTAAGGAAGCAGATTTATTTCTTTTGTTCCTAAAATGAAACCTATTCTGGAAGACCTTTGGCAAGAAATGAGAGGAATGAAACTTGGTTAAGAAAAAAAATTTCACGGAAATTCTAGGTGGGCTTTTCGTTGTCCTGCTGATGGCTGAATTGGTGCATTTTGTCATGCTGCAGCAAGAGTAAATCTATTAAACAGTTTAGAACCACCAGTGTTTAAATTCTAGTCCTATCCCTTAGTAGGTGTGTAACCTTAGGAAGGTTCTGTAACCTCTAAGTATTAATGTCTGTAGTTGTACCTGGAAATGGAATAATATGTATGGGGCTCAGGTTTGTTGTGAAGATTGTATAAGCTAACATATGGAACATTCATCTGAACAATGTGCATGTGAATGTTATGGTTTAGATGTGGTGCCCCCCAAAACTCACATGTGAGAAATGCAAGAAGGTTTGGAGGAGAAATTACAGCCTTAACCTTATCAGTGAATGGATCACAGATGGGATTAACTGAGTGGTAAATGGAGGCAGGTGGGATGTGACTGAAAGAAGTATTTCATTGGGGGGCGTGGCTATGGGGTATATATTTTGTAACTGGAGAGTGGAGCCTCTCTGCTTCCTGATTGTCACGTGGGCTGCTTCCCTCTGGCCATACTCTCCCGCCATGATGTTCTGCCTCACTTTCAGCCTCAAGGAATGGAGCCAGCCTTCTGGGGACTAAGACTTCTGATACTGTGAGCCCACAAATAAACTTTTTCTCACAGTGGTTCTGGTTGGGTCTTTAAGTTATAGCAGTGAAAAAACGGACTAAAACAGTGAGCATGAAAAAGTAGCTGAATTGATATAGAACAAAAAGTGGCTAGGCTCCTCAAGCTTTGTTGGGAAGAGTTCAAAATGAATTTTCAATAGGGAAGGAGGAGGAAGGGGAATAATAAATGTATTGGCATGTACAGATCTAATCCAATGTATATTTCTTTGTGTATGTCCTTTAGCATTTTGTAATATTCCTGCAAAATAGCAAGGGCTTCTACTGCACATGACAGCAATGCTGGGAGTCAGGCCGTTGATGGTTCTAAATGTTCTAAAACACTTTTTAAAATGTTATATTCCCTCTGGTGTTACCTCATTGACTCAGAGCTAGGAATGAGGTGAGATCTCAAGATTCTCCTGGGAGCAAGTGGAAATTAAACAGCCATCTGGTATTTTCAGGGGCATTTGGGGGCTCTCTATTACTCTTTCACGTCCCCACACACCAGCTCAACACGCAGAGGTACTTGTACAAACATGCCAAACCTCAGCAAAATTATGAATTTGACATAAACTATCTTCTTAGTGCTCTATCTTCATTTTTAAATTTTTTTTATTCTCAAGAAGTTAATTTATTCCACAAACATAAATACTTACTTGCAATAGGTATTAAGGATTCATAAGTTGGTCAGATAAGGTCTGCACCCCATCTGGCTGGAGAAAATACGTGGATATGTGATTTAAATACAGTAGGTTGTTAATGATTCTGAAAGTACCATGTAAAAAGTGACCAGGATGTAGAGAAAGAAAAGAGTAATAAGAAACCAGTTTGGAGAGAAACATTGCTGCAGGATACTTCTCTGAGGAGGTATGACTTGAACCAACACCTAAAGGATGAAAATCTTTTTTTTTCCCCTCTGTGCAAAGTAAAAAAAAGTGCATGCCCAGTGGAAGGAACAGCAAGTTCATTATTCCAGAAGCAGAAAATGAAATTGAAAAGAAGTAAATGATGCTAGATTGTGGTGAGACATAGGACAAATCAGGTACAGGGGAAATAGAATGATTATGGACATTAGGGCCATAGTTAAAGTGTTGGATTTAAATTTAAGAGGAGTACAAGCCATTGAGGACCTTTGTCCAGGGGAGTTACATTTATTTACATTTTATAAAGAAATCATTCATTGCTGTGTGCAGTGAATACTAGGAAGTTACAAAAATGGAACAAAAGAAATCAGCAATCATCCGTGCAACAGATGATAGTAATTTGCAAGGGTGGTGACATAAAAATGAAGATAAACTGTTAGATTCAAGAAGTATTGGGAAGGTGGAACTAATTTGGTGATAGATTATGTGTGGGGACGCAGGGAAAGGGAGAAATCAAGGATACGATCTATATGTTTTGCTTGAGCAGTGAAAGGATAATGGTGTTATCAATATTCTGTCCAAATATATTCAGAAAAGAACTGGATTAAAATTGTATTCGGTTAGTAAAGTTGTTTTGTCATTTTTTAGAAGTGCTAGGTGCACTTTTGCAAATAGGATCAACTGAGAAGTGTTCAAAGTGTTTTGTCTTTGGAAGCCTTGCATTCTATGAGGCAATGAAGACCTAAGTTAATATCATCCATACAGGACTTTTGATGTTTGCATAATTTTTCTTATTGATTTAAATTGAACTCAACAGCATGTGCATTCCCACCTGTTTAGCCTCTCACTTCATGAAGGTTCTATTCCCCACTCCTTGCTTTGTTGCTGTTGGTAGCATAGTGTGTACCAGTCCCAAACCCATGGCATGCCTGGAGTAGATGTCAGAGCGTACAGGAAGAAAAGTAGTTACATGGAGTTGTATGGAGGGAGAAAGAAGGAGGCAACAGTGTTGGACTACCTCTTCAGCATAGTCAAGATATGTAATAATATTATTAAGATGTATGCTACAATGAAACTTCAATTCTTAGGGAAAAAAAAACCCAGACATTTGTTTGTTGAGTTTTCATTCTATGTTTTCTTGTCCCTTTTACAGTCTTACTTTCCTATAAAGTCTACCTTGAAGGATTCTTTATTTCTGATTTTCTCTTAAATGATGAAATTCTTTTGTAAGACATTCATAGACACTTCACTGTTCACTCTCACTTACTGGATCTTAATGATCAGCTACATAGTAACTAATCACAAACCTCCTTTTAAAACAAGCTCAATCACTGGAGAATGTCTAATGGACTGTCAAATAAAAATATTTTTGAGTAAGCTTTTTTATTCTCCAATTTTTTTAGAACTGATAAAAATTTTCTAGAAACAGAGTCATCTATAATTCTGAGATAACTTTTAATCACGGTTTTAAGAAATACAGCATTCTTTAAAAATCTTCTGATGTGTTTTTCAATTCTTGATCTGATTTTATTCATTTTTAGTTATTTTAGTAAACTGTATTTCAGTAAACATTTTAAATATTAACCATTTCTCCCACTCATGATATCAACTTACTCAGAGATTATATATCCCTATCCTCTTAATGTCAGATTTGGCTGTCAAATATGATATAATGCACTTTTTACCTGAAGCTGTAAGAAATATTTTGTGGATTTCCCTCCTCTCCAGTCCTTCTGCCATGACAAAGGTGTACCCCAGGATGCATATAGAGTGAGGAAGATCTAGAGTCCCAGATGAACTTCTACAAATATGAGAATATGAGCTACAAAAAAAACTCTTTGATTTTGTAAGATACTGAGAATTTTTATCATTGTTACATACACTATTTTAATGGTTCATTCTTAAAATCAATTATTCATTTCTTGGGAAACTCAAAACAGTTGTTTTAGATAGTTCTTTCATCAATTAGCAGAAATTAGCCCAAACACTATACAATATCTTTTGGGATATTTAAGTATGTATGATGATTTTTGTGGATGATATGAACATTTATGATGATTTGGGAATATTATCAAGATATCAAGATATAAGAGAAGTTAGAAAGCTGTGGGGACATACTAAAATACATCTATAACCTGAGGTATGTAAAATGAAAAATGAAGATAATAACAGTATTTACTCCAAAGCAGCCAGGACGATTAAATGAAATTATTTATTTTTAGGACCGATCAGGCCAGGCATGGTGGCACACTCCTATAATCTCAGAGACTCAGGAGGCTGAAGCAGGAGGATTGCAAATTCAAAGCCAGACTCAGGAACTTATTGAGACCCTAAGCAACTCAGTGAGACCCTGTCTTTGAATAAAACATGAAAAAGGGCTGGGGATGTGACTCAGTGGTTAAGGACCCCTGGGTTCAATGCCCAGTACAAGAAAGAAAGAAGAAAAAGAGAGAGAGAGAGAGAGAGAGAGAGAGAGAGAGAGAGAGAGATTAATAGAGAATTCCTGACACATAAAAAGAGCTTAGTAGACTTTATCTAAGGTAAAAATCAGGTGGGAAGAAATGAGGTCAATAACATTTCACATTTTCAAAATGGTCCAGGGCTGAAATGTACCTGTCGTCCCATCTTTGCCGTGATAGCTCTGAATCCTTAAGTGTGCTAAATAGCACATTTTATTAAAAAAAAAAAAAAGATGAGCCATTAGACTTTTAATCCTGATGCTATTCGAATGAATGATTGTACCTCTCTCATAGCCTCAGATGTTACCAGAGAGACAGAGGGCATAGGAGAATATGTGGGTCATTCTGTCTCATTGACACTAATGACTGACAGATGCACTTTCAACAGGACCAAAATCTAATTCACATATTTGAAACTTGTCTGAACAAAGACTCATATTTTCAAAATTATTATAAGTATAAATGCTTTACAAATATTATTGCTATTCATTTTAAGAATAACATTTAAGCTAGTAAGTAACACTATTGGTTTCATGTTTTAGAATTTACAATATCAGTGTACTAATTAAGGGACTATCAGAAAGTGGAAAAGAAAATTCTCTCTACCTACTGCCACTGACCCCTCCGTTATGAATTTTTTTTTGGTTCAATGCTAATTTTTTGTTTGATTCATGGCATATTCTGGAGATGATTCAGGGAAAGGCAGCAGGGGCCATTAATATCTTGCCTTGCCACGGTGAGAATGATTCTGCAACACCACCATTTCTCATGAAGGATGGGTTTTAAATATGTATAGAGTGAAATGCTGTTTGATGGATCACAGCAATGGCTCTTTCAATGAGAGAACAAGCCCATCCCAGAGCCAGACATTCCCCTAAAGATGACACTCCAGAACTCTGCTGTCAATATACTTTTACTTAAAATAAAAATTGACTGATGATCAAAACACTCTAGTGTGAAAAATGGAGTGATGCTGTCTGCTAAAATGTGATGCTGGAGATTCAACTTAAGAAAATTCTGTCTCTTTCTACCCAATCCTGGCTGATGGAAGAAACCAGATTTGTACTGAATTCCAAATGACTAAAGCTAATCAATTGTGTTTCCTATGATCAACACACACACACACACACACACACACACACACACACACTTTATACTTGTTTAAGAATGGGACTATCTAAAAAGAATATTTCCAACAGTACCTACTATAGCTAGGAAGAATTTTTTTTCTGTTTTCTTACTTTAATACCTTGGGGGACAGTTTTCCTTCTAAACAGATTATGTCTTTTTAAAAAAAAAATTTATTGGGGAGACAAGAAAGATTTGGGTGGTGTTTCTTTTATCTCCCGGGGCAGAAGGATTGACTTTCTACCTCTCTTAGGTCTTAGGGATCTTCTCAAACATTTCTTTGAGCTTTGTTAGGAGTTGGATTCTTTTGTCCCCAAAGAGATGCCAAAATCCTAAGTTCCATTTCCTTAGAATGTGACCTTATTTGGAAATAGGATTACTGTGGATAAAGAGTTCAGATGAGGTCATACTCAAATTGATATGACTGATATCTTTAAAAGAAGAAGGGAAATCAACATCTCCCCTTTCCCCTTTGACTTTTACTCTAGCCTCTGGTAACCGCTAGTTAAGTGTCTACTTCCATGAATTCAACTTGTTTAGTTTCCCCATATACAGGGTGACTATCAGCACCATATTGTATATGTTTACCTATAAAAATATACACATATGTTTTAGAACTATGTATGCATATGTACATTACATACTTCAAAAAATACCTTAATGTGGATTTACATATTCACACCACAATGAAATAAGTATTAAAGGTGGTGGAGGTTTATTAGCCTGATTCAATCATTTATCGTTGCATGCATGTATTGAAATATTACCTTATACTCTATAAATTCATAAAATTGTTATTTTTCAATTAAAATACACCAAACTTTAACATGAGAGCAAGACAGAAGAAGGCCTTGGGAAGATGGAAGGACTGGGAGTTTTTCTGCCGCAAACCGAGAAATGTTTGGGGTTCCCAGAAGCTGAGATTGGCAAGGAAGGATTTATCCCCTAAACACAGAGAACCATGTCCTATTGGCACACTTATTTAGAACATAAAGCCTTCAAAAGTGTGAAAGAATAATTTTTTTGTTTTCAGCATGCTGTTTATGGCATTTTGTTATAATAGCCCCAGGAAACTACTAGATGTCCCAGTGGGCAGACTCACCCCATTTCTTTGGCTTTCTGGGAGCATAACATTCTGTCCTTCAATGCACACTTGATCTCCACCAATTAGCCAATGACAACTAGCTGAACTCTTCCAGCTTACTCTTCTTTCTTGTGTGAACTTTAGTTAAGTCAAAGCTCATTATTCATGCCTTTATATCTTCCTGTCTTTTCTTAGAGTGTGAAATATTTATCTTATGACCTAAGATCTCTTTACAGGTCAGAAAAACTAAGACATATATAGTTTGGTGGGGTTTATTTTCTTTTTCTTTATTTCCTTTTAATTTTCAGTTAGAAGCTAAATTCTTTCCAGATTTCAATATTCTAGAGTAGGAACCAAAAGCAGTGAATTGAATTTGTTTTATTTTAGTTTTCATTCCATTTAAAATATTTCAGTATGTTTTCTAATTTTCTTTGCAATTTTTTTCATTGACTTGTGGCTACTTTGAAATACATTATTTATAAATTTCTACATGTATAAGGATTTAAAAATATTTATTTTAGCACCTAGCTTAAGACTAAATACTCAATATAATGTAAATTTTCCAATTTATTGATTTTTTTTAAAACTCAGCAAATGGTTTGTTTTGGTGAATGACCCAGATTCATCTGAAAGATATGGTTGTTCTATTATTATTGATTAGAATGTTCTTAGATTTGTAAGTTTATGATTTCCACCAAATTTGGTGGTTTTTGTGGTTGTTGGCTAGTAGTTATTCAAATACATTTTCTTGTCTCTCTTTTCTTCCTGTACCCCAACTGAATGCATATATATTATAGCATTTGCTATTTGTCTGCAATTACTGAGGTTCTGTTTTTCTTTAATCTTAACCTTTTTTTAAAATTTTTCCTATGTTTTAGCTATGTCTTCAGGGTCAATGAGATTTTTTTTTGCAATAACAGATTACTATTAATATTTTCTAGTAAAATTTAAAATTAAATGTTCTATTTGGTGTTTTTTAATTCCATAATGACTCTCCTAATTATGCTTATCTCTTTCTTTAATTCTTCAGTCATATTTATAAACGTTGTGTGAGGTTCCTATTAAAGTTCTGTGTAAAGATTTTGTTGTACTCATTCCATAATCTCTGCCATTTCCTATTGCTGTTTTTCATCTGATTTTCCTTCTACTTGTAGGTCATATTTCTTGCTTTCTGTATTTTTTGTTGAGTACTGGATATCGAGAATCGTCTGTTGTTTGAATTCTGCATTTGGCCCTTTTCATTTAAGACTATTCACCTTCAATCTGGAAGGCTGTTCCTTGCCAATTGATTTGATCCTTTCAAAATTTCAGCCTTTGATAGGGAAGATATAGAGTAGTAGCTTCTGATCTAGGTCATAATTTCTCAACCTCAACATTAATGGCATTTGGTGCAAGATAATTCTCTGTGTTGAGAAGCTGTCCTGAGAGTGGTGGGATATTTAGCAGCATCTGAGACCTCCACTCACCTCATATACACTATTCCTCCCTACATATTGAGATGACAGAAAATGACTCTAATCATTACAACGTCCACAGGTGGGAAAAATTGCCCTTTGTTTACATCTAGAACCGGCTTAGCCCTACTACTCTGATATGAATCTTCTAGGATACCTACTAAATATTCTTGTTCAACTAGGATTCTTCACTCTGCTGGTTAAGACCTGTATGTCCTCATGTTTTTGTATGATACAGTAATGTTCAGCTTCCAGCTTCTAATTATTCTCTGCCTATTTTCATAGAGATTTATCCTTTGAATGAACAATAATGATGATCTTTTAAGAGAGTTTTGTGAAGATTAGGATGAATAATTTATCTCAAGGCAGAACAATAGGAAATAGGATGATATTAAAGAAAATACTTTCTGTGAAATACTAAAGTAATGAAATAACATTTGGAAGTAGGTGCAAATTTTAGTGTTATCCATGTATTCATTCATTCCATGAGTACTTATTAAAAATGACTTATACAAAACTATTGCATGTCTATTGCATGTTCTGAAAAAAGAGTAATGCTCACCATCCATCCCTTAAATTGTCTCATTTCTTATAGAAGATATTAAGACCAAAAATTAAGGCCAATGACAATCAATGATCCCAAACATTATGAATAGTGACATATCAAAGATTACTTTTTCATGGGAAAATAGAAAATGGTGACAGAAAATATTTTCTAATATTTATCTAGGGCTAGCACTGTTGGTAAACATTTTCAAGACAAAGAACACATTAAAATGAGTTTTAAAATGGGCAAACGCAGAAGATACTCAATTGGGAAAGGAAAGTAGAAACAAAATACAAACAAGTAGAGAAAATGTTTTGCCTGGAGAAATGTGAGCAGACCATCAGAGCTACAAATTACAGACCTGCAGCGGAGTAGTGTGGCTGGAAATGCACTTGGGGATCAGGTCTGTGTGTCCTTCTGTGTCATTTTTAAATACTTAAAAGTTTTTTTTTTTTTTTCTGAAGGCAATGAATAACTTCTGCATGCCTTGGGATGGGAATTACAATGTGATTAGATTTAAATTTTGGTAAAAATTTTTTTTCAGACTGATGGTGATGGATAAAGTCTTTGAAAAGACTTCTATCTTATAGTATCAAGCCAGCCTAAATGTTCTCTATTCTGTACAAATGTCACACTGGGCCTCCTTCTCTTTGTTTTTATGGGTTAAACTTACCTTTCTGTGGGCCACACAATTACCTCTTGCTCAAGATCGTTTCATTATCTTCTTGTATTTAAGTGTGCTGAAGAAACTCGGGATTTAGAGGTGAAATGATTGGTTTATGAGCACCTTAACCCGATCAGTGAGTGCATTAATGCCCTGATAGGGATAAACTGGGTGGGAACTGAAGGCAGGTAAAGTGTGGCTGGAGGAGATGGGATATACATTTTGTCCTTGCTGAGTGAGTACTCTTGCTGCTCCCTGGCGATGTCCTGAGCCACTCCCCTCTATGATGCTTTTCTGCCATAATGTTCTGCCTCATCTTAGGCCCTAAGGAATGGAGACTGCCACCTATGGACTAAGATGTCCGTGAACCCCCAAATAAACTGTTCCTCTGTAAAATTGTTCATGTCAGGCCTTTTGGTAACAGAAGTGAAAAAGCTGACTAAGACAAAAGTTAATCTTTCTTTTGCCTTTTAATTGTATTCTTATTTCCCATTATCCTACTATATTGCTAAATTTGTGACCTATGAATTCACATCTTTCTTTGGCCAATAAGTGATTTATTCTAATTTATATTTAGGCATTATTATTTCAATTTATTTTATTCTTTTAATTTTTTGAGATCAACTTTTCCAATGTTGTAACTTTGCTTTTATTAATAAATTAGATTTTCTTTTGGCATTTTTTGATGCCTCAGAAATAAATGACTAAGGATTTTATGTGTATTTATGTACATTTTATTGTGTCTAATGTTAATTTTAAAGTTTTTTTTTTTTAAATAAGAGTTTTCTTGACGGCCTTCCTATCTTATCCTACTTACTTTCTTATTTTTTTGCTCAACCAGGTTGTTAAACGAACACACACATCTTTATTGAAGTCAAGTTGACATACAATACATTGCAAATGTTTAAAGCACATCACTTGATATCTTTTGGCATCTGTATGTGCACATTAAACAACACAATCAAGACCTGTGTGCACACCCTCTAAAGTTTCCTCCTGCCCTTTCCTACTCTGCTTTTCCCAAACTTTTTCCCTTTTGTTATTACTAAGCAGTTGGTGTTTTGTTTTTTCCTCATTGTAGATTGACTTGCATTCTCCAGATTTTATATAATTGGTTTTTAAAACATGTACTTTTTTTTTTTTTGCTGGCTTTTTTTTTTTCTGCTCAGCATACTTAGTTTGTTGCATGAATCAATAATTCAAGTGTTTTCATTGGTGAGTAGCCTCTTATTGTGTAGGTATACCACAATTTTTTCATTCCTCACTTGAAGGACATTTGAGTTACTTCTTGTATTTGACCACTGCAAATAAAATTGTCATAAACATTCACATGGAAGACTTCATGTGGATATATGCAGTATTTCTCTTGGATAAATATGCAGGATTAAACTAGCTGGGTCATATGGAGTGTGTTTAACTTTTATATGAAATGCTAACTATTCTTAAGTTGGCATAATTTTACATTTGTACTGGTAGAGTATGAGACTTTCAGTAGTTCTGTATCCTTGGCAATAGTTGTTATAGTTAGTATTTTATATTTTATATTCTAATAGGTGTGCAATGGTATTTTGTTGCTATTATTTTTTCTATCTCTTGTCTGCTTTATTACTTGGTGTTCTGTTTCATTGATTTCCTATCTAATTTTTATTATTTTTCTATTTCTTTTATCTTCTTTCTTTTTGACACCAGGGATTTAACCAAAGGGCACTTAATCACTGAGCCACATTCCTAGTCGTTTTTTGTATTTTATTTATTTATTTTTAATTGATTTTATTTTTTTAAATACTACAACATAGGAATGCATTACAATTCTTATTACACATATTACACAATTTTTCATATCTTTATATAAAAGTATGTTCATAGCAATTTATGTCTTTATACATGTACTTTTTTTTGCATTACAATTCTTATTACACATATATACCACAATTTTTTATATTTCTGTTTGTATATAAAGTAGGTTGACACCAGTTTGTGTCTTCATACATGTACTTTGGATAATGATGTCCATCACATTCCACCATCCTTGCTAATCCCCTGCCTCCTCCCTTTCCCTCCCTCCCCTCTTCCCTATCTAGAATTCATCTATTCCTCTCATGTTTCCCCTCCCTACCCCACTATGAGTCAGCCTCCTTATATCAGAGAAAACATTCAGCATTTGTTTTTGGGGATTGGCTAACTTCACTTAGCATTATCTTCTCCAATGCCATCCATTTACCTGCAAATGCCATGATTTTATTCTCTTTTATTACTGAGTAAAATTCCATTGTGTACATATGACACATTTTTTATCCATTCATCCACTGAAGGGCATCTAGGATGGCTCCACAGTTTAGCTATTGTGAATTATGCTGCTATAAACATTGATGTGGCTGTTTCCCTGTAGTATGCTGTTTTTAAGTCCTTTGGGTATAGACTGAGAAGAGGGATAGCTGGGTCAAATGGTGGTTCCATTCCCAGATTTTCAAGGACTCTCCATGCTGCTTTCTATATTGGCTGCACCAATTTGCAGTCCCACCAGCAGTGTATGAGTGTGCCTTTTTCCCCACCTCCTCCCCAACACTTATTGTTGTCTGTCTTCATAATAGCTGCCATTCTGACTGGAATGAGATGACTTGATGACTACCAGAGTAGTTTTTATTTGCATTTCTCTAATTGCTAGAGATGATGAACATTTCTTCATATATTTGTTGATTGATTGTATGTCCTCTTCTGAGAAGTGTCTGTTCAGGTCCTTGGCCCATTTGTTGATTGGTTTATTTGTTTATTCAGTGTTTAGCTTTTTGAAGTCTTTATATACCCTAGAGATTAGTGCTCTATCTGATGTGTGAGGGGTAAAAATTTGCTCCCAGGATGTAGGCTCTCTGTTCACCTCACAGATTGTTTCTTTTGCTGAGAAGAAACTTTTTAGTTTGTGTCCATTCCATTTATTGATTCTTGGTTTTAATTCTTGTGCTATTGGAGTCTTATTAAGGAAGTTGTGGCCTAGCCCCACGTGATGAAGATTAGGGCCTACTTTTTCTTTTATTAGATACAGAGTTTCTGGTTTAATTCCTAGGTCTTTAATCCATTTTGAGTTAAGTGTTGTGCATGGTGAGAGATCGGGATTTAATTTCATTTTGTTGCATATGGACTTCTAGTTTTCCCAGTACCATTTTTCGAAGAGGCTATCTTTTCTCCAGTGCATGATTTTGGCACCTTTGTCTAATATAAGATAATTGTAATTTTGTGGGTTAGATCCTTTGTCCTCTATTGGGTACCAGTGGTCTACCAGTCTGTTTTGGTGCCAATACCATGCTGTTTTTGTTACTATTGCTCTGTAGTATAGTTTAAGGTCTGGTATAGTAATGCCACCTGCTTCGCTCTTCCTGCTAAGGATTGCTTTAGCTATTCTGGGTTTCTTATTTTTCCAGGTGATCGCTTTTTCTATTTCGATGAAGGATGCCATTGGGATTTTGATAGGAATTGCATTAATCTGTATAGTAGTTTTGGTAGTATGGTCATTTTGATAATATTAATTCTGCCTATCCAAGAGCAAGGTAGATCTTTCTATCTTCTAAGGTCTTCTTTGATTTCTTTCTTTAGGGTTCTTTAGTTTTCATTGTATAGATCTTTTAGCTCTTTGATTAAGTTGACTCCCAAGTATCTTTTTTTTTTTTTTTTGATGTTATTGTGAATGGGGTAGATTTTCTCATTTCCTTCTCAGAGGCTTGGTCACTGATATACAGAAATACCTTTGATTAATGGTTGTTGGTGTTATATCCTGCTACTTTGCTGAATTCATTTACTAGTTCTAGAAGTTTTCTGGTGGAATATTTTGGTTCTTCTAGGTATAGAATCATATCATCAGCAAATAGCGCTAATTTAAGTTCTTCTTTTTCTATACATAACCCTTTGATTTCTTTTGTCTGTCTAATTGCTCTGGCCAGTGTTTCAAGAACTATGTTGAATAGAAGTGGTAAAAGAGGGCATCCCAGTCTTTTTCCAGTTTTTAGAGGGAATGCCTTCAATTTTTCTCTGTTTAGAATGATGTTGGCCTGGAGGCTTAGCATAGATATCCTTTATGATGTTGAGATATGTTCCTCTTATCCCTAGTTTTTATAGTGTTTTGAACATAAAGAAGTGCTGTATTTTGTCAAATGCTTTTTCTGTGTCTATTGATATGATCATATAATTCTCATCTTTGAATCAATTGATATTAAGAATCGCATTTATTGATTTCCATATGTTGAACTGACCTTGAATCCCTGGGATGTATCCCACTTGATCATGGTGCACAAACTTTTTGATATGATTTGTATTCAATATGCCAGAATTTTATTGAGAATTTTTGCATCTATATTCATTAGAAATATTTGTCTGAAGTTTTCTTTATTTGATGTGTCTTTGCCTGGTTTGGGGATCAGGATGATATTGACCTCCATAGAATAAATTTTGAATTACTGCCCCTTTTTCTATTTCCTAAATAAATGGAAGAGTATTGGTTTTAGATCTTCTTTAAAGAACTTCTTTATAGAACTTGGCTGTGTATCCATCTGGTCCTGGGCTTTTCTTGGTTGGTAAGCATTTGATGGCTTCTTCTAACTTGATATTGGTCTGTTTAAATTGAATATATCGTCCTCACTAATTCTGTGCAAATCGTCTGACAAGAAATCTATCAATGCCTTTGATGTCTTCTATTTTATTGGAGTATAAGATTTAAAAATAATTTCTAATTATTATCTATATTTCTATAGTGTCTGTTGTGATATTACCTTTTTTATCACGTATGCTGATAATTTGAGTTCTCTCCTCTTCATTAGGGTAGCTAAGGGTCTGTCAATTTTATTTATTTTTTCAAAGAGCCAACTTTTTGTTTTGTCAATTTTTTCAATTGTTTTTTGTTTCTTTTGTTTCAATTTTATTGATTTCAGCTCTAATTTTAATTATTTCTTGCCTTCTAATGCTTTAGCTGCTGGTTTGTTCTTCTTTTTCTAGGGCTTTCAGATGTACTGTGAGGTCATTTATTGTTGACTTTTTCTTATTTAGGGAATGAACTCCATGCAATGAATTTTCCTCTTAGGACTACTTTAATAGTGTCCCAAAGATTTTGATATATTTTGTCCATATTCTCATTTATCTCTAAGAGTTTTAAAATCTCCCCCTTGATTTCTTCTGTAACACATTGTTCATTCAGTAGCATATTGTTTAGTCTCCAGGTGATGCAGAAATTTTTATTTTTCATTTTGCCATTGATTTCCAGTTTCATTCCATTATGATCTGAAAAAATGCATGATAGTATCTCTACTTTTTTGTATTTGCTAAGAGTTGCTTTGTGATATAATATATGGTCTATTTTAGTGAAGAATCCATGTGCTGCTGAGAAGAAAGTGTATCAGCTTGATACAGGTTTAAATGTTCTCTATATATCAGTTAAGTCTAAATTATTGATTGTGTTATTGAGTTCTATAGTTTCTTTATTCAACTTTTGTTTGAAATATCTAACCAGTGGTGAGAGGGGTGTATTAAAGTCACCCAAGTTTATTGTGTTGTGGTCAATTTGACTCTTGAACTTGAGAAGAGTTTGTTTGATGAACATAGCTGCACCATTGTTTGAGGCATATATATTTATGATTGTTATGTCTTGTTATGATTGTTGTCTTTCCTAATTGGTTTTCCCTTATATGTAATCTGATTCCTTTCTCTTGTGGCTTTTAAAATTCTCTCCTTATTCTGTAAGTTGGACATTTCATTATAATGTGCCTTGGTGTGGGTCTATTGTGAATTTGTACATTTGGTGTCCTTTAGGCTTCTTGAATTTGGATTTTCAATTCATTCTTCATAATATTATTTCATTGGATAAATTGTTCATTCCTTTGGTTTTGACCTCTATGCTTTCCTCTATCTCAATAACTCTTATATTTAGTCTTTTTATTCTATCCCATATTTTTTGAATGTTCTGCTCATGGTGTCTTATCATTTTTGCTGTGTGGTCTATGTTCTTTTCAAGATGATATTTGATCTTCATTGTCTAATATCCTATCTTCTAAGTGGTCTACTCTGTTGCTGATGCTTTCATTTGAGTTTTTAACTTGGCTTATTACCTCTATCTCCCTGTTGCAGTAATCTTATGCTTCTTGAATTTGTTTATGTAGCTCATTGTCAAAGTGATCTTTCACTGCCTGTATTTGTTCTCTCATTTCTTTTTTGAGATCCCAAAACATTTTACCCATGTATATCCTGAAATCTTTCTCTGTAATTTTTTCTGCTATAGCTGCCAATGCATCTAATAATGTGTTGTTTTGATTTGTTTGTGGTACTTTCTTCCCTTGTCTTCTCATGTTTCTCATGTGTCTTCCTTTCCAGCTCTGTGGATCTGATGTGTTATTGTTTTTACCCTATAGATTTGTAGTGCTCTTGTAGGGGTTTCAACATCTCTTTTTTGTGGGCAAAGACAATGTTAACAGATCCCAATATCAACAATACATTACCTACAGTCAAATTGTTGTTATTAAGACATTCACTGTTTAGTCTCAATGTCCCGAAATGTTGGATTCAATTATTATTTAAAATATAATCAGTAGTTTCATGAAAAGGTTTGCAGTTTCTGGTGGTGCACAATGAACAGAGGGTCAGGCATAGGATGATATGTTGAGGGGGGAATATGTGAGTAAATAGAGTAAATGTATGTTAGGAAATGTGAAGGAGAAATCTAGTGATGAGGGTTAGTTGTAGGAGAATAGATAGGAGGTAATTTGGAGTAGACAATTACTTGGGAAGACAGTAGAGTTCATAAAACAACACACACATGTTTATAGAAAGGAGAAAGAGAAAAAAGGGAAAAGAAGAAAGAAAAAAGGAGAAAAAGAAAAAAAAGAAGAAGGAAAAAGGGCTCATGCAATTCCTCTATATTATATTACTTAGGTGACTCAGTCCTTCATGTTCTATTTCATGCAAAGTTCTTGGTTTTACATATGTTGGGGATGTGAGGGCCAGAGGATAGAAGGGTAGAAGAGAAAGAAGACGAGAAAAAAAAAAGCCTCTTAGAGATCTATTTCTTTCCCTTCTCATCCAGTAGGTGGGGTTGTCTCATCCAGTAGGTGTCTCTGCCCTCAGGATGGTGTAGGTAACCACGGTGTGAAGACTGGACCTGATGTGGAGCATCTGGAAGCAGGAAGTGCCACCCATCAGTTCCAGCAGGGAAATAATGTCTCACGGGTCTTTTTGTGACCACTTGTCTTACTTGAGCCCCTGGTATCGTCTCCCTATCTTGCCTTGAGATTTCCCAGATCCTGTCTCTCTGTTATGCTCCAGACATTGGTCCTCTCATCTCTCTTACTCATCAGATCCCAGCTGTGGGACCTCTCACCCCCAGGCTCACATCAGGTAGCAGTGCCCTGTTCCCTGTTTGTACTGAACTCCTGTCCAACTGACAGCCCTTCTTGTGTTGGGTGGCCACTGTGTAGAGTTAACACCATTGGGGAGAGGAGAGGAATTGGAGATCAGATACCTGCTCAAATGGCGATCCGATTTGATAGCCAAGTCTGCCACAAAATGGTTAGGGAGTTTTCCAAGATGGAGTCTGTCTGCTTGCAGCACCAGGGTGTCTGGTGAGGTGGAGGAAGCTGGGCCATGGCCTTGTGCTGTGCATAGGTAGCAGCCTAGTGACCTGTGTGGGAGTGGAACGCTATCTGGAGTTCTGCAGAGATGCTGATGGGTGTTTCTGCTAAGTTACTTGTGAGCCGTGTGTGAGCTAGAACTATGGGCTTTGGGTCCAGAGTCTGGAGACTTACTTGAGCCCCGAGGCTCTGATTTCTGCCCGGGTGGTCACAGTGCTAGTGATTTCTGTGAAAATCCACTGTCTAGGGGGGTCTTCTCACACCCTCTGAGATGTTGTGTTTCCTCTAGGGGAGACCTTGTGGAGAAGCTGCCTATCTGCTTTTTTGGATTCATGTCACAGAGCAGCCAGAAACAGGACTTCCTCTATTCTGACATCTTCCTGCCTCCCTAATTGTTATATTTTATTTGCAGACAGGGTCTCCATGAGTTGCTTAGTGCCTTGCCTTTGCTGAGACTGGCTTTGATCTCATGATCCTCCTGCCTCAGCCTCCTTAACCATTGGGATTATAGGTGTGTGCCACTGTGACTGACTGGGATTGTTAAAACTATCTTGATGAACTTGCCCCTTTTGTTAGGCAAGTTTTCCTGGTAAGAAGTTTTGCTCTGAATCTACTTCTCTGACATTGACATAGACATTCCAGCTTTCTTTTGATCAGTGTTAGCAATATATACCTTTTTTCCAATTTTTATATGTTGCTGTGGTTTGGATATATTTTCAGTTTCTTCCTTAAGAATTCATGTTCGGGCTGGGGATGTGGCTCAAGCGGTAGCACGCTTACCTGGCAAGTGTGGGGTGCTGGGTTAGATCCTTAGCACCACATAAAAATAAGAAATAAAGATGTTGTGTCCACTGAAAACTAAAAAATAAATATTAAAAAATTCTCTCTCTCTGTTTAAAAAAAATTCATGTTCAATTCATGGAAACTTGGTTCTCAATGGGATAGTATAAATGCAGAATGAAATCTTCAAGTGATAGCGGTTAAGGCAAAGTAATTAGGTCATGAGATTGTGGTCCTAGGAAGGAAATTATGATAGCTTTCCTGGGATCCTAGTTAGTTTTGTGGAGATGGTTGCTTAAAAGAGCAAGGTGGGCCCTTGCCAGCTCTCTGACTTGCTGTCTTACTGTAGTTTTCTGTCACTGAAATGCCATCTTCCAAGGGTTCCAACTAGAGTCAAGCAGAGGCTCCAGCCATGTTTTTGGACCTCCAGAACTGTGAGCTAACTAAAGCTGTTTTCTTTAAAAATTACTCAGCTTTAGGTTTGTGTTACAGCAATAAAAAACAAGCTAATGCACAAGTATTTATATTTTGATCCTTGAAGAGAATTTTTTTGGGGGTCAGCATATGTGGTTTCCTTTTTTTTTTAAATCCAATTTGAAAAACTCTACAATTAAACTTAAATTTTTAGACCATTCTAATTTCATGATGTTAAGTTTTGATTTACTCCTTCCTTCACATTATTGTTTATTTGTTCATCTGTTCTTTATTATTTTTCCTTATTTTATCAACTTCTTTTACATTGAGTATTTCATTTCTTTTCCTATCTTGACCATTTGCAATTCTGTTATGTTAATGGAAGTATTATTTTTTGTTTGTAGTTTAGATCTTTTTTTTTTTTTTTTTTTTATACCAGGGATTGAACTCAGGGGCATGCCACCACTGAGACACATCCTAAGCCCTATTTTGTATTTTATTTAGAGACAAGGTCTCACTGAGTTATTTAGTGCCTCACCTTTGCTGAGACTGGCTTTGAACTCATCATCCTCCGGCCTCAGCCTCCCAAGCCGACAGGATTAGAGGTGTGTATCACCACTCCTGGCCCTACATCTTTAATTCTTTAGAGTTTACTTTCAAGAACTTTTATACTGTTTTATATATAGTAACATAACTTTAAGATAGTATACTTCTATTTGTAGATTTTTAGCTATTGTCAGTTTTTCATTAAATGTTAAATATCCAAACTGTATTATTATAGTTGCACTAAACTCACTAAACTCTTGCTTTAAAAAGTATTAAATAATAAATGAAAATGTATTTGTCTGCTATTAAAATTCCTGTGCTCGGGCTGGGGATGTGGCTCAAGCGGTAGGGCGCTCGCCTGGCATGCGTGCGGCCCGGGTTCGATCCTCAGCACCACATACCAACGAAGATGTTGTGTCCGCTGAGAACTAAAAAATAAATAAAAGGCTAACCACAGTTGGCACCAGTCCTCCCAGGTTCTCTCATGCAGCGCCTAGGGGAAAAAAAAAATAAAAAATAAAAATAAAAAAGATAAAATTCCTGTGCTCATCATTCCTTTATGCAGATCCAGATTTCATTATGATACCATTTTCTTTTGTTTTAAGATCTTTTTAAAGACATTGTTTGTTCCACAGAGCACTTAGTGATTATTTCAACTTTTGCATGTCTAAAAAGGTTTAATTTTTATCTAAGTATTTGAATGATATTATTATAGGCACTACTTATATATTAACAGTTTCCTTTTTTTTCCTTCTCCCTATATTTTATAGATGTTACTGCATTATGATCTGGTGAGCTTTCCTCAGAGAAATCTAATGCTATTCTTATCTTTGACTCTGTATAAAACATGTTTTTGCCCCTTTGAGCTCCTTAAATTTTTCTCCTAAATATATGTGTGGCCACTTTGTCCTCACTTCATTGATGTTCTGTTCTGTTTACTCTTTTTTTTTTTTTTTTTTGAGCACAGAGGCTCTTAACCGTGAAGCCACATCCGCAGTATTTTTCATATTTTATTTTGAGACAGGGTTTTACTAAGTTGCTTAAGGCCTTGCTAAATTGCTGAGACTGGCTTTGATCTCGTGATCCTCCTACTTCAGCTTCCTGAGTTGCTGAGATTATAGGAATGAGTCAGCATGCCCAGCTCCTTGGCTTTCTTCTTCTTTTTTTTTTTCCTGCTTTTTATTTTGAATATTTTTCATTGCTATATATATTTAGAATTTTTTTTAGTTGTAGGTGGACACAATACCTTTATTTTATTTTTATGTGGTGCTAAGGATTGAACCCAGTGCTTCACACATGCCAGGTGAGTGCTCTACCACTGAGCCACAGCCCCAGCCCTATTGCTATATTTTCAAGTTCACTAATTATTTTTTCTACAACATATAACCAGGTGTTAATTATATTCTGTGTCTTTTTCATCTCAGTAACTGTAATATACAACTCTAGGCTTTGATCTAGATCTTTATTATAACTTCTGTGTCTCTTCTGATCAAGGTCAATAGCTCCTTAACATCTTGAACATCGAGAATGCAGTCATAAAACCTGCTTAATGTTCTAGTTCATTAATTCTATCACTATTTTTATTCATATGTCAGTTTGTTTATTTTTTCTTATTGTTGTGGATTGTTGTATTTTTTATTCTTTACATATTTGGTAATTTCTGATTTTATGTCAGATATGAATCTTACTGTGCTTGATGCTGGATATTTTTATATTCCTATAAATAATTTAGAGGGTTTTTCTTCATTTTTTGATAGTATAGGTTTGTATAAGGAAACCATTTGATCATTTTAGGATTTGCTTTAAAGTTTGCTAGGTACAACAAGGATTGCATTATTCCTGGTTTAGTTTTCTTTTCTTCTGGTGTGTTAAGACCTTTTTACTCTATGCATTGTCTCTTGAAAGAAGATGGTTTGAATCTGGGTAGTGATAACAGATCCTGTGGTTGGCTGTGGGTTTTTCCATCCAGCACTGCTCATGGAAACTTTCTCTAGGTGATAAGCTGAGGTTAATGTAGAGCTCAAATTATTTCTTTTTATCTCACTATCTTTCATTGTTAATGTTCAATGTTTTGAATGTCAATATTTAACATACTTATTTATATTTTATAATATAAAATATTATATATATTTTTCTCTTTCTCTTTTTTCTCATTATTATAAAATATATTTGGATTTAGAAACTCTATTTTAGCTTTATGAAAACCACAAAGTATGACTCCTAAAATAATCCTTTGATTTGTGGAGTAAATCATGTTAATATTATGCATTTTCTTAGTATCTTGAAAGTGATGATCTTGCTTTTGTATTTTTAAGTATTTCATAAGCCCATTTATCCTTGATATACATACCCTTAAAAATAAGGCCTAATAAAATTGGTGTCTGCAGATATACACGGCCAGTTTATTTCCTTTTTACTTTATCGTGACATAACCAATTGTATTTAGAATCATAACCTTGGAAATATAATGATAGAATCAGTAATACAAACCATTCCATTCAAGTGTTTTTCTACCATCTTTCTTCTATCTTAGCTGAGGACCCTTCACAAGGAAAATATAAGTATCTATTGGGACCAAGGGTAACCTACTAATACGTCTAGTCTAAATCTAGTAATAACCATCGTCCTCCTTCAAAGGTGTGCCTGCACTGTGTTGATAGGTTTAGCGGCTGCTGAGGTAGAGCTGCCAAATAAGCTTCAGTTGTGATGCTTCCCATATCTCCATGAGTTTCTTTATGATGTCACTTACTGTAGGAGGATATTGCGGTTACTCATGAAAGTATATTGTATGATGTATGAGAGAATGCCTTTCCTCTAACATCATATCTAGAAAAGGTTTGACATTTGTACTTCACTTTTCAGAGTCTTCAAAGCTAAAAAAGATATTTCTAAATTATTGGGATTTAAATCTGAATCTAACGTGAAAGTTGGATTTACATCACTGCCTTTTCTAGCAAGTGTTTAAAGATTTAAATGACTAATTATATCTGAAACTTCAGGGGGATGTAGGCACGGATCCATGCTCTTTTCTTTTTGGATTTGACAAGCTAAAGGAGGAAAGGAAAAAACATCCATAAAGCAAAATAAATGTATCATAACTAAACACCAAGTCTCAGCAGCAAAAAGATAAATGTTATTATGGGAAAAAAATTAGTACTACTTTGAGAATAAATAGTCAATAATTAAAGAAAGAAAATCAAAACTAAGTGAAATTTCATTTCTATCTATAAGCAATAAGTTCTCTCCTCTCTCTTAGAAAGTGGTGGTATTCTTGAGGAGATGTGAAACACAAGCACGTTTATTGACCAAGGCATGAGAGGTAAAGTGGATTGAACAAAACATTACTTTTGTTTTTTTTCCAAAGGCTATTATAGATAATAGATATACATACCACTATGCTAAACTAGCCTACTTCATCAGCTTTGTATAATATAAATTAACTTTTCTTTTGCTCAAATAGGCGATTATTTCAGAGTAAAAGGATCTTTTGTGAACAAACCAGGATGTGATGACTCAAAACACTTCTTTGGCATGAGTATCTCCAACTCAGGGGAAATAACAGCTACTTATGGAACTTCAGATAAAGCAAAAACTTTTCTATATGGTTTCCAGGGCTCTCCATAATCTCACTGATCTTCACCTATCTATTACTCCCCTGCTGTCGGGCTCTCATGGAAGAGACACATTAACATGAGCTTTGCAGTATGACCATCCTGATAATGAATCTTGGCAGACTTCAACTTCAGCCAAGAGCTCAGTGACTATGAGTGGCAAGTTATTATCTTCAATGTGAGAATAAGGATGGATTACTTTCTGGGTTCCCACAAGCATATGATTTAGGGTAATTTTTCTTCTATCTAGCCAAAGCAGTATATAGGTGATATCTCCTTTTCCTGGGTTAAGATCATTGGCATAATCTAAGCAAGATATTGAGCAATACCTAAGAGAGTAATGTATAGTTAATGGGAAGTAGGGTCTAACTTGTAATATTAGCCAGAGTCAGAAGGATGTCAGGGGACATCCCATGGACTGAGTGGTGAGAGTCCCAATTTGGTTGGGAAATGTGAGGTAACTACAGTAGGAGCCAATGTATCCATAATCAGAATATTTGTGTAATAGTCAAGGGCAGATTCTATGAAAGCTTTCCATAGGCCACTATAGATACCTTAGGATCACTCATTGTATACAGATGAACAAATACACAGTTGTTGGGTCTAATTCTAATGATGAACATACTTCTGGTTACTGATAGTCACATTGCTCTTTGGCTTTGACATCAAACTAAAATAGATTTGGAATGTAAGGAGACATGAGGATAAAAGTGAAGGCATAGATATGAGAAACTAGTGAAAAGGAAATAATTCAGGAGTTACCAGCAGCACAATTTTAGACAGATTTTAGATACTTGAAATTGCATCTTGATGCAGTAATAAAATAGTTTAGAAATATATTTTGCCATTTTCTCGATAACTTACAAGTTCTATTGACAATAGGTATTTTAAATGTAGCTTCTGATTTACTGATCTGTTATTATTAGCTCAGGTAGCATTATTTGTGATGAAAAGCATACAGATTTAGTCAGACTCTTCTGTTCCTGTCAGAAACCATAAGGTTTGATCTTTTTAACTTATAAATGGACTGTGAACATTGATTACTCTCACATCCTGCATTTATTTTTTGACATTTGTTTAATTTTTTATTTTTTATTGAGTGGAAAATCACACTGATTGAAATGACAAACATTTGCACTTTGTGGTTTCTCATTTCTGTGTGTTATAGATCCCCTACATTGATACCTCTGCAGTTTTCTAAATTATATTTATGTTTTATTGCATAACTTAGACATTAGTAGAAGAAGAAAAGCATGTGTATTTGGAAGGATAGGTCTGTTTTTCTTAAAGTATACATTGTGAGCATCTTTCTAATATAACTCTAACATCGATTGTGGTTTATATTTGAATTTTTTTTTTTCTTTTTCATCACTAATGTCTTCTAGAAATTTCTTTAAAACTGAAGAATCCTGCCCATCATCGACTTTGGGTACTCAAATATTTGCCCATATATCAGTTGGAAAGCTGCCAAGATTGTTTTAGGTTAGGAAACAGAGGCATATTTGGAAGAATACTTATTGCACTAATACTTAGTCCTGTTTTGGAAAGCATTAGATTCTGTGGAGTGCTGGGTACTTAACAGTGGAAACAGAGGGCAGGGAATTGGGGAATGATGTGATTTGTTTTTCCTCCCTGCTCATTTGAAGTTGAATTTGTCATTAAAATATTCTTTTGTGGCATTCATATTTTGCTTTATTATTGTCCTACATAATAAGATAAATTTCTAAACACTTTTTATTTAGATGATCCAAATTTTCCATGTAAATTTATAAAAGGCTTCATACATTTTAAAAACTTTGCATTTCTAGGCTAATATGTATCTTCTTATATTTCATTCTTTCCTTATGAGAATGACAAACCAATTCTAATAATAACACTTATTATGTATACAATGCATATATATATATGTATATATGTATATATTTATTTATTGAGAGAGAGAAAGAGAGTGCTTTATTTTATGATGTCCTACATATGGTAGCCAATTTAATAAACATTGTAAATTTGGCAGGGCAATTATTTTTATTTTTATTTTATAAGTGAACACACACACACACACACACACACACAAAATTAATGACCATTCATGTTTACACAGCTGTTGTAAGATAGAGTCAGGAGTTCAAAATGAATTGTCCCAATTCATAATTCACTTGTAAGTGAATTGCTAAAATTTAAATATATGTGAGCAGGTCATATTGGCAAATCAACACTAAAGTTGAACACAGCAAATAAAGAATAGTGTACTGGTAGCAACATTCAGTGGGTATACAAAATATCTGAGCATGATTCCTTTCTTTGATACCAGCCCAGATACTAAGCCTCTTCAAATAACATCTGTGTTTAAAATTAGCATAAAATTTGTCCCAACATCATAAAATTATTATGAGAATTAAAGGAAACAATGCAGACTAAGTATTTTGCATAAGTGGTCAGCACTGGTAAACAATAGATTATAACTTTTATTAAAATTTAAATTCATGTATATGGACAAGTCGTTATAACTTGTTATTAGTTTTGGGTAGACTAAGATTTGGATTCTTCCTTATCTCTACTGAACTCCCCCTGGATGGGAAGACAAACTCTCTTACTCAGATATTTTCAAACATTCTATATTGATAGTCATTCTTTTGAAACTCGCTGTGATCTGCATTTTCTTTTCAGGCATTGTTACTGTTTAACTCTTCAATTAAGTTTTGCTCATTGGACCATATCTGATTCAGTTTTATTTTTATCTATTAATTATAGCATAGGACAGGGATCTCCTCTCATTTCCACTATGCCATGTTACAGTTCAAGCATGAGAACAACCTTGTAGATGATGGTTAGACAATGGACTTTGAGTTCAAGCAGTGAGTGGCAAACTATGTGTGCTTCCTTGATCTCATAGCACATATTTCTACTCAAGTGTCTCCACAGAGGGCAAATATGCCGGTTAATATGCTCTGTTTAAATCTCTAATGACTAAGAATGACTAAGAAAATATGAAAGTGATTGGACTTACCTGTAATTTATTATTTTACTCTTATTTGTTTGGTACTAGCCAAATAGGGAATATGAGCAGACAGAAAAAGTGACAGAAAAAGAAAACTATGTTTTTCCACGTCCAAGATTTTTGGCATGAGTTCTCAACACACATAATATATGCATATATTAAGTCATCACTGTGGTACTTATTTGTGCTATTTGCTAAATGTTTCTGTCTCTCCATCTTCTGGACACTGGAAAAGATGGTACTTCTTGGTTTCATTAGCTGAGTGAGAACAAGAATCACAAATGGAAGTGACATGGGTCCCTTTTGAGACAGAATGGTTAATTCCTTGTGAAACCTTTTCCTTATTTCCTTTTTACCTTCTGCCATGACAGCCTGCAACACTGAGAAATGGCTTTACCATCAGCCTGAGTCTGTGAGTGTTCCAATCCAGCCTTACCTGGCATACTCTAGCACAAAAACATAGGAAAGTTAAATTAAATTTCACTTCAGAGTAAAGTGCTAATGTTTGTAGTCAAGTGCATTCTGCCTGCATCCCCTGACAGAAAGCACAAAGACACTGAAAATCAATCCTTCTAAGATATGCATGACTGACAAATTCTTCCCTGAGGAAAAGTGAAAACAGAAGTGCTCTGTCTGAATTAAGAAGAGGAATATGTACTGCTGAGATTTGAAAAGCATCTTTTTTTTTTCTTCAAAAAGCACAACAAGTGTTACCAGTGGTAGAAAAATAAGGAGACATAGTTATACTTGAGGGCCCTTTTGTTAGGCTGTTGGGTTATTCTGTCCTTTAATATTTATCACACATATAAATTATGTTCTATTATCATCATTTTACAAATCAGAACGCCTCCATCTTAAATATGTTAAGCCTTCTTAATTGTAAGTCAAGTTAGAGATGGTCCCATAATTTCAATGCATTACCTATCTAACTTTAAGTTTAAAAGATACACTTCATATCATTCCATGTGATCTCCTACAGAATAGATGTACACTTGGAAAGATGAACTGTAAGGTTAAATCATCCCCCTAGAATATAAAAAGTTTCTTTAGAGAGAAAATATTTCAAAGATGATTTATAGTCACCTCTAAACAACTCTCAGCAGAAGACAAATTAACTTAATGGAAAAGGGTGTGGTTGAAAACCTAATAGACTGTGATCCCTGAATTCTACTGTAAGTCCCAAGGCATAGGATATTTTCTCAATTTATTTACTTAGATTTTTCATTCACTGAATCTTTCTCATTAATTTTCCATTGCACTATGGTAATGTTAGAGATGGCATAAGGCTCTCTATTTTAAATGTGTTGTTTATCTTTGATAAAACCTGTTCCTACTTAAATAAAACATGGGATTTTCTGTTATTCTTGTGTATTGTTGTCAGCCATACATATTATATTGTTATTGTGAGATTCCTATTATACATAATGTTACATGTTAGGTCTTTGGAAACCATATTATTTAGAGACAGAAGCTTTCTCCTATAGGCTTCTGAGAATTTAGTGCTCAGTAACTTGTTGACATTCCTATCAATACATCATATTGTAATACTTTAGTAATGACATTTGTTATTACTGAACTGGAATTATACAGTTTAGTTACTCAAGTATTCCTTATTTACAGATTTATGAAATCCTAAACTCCTCATAATTATAAAGCATCATGCATGTTAAGTGAGTTGACGTCAGAATTGAATTAATGTAAAGTCATTAAAGGATTTTAAAGGCTTAAATTATTGACATCCAAGTCTCAATCCAACCCTTAAAAAGGAATATTTCCACTTAGAGGGTGCACAGATTTCTTTTCAAATAGAATTGCATTATATTTCCAAGTCGACTAATAGCTGCTCCTATATTCTCTATATCAGAGAATGACATTGACATACCCAAATTACCTTTGGATTTAACCTTATCTATTTTCTCTACTTCACTTCCTCCATATCAGATGAATAATCAAGTTGCTTATGTTATTTTTCTTGTGTTTCTTAAACTTATTCAAACCTGTTATTTCTTAAATTAGGTTCAAAACTAAATCTTACGTCTTGCTATGAATCCAGGAGCCAACTTCCAACTAGCTTCTCCCTTTTCACTCCTCAAGGTGCCAGACGAAATGCATCCATAGGCTCTATCAAAGTTGATAAAATACTGAAACTCATGGCTTTCCATTTGTTTTTGTTGTCTCTCTTAAGTAAATGCAATAAACTGTCACTTCTTTTGTCAATCATAGGTCTTTTTCTAACTTGGGGGGAAATAAGCTATTTATTCAAGTTTCAAAAGTCTCACTCATAACTTTAGAAATCACTTTTCCAACCCCACCCACTCCTTTCAGTATTTTCAGGAGTGAAAGAGTGCCATTCAACACATTACAGATATTTTCTTGACTTGTTTCCAGAGAACTTTAAGATGGACGGACAGAATCAGAACTTGAACATAAATTTCTTTGTATTACACCCGGGAATAGAATATTTCCTTTTCTGTTCATGACCTCAAATCATCTTCAGTTCACCAAGATCATCAGAAAATTATATGGCACACATTGGCAACATAGACTTCAATGGCATCACCTATTTTGGTATCTCTTCTCCTGAAGCCTTTAAAGCCTGGCAGTACTTCATCTCATGATTCATTTTAGTTTTTCTCTAACTATCCTAAACTTTTTCACAGAATAAGTAGGTGGGTTTTTTTTTTGCATTTTTTTTTATTAGCTACACATGACATTACAGTGATCTTGGATAAGTAGGTGTTTTTAACCTCAAGCTTACCTCTAAAATGAACTTTGCTTCTTTGCTTTACTTATGTATATAGCATGATTTCTCAAAAGAATACCTTTGTCCCTTTCTATCATTTTCCCTCTTCTGTTGTTGTTTTTTTATTTTTGAAATCAAAACCTATTATTTGTGAGTGTATGTGCTCTATTAAAAGTTTATTCCGTTCCATTATAGGGAACTTTTTTTCCCCCTTTATTTATATCTGGTTCTACTTGACTCAACCTAATTTTCATTCCATTTGCATTCCAGGCCCCAGGCCCAAGGTCATTTTTAAATTGTTGTTGTGCCAGGTTGTAGAATTCATGATAAGTTTCTCTTATTGCTTTTTCTTTTCTTTACAAGCCAAAGAGTTAACCCTTATAATTGCATTGCCAGATTTCAATACATGGCACCAAAATTTACTCAAAATATGACAGTGTGTCACCACTTAATCCTTCTATTATTTACTTACTGTATCTAAAAGAGGACTAATATTATTAGCTACATGATATATTTTTCATAAATACTGTGATTTCTAAGACCTTCTTAGAGGCAATAGAGAAGTACAAAAAGGAGGCATAAGACAAGGCAAGCATGAATATTCAATGAATATTCCAAAACAGGTCTGTATTTCTAGTTTCTATTACTAGGTTACAATTCTAGGTAGTTGAGTGTGATGATTGCAAATTGAGTCACTTTTTATGTATGTTTTTGTATATTATTTATACATGACTCAAATATGGATTTCTATATATTAACTTCTGGGTCAGCCTAAAAAAAATGCCACTGTGGCAGAAATGAACTTTGCTTTAAGCAACATTATTCATATTTAATCTTAAACAATTACCTTTGATTTTTAAATCAAGCAAATTTAAATGTTCATATGATCAATTATTACCAAAATGTATTGACATTTAATGTATTTTATTGGATAGGTTTTTTTCTCCTTATTAACATGGCACTCATGCAACAATTAATGTTGTAATCCAAAGAAGTTATCACATTGATTGCAAAGCAGCCTTCTACTCAGTTCATCATTGACATCATTGTGGATCTGTTCTTTGTTCTTCAATTAATATTTGTGATGATGAAATCACAACACTTAATAAATTGTCTTAGTATTGAATCAAGTAGATGTCAGCTTTCATAACATTTTATTTACCTGAAAGAAGTAAGTATTTGGAAACCATTTGGTACTCATTAGGAAAGAAAAACAAAACAAAACACCAGAATTTGGAGGATTAAAATTGTTTCAGGATCAGAATATTGTCCTTCAAATAAACTCAAAATTAGTTTGAAATATATTAGGTGCAATTACAGATTCTTTTTTATTTCCAGATAATATCCTGATAGAAATTTGAAAATATCCTCAGTGAAAGTGCACTTAGTACACATAACCCAACGAGGAGGGTAACTTGGCAACACAGTATATAGTGTGGTATGTTGTTCCCACTCGTGATCATGTGGCAGATGGGAGCTTGGGCTCACTGAAACTGCTGTGCATGCAGCACAGCCTCTCACCAGTCCCAGAGAAGACTGAGTCCTGCTTTCACCATATCATAAAGTCCTAAACTCTTACCATCAAAGTTGGGAGGCAAGATATATTTAAAACTGATATAAAACTTACTGCATTAAAACTATGCTTCAATTATGATTTTTTTGTTTATATATAATAGAATTGAAACCATTAATATGCTAAATACATAAAAAATATATCACTATCATGGATAGAAGTAGAAAGGCATGTGACTGTTACTTTGAAGAAGTCATTCCAATTCTGTATCTAATTGGCTGAATTTTGGGAAATGACCCAATTGCAATTCTTTTATATGGAAAATGACAACCTGTCTCACATGATTGCAGAGACATCAAACCCATTATGAAGAAACACTGTGTAAATTATTGAATTGAACTCAACTCTTTTGGAGAATCAGTGCAAGGCTTCTTTGTTCCTGATGTCAATGTTAATCACATGGCTGAGCAACTCCCTAGGGGCTTTAGGTACCACTGTCACTTGGATGTTGTCTGTCCCCCAGAGGTTCATGTGCTGGGAGCTTGATCCCTGGGGTGATGTGAAAGCTGATGGAACCTTTAGAAAGTGGGTCCTAGTGGGAGGTCCTGAGGTGACTGGAGGTTCTGCCCTCAGAAGAATATACTGGATCTCCTAGAGTGAATTCTACCAAAGCATGGGTCTGCCTTCACTCTCTCTTGCTACCTGCTTTTGTGATGTGATCCCTCCCTCTCCTATACTTGTTATCTGCCACAAAGTGAAAAAGTCAAGGGAGACCCCTTGCGAGAGACTTGCATGTTGCTTGAACTTTTAACCTTCCCAAACTGTGACCTAAATAAACCTCTTTTCTTCAAAAGTTGCCTGCCTCAGATATTTTGTTATATTGACAACAAATAGATTAATTCAGGTACCAAGCTGTGAGGGAGAAAGGAATGCTTATTCCCAACCAACTTATTATGTCTTCAGGTGTGGAGGGATGTTGGTTGGATCTTTTGTTTTCCAAAGAGTGATATGAATCAGGTTTTAACTAGTGGTCCACAGAAGGACCTGATAGAGACCTGAATTCAAAGTTTTAGTCTGTTATTTGTACGTCATTTGTCCTTGAGAAAGTAATGTAACCATTTTGATTTCCTTTGGCTTTCTTAGAAAAATGGACTTAATGAAGAATAAATAACAAAAGAAAGATGTACAACAAAATACTTCACAGTATCTGAAGCCTAGTAGCTACTTACCAACTATTTAATACCTCCTTCTTCCTTCTTTCTTGCTACTAATCTACAAGAGTCCAATACTTTCCCACAAAATAACCACATTTTTATATATTTAAAGTCACATAATATTACTGTATTTTTTTTCAGATTGCCTCATTTTAAGTGTGATTTTTCATTTTGTTGTCATAGAATTAATATGATAATTTCACTCAAAGATTGGTATGTTGGGCATTTGAGCATATTTTATTTCATTGTGATATCTGAATGCAAGATGGATGTTTTTATTCCACCTCTGATTCATTTGTGTGCATTTTTTCCTAGTCACACACCATTTCTCTCTTAAAGTTCTATAAATCCTATGTTTCATTTCGTCCCTTCCTGGAATGTTCAGATTATTTAATTGTTTATCACAATCCTCTTCAGCTATATGTAGTCCCTCTTGATTATTTTGGAATATGTGTATCACATACAAAGCACTTGTATCCTTTACAAAGGAGAAGATTAATATCATCTTTTACTCAAATATATCAACCCTCTATTCTTTTATGATGGAAATACTTTTCCATCCATTTATTACTGTTAGAAAAAGAATTACTACTAAGTTGTACCTGTTTTCCTCTATTTTTAGCACTTGTTATGGAATCTCATTTATTTGTTTGGAGGGTATTGTTATATGGTTTTGAATCTGTCACCATTCCAAATACACTAGTAAAGTCATACATCAGTTTAGATACAAAATTTGCAGTTTGTCACCTGTAACTTTGATAAATGATATTTGTATTATTGTGAACATGCAATAAAAATAGATTAGGAAAACCATCCCTATGTGGAATTCCAAAATGACCACCAAAAATTACTTGGACAGTAGACTATATTCCCATTCTCATTTATGTAAAACCAGTCAATTTCTGATCTCACAAATTGCTATTACATTTCAGTTTACTTTCTCTGTAACTTCAGTATCTTAGAAGAAATATTATCAAGTACCTTATTGAAATACCTATGTCTACTTGGTTTTAGCAATCCATTATATTTTCCAAGTAAATGAACAGAGTTAAGTTAATGTGACATTACATGTTAGAGTCAACCAAGCTTATGACTAGTAACATCTTTTCCAGGATTAATATTAAATGATTGTAAAACTAGAAGTATATTATCTTAAGGTTGTTACTATATGTGAAGTATAAGACCATTTGAAAGTAGACTCTAAAGAATTAAAGATGTAAATTACAAACAATAATGTGTCTATTAATATAAAAGAATTGCAACTGGCCAAGATAGCAAAAAATGAAATAAAACCTTAAGGAACTAGAAGTATATTATCTTATCTGAAGGAACTGAAATTATTTCAAACAATTGCTCACTTAAAATTTTCTGACCAATCTATCTTTGTTTTTTTCCTGGGAGTGTGGATACTGGGGATTGAACTCAGAGGCACTTGACCACTGAGTCACATTCCTAGCCCTATTTTGTATTTTGTTTAGAGACAGAATCTGACTGATCTACTTAGTGCATAGGTTTTGCTGAGGCTATCTTTCAACTCATGATCCTCCTGCCTCAGCCTCCCTAGCCACTGGGATTACAGATTTGTGCCACTATGACTGGCTGGGATTGTTAAACTATCTTGATGAACTTACCCCTTTTGTCAGGCAAGTTTTCCTGTTAAGAAATTGTGCTCTGAATCTACTTCTCTGACATTGACATAGATTTTCCACATTTATTTTGATTACTGTTAGCACTATATACTCTTTTCCAATTTTTAAATCTGTTGCTGTGGTTTGTATATATTTTTCAGTTTCTTCCTCAAGAATTCATGTTTTGGAAACTCGGTTCTCAATGTGGTGGTATAAATGGAGGACGAAATCTTCAAGAAATGGTGCTTAAGGCAAAGTAATTAGGTCATGGGATGGTGGCCCTAGGTATAAATGGAGGACGAAATCTTCATCTATAACTAAAAATATAAAAACAAATAAAAAAAGAGCAAGGTGGGCCCCTGCCTGCTCCCTGATTTCCTGTCTTGCCATAGTCTTCTGTCACTGATATGCCATCTTTCAGGGGTCCTTAACTAGAGCCAAACAAAGGCTCCAGACATTCTTTTGGACCTCCCGAATTATGAGCTAACTAAAGCTGTTTTCTTTACAAATCACTCAGCTTTAGGTATTTTGTTATAGCAATGAAAATCAAGCTAATACACATGTATTTATATTTTGATTCTTAAACAGAATTTTTTTTGGGGTCAGCATATATAGGTCTTGTTTAATGTTTTTTATCCAATTTGATGAACTCTACAACTAAGTTTCAGTTTTTAGACTGTTTGAATCTAATGATGTTAAGTTTTGATTTATTCCTTCACACTACTTGTTTTTATTCATTCATCTCATCTTATTATTTTTCTGTTTTAAGGAGTTCTTTTATGTTGAGTATTTTATTTCATTTTTTTTTGCTATCTTGGCCAGTTGCAATTCTTTTATGTTAATAGACACATTATCGTTTGTAATTTACATCTTTAATTCTTTAGTCTACTTTCAAGTGCTCTTATACTGTTTCACATATAGTAACATAAACTTAAGTTAATATACTTCTAGTTCTAGACTTTGTGCTATTGTCAGTTTTTCATTAAATGTTAAAAATCCAAACTGCATTATTAAAATTGCATTAAACTCTTGCTTTTAAAAAGTGTTAAATAATAAATAAAAAGTGTATTTTTCTATGTTATTAAAACTTCTATGCCTGTCACTCCTTTATGCAGATCCAGATTTCATTATGATATCATTTTTTTCTGTTTTAGGATCTTTTTACAAACATTGTCTGTTCCACAGAGCACTTGGTAATTAATTATCACAACTTTTGCATATCTAAAGGGACATTATATTTAAGTTTTATGAATGATATTATTATAGGCACTACTTATATATTAACAATTTATTTTATTTTTTTTTCCTTCCTGTGTTTTATAGCTGTTACTGCAATATGTTCTGGTGAGCTTTCCTCAGAGAAATCTATTGCTATTCTTATCTTTGCCACTTTGTAGAAAACATGTTTCCCCCGCCCTTTGGGCTCCTTAAAATTTTTTCCTAAATACATGTATGGCCACTTTGTCCTCAGTTCATTGATGTTCTTTCAATCTGTTCTTGGTTTTCTCTTCTCTTCTCTTCTCTTCTCTTCTCTTCTCTTCTCTTCTCTTCTCTTCTCTTCTCTTCTCTTCTCTCTCTCTCTCTCTCTCTCTCTCTCTCTTTCTCTTTCTCTCTTTTTTTTTTTTTGGTATAGGATTGAGCACAGAGGCTCTTACCTGCTGAGCTACATTCCCAGCCCCCTTTTACATTTTATTTTGAGACAGGGTTTTACTGAGTTGCTTAAGGCCTTATAAGTTGTTGAGGTGGAGGCTAACTTTGAATTCATGATCGTCCTGTCTCAGCTTTCTGAGTTGCTGGGATTACAGGTATGCACCACCATGCCTGGGCCATATAACACTTTAAAACAAATATATTGACACACAAAAGCTCATGGCAGACTCTCTATTATGACTATATATATATATATATATATATATATATATATATATATATATATTATGTCTGAAGAATAAATTCAAATTTCTTTAATAGTTAATCATGTTTGCTCCAGGAAAAGTCAGTGATCCTCTCAGAACTATAATTTTATCATCTTTTAAATAGTTTAATGAAAATACCTACCTAAACTGTTGATGTACAGGAGCATCAAGAACTTTCTCAAAGACCCAACAAAGTCTCTTTTCCCAACTATTCTAGATAAAATATAGTTTTTCACATATATGACCAAACATGAGTTGTAGAAAGTAAGTCTTCAAGTACTAAAAATTAGGATCTATAACACATACAGTGAGAAGTTTTTGAAGCTTGTTAAAATCACAAATGGCATTGGACCAGGGTATATAATGTAGTAAATTTGTTTTTATATCAGTGAGGGGAAAAAAGGAAAGTGAACAGACATGAAATAATCATCTTTGCTTGTTATTATTAGATTGAATATAACAGTTTATTCTTATGTATGAAGAACTATTTCTCTGAACTCAGAGTGGACATATGATTTGATTTGCTTGAATGCAATTTTCTTATGCTATTTTGACATTTCAATGTTTTGATAATATTAATACAGTTCTTAAATAAAATCACATTCCCAAGCCCAAAATGATTAGGTTATTATCATTTCATGATTTCACATCTATATTTATCAGCAAGACAGGCTTGCATTATTATTACTGAGGGGTGTCTTTCTCAGAGAACGTTGAATACTTACACAACACATTTGCAGAGTAATTTCTAGAGCTTCCACAGTTTTATCTGATTTACATCAGTACATTGAGGTAATCTGTTCCTTAATTTTAAAAAGATGTCATAACAGGTTTCTGATAATGAAAGTGATGGACTGTGATCTATGCTGTAGGGAGATTCCTGAAAGGGGTAGTAAGTGAAGGATTTTCTTCAAAGTGACACAGTTAGGAGTTAATCGTGGGGCCCAGAATTCCAACATTTCTGTAAAATGATTCTAAATTCTGAGACCTTTCCAAAAAGGCCAACAAGTATAAGCAGCTGATCTCTGAACTTCGGAAGTACATGAGAAGCATTCTCAAGGCTATATTTAAAAGCTGTAGGAACTAATTGAGTGTGATGGCATGTACGGAATTCATAAAATATTGATGGATGGTGAATTATTTGTTACTCACATGGAGGCAATTAGAGAACTGATAAGCATCCTATATTATTTTTTAAAAAAAGATATTTGCAAAGAGACTTTTGTTCTCAAAGAGCCAGGGGTAGTGAAAAAAACAAATCTATAATTTCTGTTTCCATATTTTGTCATACAAATGGCCTTTTGGAAAAAATTAAGTTTTTTTTTTTCATTTTTTTAAAGAGAGAGTGAGAGAGAGAGAAGGAGAGAGAGAGAGAGAGAGAGAGAGAGAGAGAGAGAGAGAGAGAGAATTCTTAATATTTATTTTTTAGTTTTTCGGCAGATACAACACCTTTGTACATGGTGCTGAGGATCAAACCTGGGCTGCATGCATGCCAGGTGAGCGCGCTACTGCTTGAGCCACATCCCCAGCCCCAAAATTAAGTTCTTAAGTCAATCTTACACAGAGTAAAGTACATACTATGCACCCATCTGTTTTCATGGTTACATAACTCTAATTGAAACATTTAGCCAGTCTAAAGTAACTGTACATTTAAAACAGCACAGTATACTTTGCCTATTAACGTATACTGTACTAGTATCATATCTGAGGGTTAATACTTCCTTCCAGAAAATTAACAGCCAACCATGTGTCTATTTCCAATGAACCCTTGATATATGGGATTATAGTGCCAAGAGTGGCAAAACCACCTTCCCCAAAATCTCATATCCACTGTCTTGCCAGTAGAGTTAAAGAGCTTGATATCCACAACTCAGTGTGCTGAGTAATAGGATGCTATGATAACATCTTTAGGGCCACTTTTTAAAAAAAATCAAAAAATTTTTAAAAAATTAATTCATTTATTCTAATTTGTTATACATGACATCAGAATGCATTTCAATTCATAGCACACAAATGGAGCACAATTTTTCATTTCTCTGATTGTACACAAAATAGAGTCACACCATTCATCTCTTCATACATGTACCTAGGATAATGATGTCCATCTCGTTCCACCATTTTTCCTCTACCCCCTTGTCCCCTCCTTTTGCTCCCTCCCCTTTCCCTATCCAAAGTTCCTCTATTCCTCATATTCTCCCCCCACCACCCTTGCGTGGGCTCTCTCTCATCCAGCAAGGAGGTCCATGGAACAGGGTAGAGGAGAGTGTGGCTGCAGAGTCGCTCATCAAGACCTCTGGAGACCAAGCAGGAAGCAGGTCTGTGTAGTTACCATGTATATATACTCAGGCTAGCTAAGCATATTACAGGGCTGCCACCAATGCAATTTCTGCTAACTGTCCTTGCAGTGACCAATTGAGGAGTGGGCTGTGGAGCAAGTATGCAGGGACTACAACACATGGTGTAAGCGGTCTGCTGCTCACACGGCTAGCACTAGGGGAGTGGCCTGCCACTCAGATGCCCTTAATGTATGCCATGTATGCAATACTCCATGCACTTGTCCCCACACACCTCCATTATGGATCAGCATCCACTTATCAGGGGAAACATTTGGCTTTTGATTTTGGGGGGATTGGCTTATTTCATTTAGCATGATATTCTCCAGCTCCATCCATTTTCCTGCAAATGCCATGATTTTATTCTCTATAAATGCTGAGTAATATTCTATTGTGTATATATATGTCACACTTTTTTTTATCTGTTCGTCTATTGAAGGGCATCTAATTTGGTTCCACAATTTAGTTGTTGTGAATTGTGTTTATAACATTGATATGGCTGCATTGTTGTAGTATGCTGTTTTAAAGCCCTTTGGTTACCAACTGAGAATGGATAGCTGGATCAAACTGACACCAAAATAGACTGGTAGAACAGTAGTTTAGAATAGAGAACACACAGACAAATCACATAAATACAGTTATCTCATACTAGACAAAGGTGCCTAAAACATACATTGGAGAAAAGATAGCCTCTTCAACAAATGGTCCTGGGAAAACTGGAAATCCACATGTAACAAAATGAAATTAAGCCTCTCTCTCTCACCATGCACAAAGCTCAACTCAAAGTGGATCAAGGACCTAGGAATTAAACCAGAGACCTTGCACCTAATGGAAGAAAATATAGGCCCAAATCTCCATTATGTTGGTTTAGGCCCCAACTTTCTTAATAAAATTCCTGTAGCACAAGAATTCAAACCAAAAAACTTCTTCTAAGCAAAAAAGACAATCAGTGAGGTGAATAGAGAGCCTACAGAATGGGAGTACATTTTTACCACATGCACATCAGATAGAGCACTAATCTCCAGTATATATAAAGAAGTGGAAAAAAAAACTTAATACTAAAACAACAAATAACCCAATTAATAAAAGTGCTAAGGAACTGAAAAGACACTTCTCAGAAGAAGATATACAACAGATCAACAAATGTATGAAAAAATGTTGAACATCTCTGGCAGTTAGAGAAATGCAAATCAAAAGTACTCTAAGATTTGATCTCACTCTAGTCAGAATAGCTGTTATTAAGAATACAGGCAACAATAAGTATTGGCAAGGATGTGGGGGAAAAGGCACACTCATACATTGCTGGTGAGACTGCAAATTAGTGCAAGCAATGTGGAAAGCAGTATGGAGATTCCTTAGAACACTTGGATGGAACTTCAAGGGCTGCTTTCCCCAAACTCAAGGACAGGAGAGAGTGCCTCAGGTATACGACCAGTATTAGACCTGAAGTGAATGAATGAAAGATTTAGAAAGAACCTTGATAATCTAGTTTATTGCTTCTGATCTGAACTACATCATAACCTTCTGGTTGAGATAATTGACTCCTATCTGAAGGCATGCTATAATCTTCCATATTAATGTTGTCAGCGAAACTGAGAATAGAATGAAAATGGGAACAAGTAGACACAGATCAAATGGCCTAAAGGGAAAAGGTTGGCTAAATTAAATGAGCTCGGAAAATTTATATATATTTAGAAATAATTTTTAAAAGAAAGTTCTCTTAGATACTAAAGTGATCATGAAGGGTAGTACTTATTTCTCTGTTGTTTTGATCTTCTTTTTCAGAACTGGGGATTGAACTCAGGGGCACTTGACCACCGAACTACATCCCCAGTCCTATTTTGTATTTCATTTGGGGTCTCACTGAGTTGCTTAGTGCCTTGCTTTGGCTGAGGCTGGCTTTGAACTCATGTTCCTCCTGCCTCAGATTCCTGAGCTGCTGGGATTATAGGTATGTGCCACCCAGAGCCCAGCTATTGTTTTGATCTTGAACATCAATAATTCAACAAGAAAGCAACTAGAAAATGAAATCATATTCTAGCGTATATTGCTTGATTTCCTAGATTGTCTATTACTTTTTTTTTGTTTTGCACTTTGAAATCAATCAGAAGAGAATTATACAATGGTCCATTTTCAAAAATGTGTAAAACTCCTAAAAACTTTTTAAAAATGTTTTAATTTGATTCTTACATACATGAAAATAGTGGAGTGCATTACATTCTTAATTATCCATTCACAGCACAATTTTTCCTAACTCTGTATACAAAGTACGTCACTCCAATTTATGCCATTATACATGAGCTCTCTCTCTCTCTTTTGCATACAGTTCTTAATATATTTTAAAAAATTAGTATCATCTGGGAATTTGCCAGAATATCAGAAAAGAACACCTAACCCCATCAGAGAGAGGAGAGTTCAGGGAATGGCTGATAGGAGGGAACAAAGCTGGAGTAAGACTTAAAGGAAAAATAGGGAGAGAAAATAATGTTAATAAATACCCAGAGGTATGTTGTAGCTTGTGTGAATGAAGTGCATCTTTCTGAAGTATATAAAACAAGATTGGGAGTTACAGGAAATAAATTGAGATCTAGTCAGAGGGATATAATCTATGCCAAAGACCTTAAACTTCATCCTGCAGACTGTTAGCTTTGTCTTGGTTTTTAGTGCTGGTGATTTAACTCAGAGCCTCATGCATTCTAGGCAAGCACTCTACTGCTAAGCTATATCTCTGAACCTAAACTGTACTTCTATAGCAATCCTGAAGGTATTGTGTGATTTTAAAAAAATAAGAAAAAAATGAGAATACAGTTTGGAATTTTTGTAGATTTTAATGGAGGCAGTAGATAAGAATAAGTAGGCACATTGAGACTTGGGAAGAAAACTGGAAATGGAGGATCCGTCAAGAGATAATTCCAGAAGAGTGATGCCCATGTTGACTATGAGAAAGTACGTGTCCTACAATAGGCATGGAATTAATGTGCATGTTCTAAGCACAGCATCATATAAACTGTCTATGTTTTTGAACAAACTATAAAGGCATGGCATTGGTTTGCAGGTACTTAAAAAGTGTCTTACACTAGACATGCATTAAATATATTAAATTATATTAAAATTAGAATAATGTGAAAATATATGCTACAGAAAAAAAATGTTCATATGTGTAAGAAGTGTATTTTAGAGTAAATTGTATGAGAATTCTTACAGAGAAAAACTCCTACATCTTTGGAGACAATGTAAATTTTTACAGCCATTGTGGAATACACTATAGAGTTTTCTCAGGAAAACTGAATTAAAATATAGAATTATCATATGATCTAGCAATTTTACTGCTGTATTTACCCAAAAGGATTGAAATAAGTGTGTTCAAGAGATGTCTGTAGCCACATATTCATTGTAAAATTCTATTCACCACAGCCAAGTTACAGAATCAAACTGTGTCCATCAACATATAAAATGTTGTATATGTACACAATGGAATACTGTTCTGTCTTAGAAAAGAAAGAATTCCATTTTCTGTTACAACATGAATGAAATTGGAGAACATTACACTAAGTGAAAATAAACCAGGCACAAAAGACAAATATCATATGTTCTCACTTACATATGAAATCTAACTGAATTCAGAAGGAGAGAGAGAATGGTGACAAGAGGCTGTGGGCTTCAGGGAAGAGGGCAATGATGGTCTTATCTAAGCCTCCATTAGCTAGGAGAAATCCCTTTTTTTTTTTTTTTTAAAGATCTATGGCACAACATGGTGAATATAGTTATAGAGGGGTTTTTGGGGGGGAGGAGGGGGTACCATTGATTGAATTCAAGGCCACTTCACTTAACCACTAACCCATATCCCCTGGCCCTTTTTTGTATTTTATTTATAGACAGGATCTCACTGAATTTCTTAGTGCCTCCTGTTGCTGAGGCTGGCTTTAAACTCACAATCCTCCTGCCTCAGACTCCCAAGCTGCTGAGATTACAGGTATGTGCCACTGCAGCCAGCACTTACACTGTTTACATTTTAAAATTGTTGAGAGAGAATTTCAAATGTTCTTACCACAAAAAATAAGTTTGAAGTTGGGCTGAGGATGTGGCTCAAGCGGTAGTGCACTCGCCTGGCATGCGTGGCACTGGGTTCCATCCTCAGCACCACATACAAATAAAATAAAGATGTAGTGTCCACTGAAAACTAAACAATAAATATTAAAAATTCTCTCTCTCTCTTTAAAAAAATAAGTACTTGAAGTAACGCAATGTTAATTATATTGATTTAATTATTCCACAAATCACATAATCATTTTGTATTACACAAATGTATTACACAAATATATAATACTATAATCTGTCAATTTATGATAAAATTAATTAATATTAAAATTCAGTATATGCTATTATTGGCATCATAAATATATGAGAAAAAATAAAAGAATCAATAAAATTTGAGATAACTGACAACTTGGGAAAAATATTGAAACTAAAGCTATAGAGAAAATATTAAAAACTCAAGAGTACATAAAACACTAATTATATAAGTACACCATTAGTTTTATGATGAAATAATGTTTCATTGTTTGAAT
Source organism: Urocitellus parryii (assembly GCF_045843805.1). NCBI lineage: Eukaryota > Metazoa > Chordata > Mammalia > Rodentia > Sciuridae > Urocitellus > Urocitellus parryii. The sequence goes on from NC_135542.1 coordinate 99,528,628, forward strand.
GTATCACATTAAGTTTACCCATTTGTCAATTGATGGGTATTTGGGTTTTTCACTTTGGGGCTATTAGAATCTTTTGTTATGAACAGTGTTTTGTTATTATTGTCAAATACACTTCAATTTCAAATAAAGAAACTTTAGGTTTATGGCACATTTGAGTAGAAAATACGGGGATTTCCTATATACTCTCTGAACTCAACATGCATGCCTAACTTCCCTCATATGACAGTCCCTCATTGGAGTGGCAAATTTCTTACAATTGATGAAGCTGAATTAATACAACATAATCACCTAACATTCATATTTAAAACTAGGGTCTACTTTTCTTGTATATACTATATAATTCTATATTCTACTAACATATAATGATATTTATCTACCTCTATAATATCATACAAAGTAATTTTGTTTTTCATTTTATAAATTCTGTGTGTTCTATTAATTCTTTTATTTTCTCAACTCTTCAATCATTGATCTCTATATTGTTTTGATAATTTTGCCTTTTTTAGGATATCAAAATATATTAAGTTATATTAAAATTAGAATAATTGACTTCATTCATTCATTTCATGATATGGAATTAAGATTCTTCTAAGTCTGTTTTTCTCCCCTCAGTGCTGGGGACTAAAGGGCTTTGCACGTGATGCTAGACACTGTGCTCCCAGCCCTTCCTCCATATTTTTTCATGACTCAATAGTTCATTTCTCTTTAACGTTCAACACAGCAAATCTATACTGAACTCCAGTTCATTGTTTGGATGTACCAGAGTTTATCCATTCACCTATTGAGGAGAATCTTATTTGCTTCCAAGTTTTTGTTGTTATGGATTAAGTTGCAATAAACACCTATATGTAAGATTGAGTGTGAAGTCTACTTGTCAAGTATAAATAACAAGTAGTGTGATTGTTACATCATATGGTAAGTGAATATTTAATTTTATAATAAACTGCCAAAATGTTTCCCAAAGTGGCTAGACCACTTTGCATTCCCATTGTCAATGAATGAGAGTTCCCGTTGCTCTGTATCCTTGGCGGGATTTGGTGTTGTGGTGTACTAGGTTTTGGCCCTATTATTAGTGGTATCTTATTATTGTTTTTAATAATTATTTGTGGATTTATTTTTGGTTTTGGTTTTGCAAATATTTTATCCCATGTTTTGTGGTTTTCCTTTTAATTTCCCATATTATTCTTTGAAGCATAAATGTTAATTTTGATGAAGTCCAATTTATCTTTTTTTCTTCATACAAAGTTTGTGCTCTTGATATCTTATAAAAGAAATCATTACCTATTCCAAAGTCATGTAGTTTTATCCTTATACTTTCATTTAAGAGGTTTATAGGTTTTCACTTTTTCATTAATTCATGTGATAAATTTTTATTGAATTTTGGTTATGATGTGAGGTAGTAGTACTATTTCATTTTTTATGTTAATATCCACCTGTCCTTCCTTGTACAATAATAAAAAAGAATACAGAATATAATAAAACTAAAAAAAGATAATCCCCTCTGAACTCATACAGACATGTTGGTCCCAGGACTCATTTGTCCTTTTCATCTGCAAATGACTACCAGGGGATCAGAAAATGCTACAGGAGACCTTAAAGATAACTTCAAGTTTCCCTATGCTGATTAGCATTCCAGGGCAAAGCCTGTCTAGGCATAGATCGTAAGCCCTCCCCTTGTGGAGAGGGAGTTGGTACTTCACCAGAACTGACCCCCAAATTTCCAAGCCAACTATTTCCTCCTCACCTGTAACTGGGTGAACCTTCTTATTGGGAGACTCTCATGACAGGCTGAACAAGGGGGAAAAAAGTACTTTACCCCCGAACTCCATTGTGAAGTCTGGGCGGGCACATCAGTCTGAGTGAAAAAAGACTCTCAGGGGACTCAGATCTTTGGGACAACTCATTATCACTGCTAAAAATAAAAACAAAGCAAAACAAAAAGCCAACCTGGGGGCTTTGACCAGTGCATTATGCTTTATGCAGAAAGGAAAAAGAAAGTATCTACTTTTTTCACCTAATACGAATTGTCTTGGCACCCTTGTGGAAAAATCACCTGAGCATAAATATAAAGGTGTGTGGACTCTCTCTCATCCAATGAGGAGGTCCACAGAGCAGAGTAGAGGAGAGTGTGACTGTGGAGTCACTAATCAAGACCTCCAGAAACCAAGCAGGAAGCAGGTCTACTCAGTTACCATGTATATATACTCAGGCAGTAGCTAAGCAGATTACAGGGCAACCACCAATGCAATGTCTGCTAACTGTCCTTACAGCGACCAGTCCAGGAGTGGGCAGTAGAGCAAGCACAGGGACTGGAACACACGGCTTCACACCCAGGGCTGTGCCTACAGGGTAAGTGGCCTGCAACTCGCATGACTAGCATGAGGGGAGTGGCCTGCCACTCAGACCCCCTTGACATATGCCATGTATGCAGTACTCCATGTACTTGTCCCCACATAAAGGATTATTCTTGGATTGTAAATTTTATACATGATCTACATGTCTACCTTTAGACCAGTTTCATTAATTTTTTCGTAAGAGTGTAACTTTGGAGTAAATTTTCAAATCTGGACATGTGAATCCTTCACATTTTTTTTTTCTTTTCAAGATTGTTTAGGCCTAACCATATAAATTTTAGGATTAGTTAGTTAATTTCTAAAAAACAGTTGGGATTTTAAGAGAACTTCTATTTTATCAAAAGCTTGATATGCAACACCTTCTAAATGATATCAAGTCTTCTGATTAATCAACATGGCATATTTCTCACTTAATGTCTTTGATTTCATTCAATTATGACTTCAGTGTATAAATCATATGTGTTTTCAAAAAATCATTACTAAGAATTTTATCCTTTTTGATGCTATTTAAGTGAAATTGTTTCTTTAGTTTTATTTTCAGATTTTTTCATATACAAATATAGTTCATTTTGATCTTGTTTTATTCTGCAACCTTCCCAAAACCATTTATTAGCTCTAATAGTTTGTTATGGATTCTTTAGGTTTTTTACATAGAATACCATATAATTTCTCAATAGAGATAGTTTGACTAATTCTTGCTTTCCTAAATCTGATTTTCCTTCTTCCTTTTTTTAACCCAATTTCACTGGCTGTAATCTCCCAGTACAATGTTGAATAGACGTGTCAAGAATAAACATCTTTGTTGTTTTTTTAAATGATAAGCTGCAAACTTTCTGCTTTTCACCAGATAGTATGATATTAGATGACCTTTATCACATTGAAGAAATTGCTTTATATTTGTAGTTTGTTGAAGTTTTTTTTATTGTGAAAGTGTTTTTTATTTAGTCAAGCACAGTTTGTGCATATATTGGGAAGGCTGTGGTTTAATTTTATTAATATAGTATTATATTAATTGATTTTAATACATTGAATCATCATACTTTGCAGCAAAGTAATAAATCTCACCTGGTTGGGGGCATGTAATTCCTTTTATATTGCTGTTTTAGTTGATTAATATGTTGTTAATCATTTCAGCATTTATGTTCTTAAAGATTATTATTCTGTGATGTCATTTTCCTGTGATGTTTTTGTCTGTCTTTGATATTAGGGTAAAACTTTGATATTAGGGTAAAACTGTCTTTGATATTGGGATAGTGCCCTCCTTTCTTGTTTTAAATGAGCTTTTAAATGTTGATGTTGGTTCATCTTTAAATGTTTGTTGGCATTCATAAATAAAGCTATCTGTTCATTGGCTTTTATTTTGGGAGGTTTTTAAAAAATTTATTATTCCTATTTAAATTGCTGTATTTGTTATAAGTCTCTTTGGAGTTTTTATTTTTCCTTTAGTCACTTCCAATGTTTTGGGTATTTTTAGGAATTTGTCCATTCCATCCAAATTATCTATTGTTTCAGTAAGGAAATATTCATGTAATTCACTTGTATTTCATAATTTTTTAGTAATTTTTCATCTTCTATTCCTGTTTAGTTACTTGAGACGTTTTTTAAAATCGGTCACTTAAAAGTTTATGATTTTTAAATCTTTTCACAGAACTAACTTTTACTTTCATTTATTTTCTCTGTTACCATTATCATCTGTTTTATTAGTTTGTACTCTAGCCAGGAGTGGAGGTTTCAAGTTTGAGGTCAGTCTTAGTAAATTAGCTAGATTTTGACTCAAAACATTAAAAAAAAAATAAATTTCTACTCTGACCTTTGTGTCTTTCCTTTTGCCTGCTTTGAATTTGATTTCTTCTCTTAAGAAAATGAGACTAGTTTTTGTAGGTAGAATGTTAGGTTATTCATGTAAGATCTTCCCTCCTCCTTCTCCTCCTCCTCCTCCTCCTCCTCCTCTTCTTCCTCCTCCTCCTCCTTTTCTTTCTCTTTTTCTTTCTTTCTTTCTTTCTTTCTTTCTTTCTTTCTTTCTTTCTTTCTTTCTTTCTTTCTCTCTTTCTTTCTCTCTTTCTTTCTCTCTTTTTTTCTCTCTTTCTCTCATTCTTTGATTGAACCCACACATGATTTACCAGTGAGCTACATCCCAACACTTTTTACTTTTTGATACAGGGTCTCACTAAGTTGATGAGGCTGGGCTCAAACTTGTGATTCTCTGGCCTCAGCTGCCTGAGTTGTAAGATCATTCTTCTTTTTAAAATATAGGTATTTAAAGTTATAAATTTTCCTCTAAGCCTTGCTTTAGTTAGACTGTGTGTGTGTGTGTGTGTGTGTGTGTGTGTTGGTTTCTTTTCTTTTACAAATATTTTCTGGTATCAATTGTGATCTCTTCTTTGACCCATTTATCTTTCCTGAGTATGCTGCTTAATGTCCACATATCTATGTATTTCCCATATTTCCTTATGGTAATTTTTGCTAGTTTTATTCCATTGTTGGAAGTGAACTTACTTTATATGATTTCTATGCTTTTGGACTAATTCATGGACAATTATGAACATGATGTTACCTGTGCTTTTCTGTATCTGTCAGAGTGTTCTATAGTGTCAGTTAGGTCCTAATAGACTTTTTACCCTGTTGATAATGTTTTCTATTTTTTATTGAATAGTTACCAGACTTTTTTTATATTATTAAAACTGGATATCAAAGACTCTATTATTGTTGAATTGTCTTCTTCAATTTTGAAAACTTTTGCTTCACTGTTATTGGGTGCATTTAAATGTACAATCATCATATATAAAATATAATTGCATATTTGTTTTTGTTTTAAAGTTTTTTTTGTGTGTGTTAATATGGCTGTACCAGTTTTCTTTTGGCTATGGTTTCTATGGTATATACTCTCCCATCCTTATTCGTTTAGACTGTTGCTGCTTGAAACCTAAAGTGTGTTTCTAGTAAATAGTATATAGTTAGACAATGTCTTTTATCCATTCCACCAATTTGTTGTTTGACATGTTTAATCCATTTACATATACTATAACTACAGATAACAGAAGATTTTCTTTGAGTGTTGTGCTGTTTATTTTTATGCACTTACGGTTATCCCATTGACCATTACTGACTACTGTTGTATTAAATACATATTTGGTGGTGCACCTTTTTAATTGCTTTGTTTCTTTTAGTTTGTTTCTTAATTAGTGGCTATCCTGTGGGATCCCAATTAATATCTTAACTCATACCAATTTCATTCAGATTAAGACCAACTTTTGTTAATATTAAACAAAAGCTTCCTTCCTATATAGCTCTTTTACTGCCTCTATGTTTATGCTCTCATTGATATACAATTTGCAATTGTGTTCATTTTCTGCTTATATAATAGGATAGAAGATAAAATAACTAAAATAGCATAAAGAAGAATTGGAATCAAAACTTATTTATACCCTCTTTTATATTTACATGGTGCTTTTTATTTTTTTATGTGGATTTGAATTATTACCTAGTATTTTTCACTTCAACTTGAAGGAAATTCCTTTTGGTATTGATTTTTTAAAAATTGGATGGCTGGGCCTAGTTCTGTTTTACTATTCCATATGTATAACCCACAATCCTGGAACTACTTAATGAATATTTTGTCTTTCTCCACTGATGGATAATACCCACATCTGAACTATCAAGCTGTTTTTTCCTTTTCTGCCTTCCCATTTTTTTTCCCAATACTGGAGATTGAACCAAACCTTTGTGCATGCTAGGCAAGCACTCTTACACTGTACTACAACCCAACCCAGCTCTTTTAACATTTTATTTTAATATAGGGTCTTGCCAAGTTCCCTGTGATTCTCCTGAGTCAGCCTCCAGAGTAGTCACTCTGGAGTAGAAAGTGAACCACTGTGCCAGCTAATATCAAGCTTTTCTATGTGCTAGAGTCTGCCTCTTGTATCTCTAAGGAAAGACAATTCTATATATATCTATCCAATCCTTTAAATATCCATTTCGTTCCCCATTTATGATGCCACTCTTCTGTTCATCTTCTGTCTGCTTACAGGAGGCTGACTCAGCACCTTGAATCAAGTGAATGAAAAATCTTTAAGGTGATACCAACAAAGTTGGTAAGAGGCTCCAATACAATTCTTATTTGGTTCCAAGCTAATTTATAATATTTAATACACTTTTATCCATGGTAAAAATATTTTATCCCTGCATAGCCAATTTGGTATTTTCTGCCCCCCCTCAATTATTTTGTAAAGAAATAAAGTGATATGGGATATTTGCTTTGGATTGTTTTATATGTTTTGTCCAGCTGTGCCTGTACCAACAAGCCAGGTACTTAACTTGTTTATCAGGTGCACAAATGAGAAATGAGTTCTCCTTCTTGAGCTGTGCTCTTAATTCACTTTTCTGTATATTTTCTATATATTTATCTCATGTGTCACTATGGTATAAATGTCATTATTTTATCTACCTTTCTATTCATATTCAAAATATAGTTGTTTCTCCATACCCGTGGATTCTGCATTCAAGAATTAAAACAACTTCAAAGAGGATATAGATAGATAGATATAGATAGATAGATAGATAGATATAGATCTCTATGTAGATATAGATAGATATCTATCTATCTATATATATCTCCTATCTGAAGTTTTTAAATTATATATATATATATATAAATAGATATGTAGATATATAAATATATAGATATTCCACCTTCACTAAATTTTTACATTTTTTTCTCATCATTATTCCCTAGACACAATAGTATATCAACTATTTACATACCATTTATATTGTATTTTGTATTAGAAATAATTTAAATGTATCAAAGATGTCTATAAAATTCTAAAATTTTTTACATAAAAGAATTAAGTATCTGCTAATTTTTAGTATCTGTGGAGAGGAGATCCTGGAATCAATCCCCTGAAAAACCAAAGAATGACCATATCATACTGCATGATTATTATTTTATTTCATAATAAGACTTTCTTTGTGATAGAGAATTCTCCTCCAACATGACTCTTTCCTGTCATGAATTTATTATCAATCTTCAACTTGTTATAGCAAATGTTGTGTGTACTCAATTGTAATAGATTTTTGTAATAAGGATGAAGAACAAATAAATAAATGTATCCCCTTTGAAAATTCAGAATATATTTCAAGTTCTTCTGAGACTCGATGATGCTGAAATACAAATTATTATTTTTTTTAATTTTTTATTTATTTATTTTTTTTAATGTTGGTTATTAACATTTTTATTCCCCATAGCAACTAGTAAAGTGTTTATGCATTGTCAGTGCTTAAAAAAAGCTTTATTGTTCTAGCAAAAGCTAATACTAGTGAATGCATTAGCAATAATGTCAGTTGTAAGCTCTTAAAAAGAAGCCTCTTGTGGGCTGGGGCTGTTTCATTGTTCCACATGCATATCATAGTAGAGTTAATCTTGCAAACACTTGATTAAAGTTAATGCCATCACTTGGCATTTATTTTATATATATATATATATATATATATATATATAAGTTTTCCTGCAAATAACAGAATATTTGCCTAAAAGTAGATTTAAAAAATAGAGATAAGTTCACATGAGCTATTTCAGAGAAAAAAAATTTCAGATTTGGCTAATTCAACAGCTCATCAATGCTCACATGTGTCAGGAGCATTTCTTGCATTCCTTTTTTGGTTCCTTTCTCATGGCCACATTACAGCTATTAAAGCTCTGGGTTCACATTTACCACAAGGTCCAAAAATATTTCAGAGGGGCAAGGTTTCCCCTCATGTGGTCTCCATCATGGAATAAATCAGGCCCAGAAGCTAACTTCATTTTCATTCTCAAGAGCCACATTCAGACTCCTATCAGTCACTGGCATGGATTGATTATGATTTATCGTCAGGTGGAGTGCAACTTACTGAGCTTAATGCTAAGAACTATTGAAACAAAACCAAGTTTCTTTACCAGTGGAAAAGAATGATACTGCTTATAGGTAGAAATTTAGCAGTTCCTCCCACATGGAGTTTCATGCTTGCAAGCCAATGATGAGGACAGCGTAACAAACATACTGAAAATAGGTGTTATTTAGGATTTTTCTTATTCTAGTTTTTCCATACAGTTCTTAAGGAAAAAAGGTTGAGCGTTATTTACTGTCTTTAAATTTCTACATTTTAAGTTGATTTTTAAAAGATTTCCTCCTAATTAGAAATACAACAACCTGTTTTAGTCTTGTCAACATAAAACATTGTTACTTCTTAATTAATACCTAGAAGTTAATAAGAAAAATTCTGAGGCATTCCTCTGGAGTAACATACATTGCAGCATTTCCAATAAGTAACACATGTGAAAACATAAATGACACTTAATTTTTCCACAGATAAAGCAGAATTTACATATTTGAAGATCAGTTTCTTCATCAAAACAAACGCGTGCAAGTTATAATCTATTAATATAATCTGATTATGTAAATATCTTCTGGGACTTTGGTTAGAAATTCTTTTTAGATTTTACACCATCTCTTCTTTTCCTTGCTTCTTTATTTTTTTAGTGAGAGGAGATGAAATAGAATTCCTGATACCATGAATTAATTGCATCTCATTGTCAATTTCTACACCCAGTAGTTATATTTGGTCTCATCTGTTACTAAGATTTAGAGGTCAAAAAATAAGATTTGAAGAAAAAGCATGCAACTTCTTTCTTATACATTTTCTAAACACCTCCAAGTACACATTGACAAAAGTATTTCCAGTAAAATTTTGAGAAATAGTATCCTATTGAAACAGATATACATATCTATAGATGACAAGTGAAAAATATTTATTCAGATGTATTTGTTGTATTCTCACTGTTATTGATACATCTGATTTCTTCTATGTATTGAGCAAGGTACACATATTTTAACTAGAGTGTCTTTGTACTGATACTGCAGTAATTTGAATTCAAGGTTGGTAAGTGATCCTCAAGTGTCTACTGATCTATCACACTACTAAAAGTTGCCTGACAATTGGAATCAATCCAGTATTGTCTTTCTGATGAGCATGGCAGTCCTGGGATATGAAATATGTGATGGCCAATTTTTCTGAATATCCTTGCTGGCTTCATAAAATAGGCATCTGGGAATGTGCTGAGCTTGTGAAACAGGTAACCAAAGTAGGAAATGGATAAGATTTCTAACTTAAATTGGCCATTATGTGAAATGAACAAAAGTGGCTTCCATTTCCTGAATAAGGAATGATTTCTTCCCTCTGTGAATTGAACGGCAATCGATAGGAGAGGGGGTAAAAAACTGATAGTCATCTTTTCCTTATGAAAAGGAGCACTTCCAAGGTTGGCATCAGCTGTTGCAAATCTGGAACTGGGAAAAGAAAGAAGTTGCACTTTCTTGCTTTCTTGAAAAATCCAACTCCACACACAGACGCTGAGTATCCCCCTTTTTTTTCCGGGGGTGCGAGAGGAGGGTAATTTATGCCTGTGAAGTGAGGTCTTCATTGTGTAAATCCGAATGGAAATGAAAGCTAACTGAAGTATAGACAGCTATGAAGATTTCCCTTTTTCCTTCCTACTTGCTACATCATAATATGTACATAGCTGCACACATGCATACACACAATGCACATCTGCATTCTTTTTCTCTAATTTAGAACTTTTACTCAATCCTATTTACTTTTTATCCTATGCTGTTTGCTACTTTGTTTATAAAGTTAAGCTTTCCCTCTTTATTATACAATTAGCTCAATCTGGATGAGGTTCATATCTTTAATTTCTTCTTTTCTCTGTTGGTATAGAAGGGGAAATTCAAGAATAATTGTATGCTGAAAGAGTAATTACATCTCAATGATTAGTATACTGAAAATGTGTAAATGATTGTGTTTGGATCCACCTCCAGTCATCAGAGACAGACTGTTTTTATCTAGAATGAGAAAACATGTATAGTGAAAAAGTACATGTATTGATGCACATGGTGAAAGTGAAGACAGAATTTAGAACAATGGTTGGAAGATAAGTTTGCAGATTTAAATCATTCCTATTTAGTATTTCTCGTGTAAGTCTTCAAAACCATTTTAAAAGTACTCAAGGAAATTATTTTTATTACATTTCTCTAAAGAAAAAAAATCCCCCTGTTCTAAACACACACACACACACACACACACAATTTGTGAATTCTTGCTTACATATTTGTTTAGGCATTGAACCATTTTGCCTTAAAGGGAACCACCACAAACCTAGAGAGAATACAATTAGGATTGTGGTTGATCACTGTAAACCACTTTCAATGTTTGTGATTATTTGGAGTGTTTACTTAATTTTGTTTTCCTATTACCCCTCAAAATCTGAATGTGCATAATGAAATTTTCTTCTTGGGGATTAAATGAGATGGAAAGGTTCCATCTCTCATGTTGGTTTTTATTCTATTCCTTTGTTTTTTAAAACACATATTGACATGCTGCCAACTATAAATGGGCAGTGTTCTAAATGGTGGGCAGGAGCTGAAGCCCTTATCAAAACAGACAAGATTCCTACTCCTCTACCGCTTCATTGTACTCAGGAGACAAAACATAAATACACAAAGTGAGCGAATATCAAATAGTGTTAATACTAATGATAAAATTCAATATAGAAGGTCCTGAAAACAGCCTGGCATGATGTTTGAAGAGGAAGAGAGCCATAGGTAAGCATGTGATATATAAAGAAGAGAGTGGTTCTACATGCAATCAAAGAAGTAGGTAGGTGGCAGACCATGTGGAGGCCAACAACAGCAACAACAAAAAGAGTTTGAATGTTATTTAAAATTCAATCAGAAGCCATTGGGGTTTTCGAGTAGGAAAGTGACATGATGTGATTTATATTTTAGGAAAAGATTACTGGGGTTTCTATGTGAAAAGTGCATTGTAAGGAAATTAAGAGCAGAGTTGGGGCAACTAACTAGGAAGGTCTTATGGAATATCAAGTCAGAAAATGATCTGGCAGAGCCTGGAAGTTTGCAAGTAAAGGTGGAGAGAGATGGATAGATTCAGAATATATGTCTTTAGGGGGTGTTTAGTCATAAAGTGAGCAGAGGGTTAAATATGAGCAAACACGGTGTGAATTTCCAATGTAGCACATGATGTGGATATTGTTCTCACCTTTGTTGTGCATTTTAGCACCAGAATATCACAGCTTGTCATGAAGCAGCTTACAGACAATAGAGACCAATGACCTAGATGGAGAAGTTATTTAAATCTGTGCTTCTGTGTTCTTATCTATGAAATGTGAATAACAATTGTTACCATTTGGATGTGAGGTGTTCCCCAAAAACTCATGTGTGAGTAGATGTAATAAGGTTTAGAGAAGAAATGATTGGGTTATGAGAACCTTAACACATTCAGTAAATTAATCACCTGCTTCGATTGAGTGCTAACTGAAGGCAGGTAGGGTGTGGCTGGAGGAGGTGGGCATTGGAGACCAGGCTTTGGGGTCTATATTTGTATCAGGCAAGTGGAGAACTCTCTCTCTGTTTTCTGATCATTATATGAGCCACTTCCCTCTGCCATACTCTTGCCCCATGATATTAGCCTCACTTGGAGCCCCCCAAAATGATGCTGGACGTGTATGGACTGAGACCTCTGAAACTGTGAGCCATTAAATAAATGTTTCTTCCTCTATAATTGTGCTGGTTGGGTCTTTCAGTCACAGCAGTTAGTCATAAAACAACAATATTATGTATTTCATATAAGCTAGAACAGGATTAATATATATAAAGTGCTAAGAGTAGTTCCTAGTCCTGGTAAGTGCTACATAATATCACCATAATAGTAGTTATTATTGAATGTCCACAGTGCAGTATCTATACAGTGTACTGGAAAGAATGAGGATTTTGAACTAAGGAGACCTAGATGCCTATTCCCTCTTGTATCAATTTTTCTTGGCATGGAACAAATTGTTAAACTTCTGTGAGCCTCAGTTTTCCACCTACATAATGGAAATATTAAATCATATGTTGCAAGTGGGAATATTATGATTAAATGGGATGTTTGTAAGTCATCCAACATTATGATTAGCACTTTCGGTAAACTTAAATATGAGTTACTATGAAGATTAGATGACTCAAATGATTTTTTAACCAATGAAAAGTTTATTTGAGCTGAAATATGGAATACTTCCAAACAGAATATTCATTTAGAGCTAACGTTCGAAGAAAAGCTTTATTCCTCAAAAAATATATGTTTATGATGTAAAACTTTGCCAGAAGCCTTATCTTTAAGACTCATTAACTTGGAAGTTTTTTCTTTTAAATTTAAAAGTAGGTAAGTGACAAAAATTGTATATGTCAAAGTTTACAATATGATTATATACATATGTATATATAGATAATATATGTACACATTATATGATAATTTCTGTGATAAATTTAATTAATACAAGGCGTTGCTGCTGCAGACGCCACTGTAGTGCCTGGAGGAGGTCATTTCTCTAGCCACCGCCACAGTTGCCTTGGTTACCTCGGTTGTTACTTCTGAAGCTACCTCTAGTAATCTCTGCTGCTGAACCCAAAATCTCCTGTCGATCAACTGTCGTCTGCACTGCTATCACCATTGCTGCTGCCTCTGATTCTACTGCTGCCAGCCTGAGGTTGCCTGGAGGTCTTCTTTCTTGGTGCTGCTGTCATAGAAGACACTGTTGCTCCAGATGCAACAGAAGCCAACACTGCTACTGACACCTGGAGATTGCCTGGTGAGGCCACCCCCACAGCTGCATTTGCAGCAGTTGCTGACCCACTACCTGCTGCCAACAACCACCTCCACTACCACTGCTACCATGGCCTAGAGGACTGCTGTCGGGGAGATTTCAGGTTTGGTTGCCACGTGGCTGCACCCATTTTGGGATACCAGCCAGGGCCTGGGGCCTGGATGCCAGCAGGTTTACTACCACAAGATCTTCTATCTATGTCCCTGTAGTATGCTGTTTTGAAGTCCTTTGGGTATAAACTGAGGAGAGGGAATAGCTGGGTCAAATGGTGGTTCCATTCCCAGATTTCCAAGAAATCTCCATACAGCTTTCCATATTGGCTGTACCAATTTGCAGTCCCACCAGCAATGTAGTGAGTGTGACTTTTCCCCCACATCCTTGCCAACACTTACTGTTGTTTGTCTTCATAATAGCTGCCATTCTGACTAGAGTGAGATGGTATATTAGAGTAGTTTCCATTTGCATTTCTCTGATTGCTAGAGATGATGAGCATTTTTTCATATATTTGTTGATTGATTGTATATCCTCTTCTAAGAAGTGTCTGTTCAGGTCCTTGGCCCATTTTTTGATTGGGTTATTTGTTTTTGTTTTTTGTTTTTTGTTTTTGGTGCTTAGTTTTTGAGTCCTTTATATACCCTAGATATTAGTGCTATATCTGATATATGAAGGGTAAAAAATTTCTCCCAGGATGTAGGCTTTCTGTTCACCTCACAGATTGTTTCTTTTGCTGAGAAGAAACTTTTTAGTTTGATTCCATCCCATTTATTGATTCTTTGTTTTAATTCTTGCACTATAGGAGTCTTATTAAGGAAGTTGTGACCTAATCCCACACGATTAAGATTAGGGCCTACTTTTTCTTCTATTAAACACAGAGTCTCTGGTTTAATTCCTAGGTCCTCGATCCACTTTGAGTTGAGTTTTGTGCATGGGGAGAGATAGGGATTTAACTTCATTTTGTTTCATATGGATTTCCAGTTTTCCCAGCACTGTTTATTAAAGATGCTATCTTTTCTCCAGTCATGTTTTTGGCACCTTTGTCTAATATAAGATAATTGTAATTTTGTGGGTTAGTCTCTGTGTCCTGTATTCTGTACCATTGGTCTACCAGTCAGTTTTGGTGCCAATACCATGCTGGTTTTGTTACTATTGCTATGTAGTATAGTTTAATGTCTGGTATAGCAGCATAATTCACAATAGCTGAACTGAGGAGCCAACCTAGATGCCCTTCAGTGGATGAATGGATAAAAAAATGTGGCATATATATACAATAGAATTTTACTCAGCATTAAAAGAGAATACAATCATGGCATTTGCAGGTAAATGGATGGTGTTGGAGGAGATAATGCTAAGTGAAGTTAGCCAATACCCAAAAAGCAAATGCTGAATGTTTTCTCTGCTATAAGGAGGCTGACTCATAGTGGGGTAGGGAGAATTAGATGAATTCTAGATAGGAAAGAGGGGTGGGAAGGAAAGGAATGGTCAGGAAATTAGCAAGGATGGTGGAATGTGATAGATATCATTATCCAAACTACATGTATGAAGACTTGAATTGGGTGTCAACCTACTTTATATACAAACAGAGATATAAAAAATTATAGTATATATGCATAAATGCAAAAAAACAAAAACAAAAAAGTACATGTAGAAAGGCATGAATTGGCATGAACATGCTTTATATACAAAGATATGAAAACTTGTGCTCTATATGTGTAATAAGAATTGTAATGCATTCTGCTGTCATGTATTGAAGAAGAAGAAGAAGAAGAAGAAGAAGAAGAAGAAGAAGAAGAAGAAGAAGAAGAAGCTGCTCTATCTGAGAACTTCAGCTAGGACTTGTAAGTTCTGTGTAGAGGTGCCTGTGGATTTGGAGGAGCCTGGGGTCTTCCCACTGATAATGCTGATTGTCTTGCTGATGCATCTTGGAGTTGCTCCTTTCCATGAGTGTATTCCTAGTAATCTCTCTGCAAGTAAGAGGAGCACTGAGATCTTGGGACAGCAGTGTGACTGAGCCTGAAGTATCTGAAGCCCAGCTCAGTGGTATAGTGAATGGGTTTGTGAGGGATGATCTGGGTTTGGTGATCCCAAAAAGACATCAGAGACAGGGCACTTACAGAGACAGTTTGACATTCCAGCAAGATTTATTTTATTTTACTTTTTGATTTGCTAATTTCTCTACCGTATTTAGAACAGGATCTTTTTAATGCATCATTTTGTGAAGGACAATAACATATGGATGCTGTTTTGTATTTTTGTTGCAGTCTTATGTCTTTAATATTTTCTCTTTATTCATATTCTTCCTCTCTCTTGTCTATTTTCTTCCCCAACCTGTCTCCAACCAATAGCCAATCTCTTTTAGCTTCATTTCCACTCGTCTTGTGAATTTTTACTTCTTGCTTCTCTCTTCCTCTCTTACAAATATTGCATACTATGCTACCTCTCTTTTCTCATCTACCACTTGAAATTGTAAACTGTTTTGATAAATTTTCTGTTTATACTATAGATAGTTATTGAATTCATAATTTTGGTTTAATGTGAGAAATTAATAAATGCCTTAGTGGGAACTATTATATTCAAAGCTATATATTGTGTACACTGAGTGCTACTGATATTGATCTCACCATTATGGACAAGAAATTATAAACCTTTAGAGTCACTATCAGTCTACAGGGTAGAATTTATGCTGCCATAAGTCCATACTTCTAGATAGAAAACACTCTAACAACATGGAAAAACAAGGGAATAAAGTGCCCCAAACAAACCAAGATGCTTCAACAACAGAAGCCATTGATAACACAGTAGAAGAAATGTCCAAGAAGGAGTTTAGATTGTACATAGTTAAATTGATATGTGAAGTAAAGGATAGTATAAGGAGTAAAATCAAAGAAAAAATACAGGAAGTGAAAGACCACTTGAATAAAGAGTTAAAGAATGTGGGAAAAAAAAGCAGAAATCCTTGAAATGAAGGAATCAGTAAACCAAATTATAAATTCAATAGAAAGCATCATCAACAGACTGGACCACTTGGAAGACAATCTCAGAAAATGAAGACAGAATATATCATCTGGAAAGTAGAGTTGACCATGCAGAAAGGATGGTAGAAACCATGAACAGAACATCCAAGAATTATGGGATAACATGAAAAGACCAAATTTCAGAATTATTGGAATAGATGAAGTAGTAGAGATACAAACCAAAGGAATAAACATTCTTTTCAATAATATAATAGCAGAAAATTTCCTAAACCTAAGAATGGAATGGGAAATCAAATACAAGAGGCTTACAGGACCCCCAAATGTCCAAAATTATAGCAGACACAAATCCAGACACATTATAATGAGAATGACTAATACACAGGATAAAGATAAAATCTTAAAGGTTGTGAGAGAAAAAAAATTCAATTACATATGGGGGAAAACAATTAGGATCCCAACTGATTTCTCAACCCACACCTTTAAAGCAAGGAGGTCCTGGAATAATATATTTTAAGCTCTGAAAGAAAATGGGTGCCAACCAAGAATTTTATATTAATCAAAACTAAGTTTCAGATTTGATGATGAAATTAAAAACTTCCATGATAAACAAAATTAGAAGAGTTCACACTATACTTCAGAGCATTCTTAACAAAATATTCTATGAGGATGAAAGGGGAAAAAAATGAAAAACAGCAAAGGGAAGATCTACACTAAAGGAACATTTAACCAAATGGGAAACAGAGACAAATCAACAACTAGAAATAAATCAAAATGATAGGGAATACAAATCATATCTCAATAATAACCTTGAATGTTTATGGCCTAAACTCATTAATCGAAAGATATAGATTGAAAGATTGGATTAAAAAGCAAGACCTAATAATATGCTGTCTTCAAGAGATTCACCCCTGGACAAAGACAGCCACAGGCTGAAGGTGAAAGAATGGGAAAATGTTATCGCTCATATGGATTATATAAACAAGCAGAGATCTCCATTCTTGTCCCAGATAATGTAGACTTGAAACCAAAGTTAATCAGAAGAGACAACGAAGGACATTTTATACTTCTTAAGGGAAGTTCATATAAACAGAACATAACAGTCATACATATTTATGCCCCAAACAATGGAGCATCTATGTGTATCAAACAAACCTTTCTATATTTCAATAGTAAAATAGACCACAATACAATAATACTGTGTGATTTTAACACATCTATCTCTCTACTGGATAGATCTTCCAGACAAAAACTGAATAAGTAAACTATAGAACTACCTAATACAATCAATAATTTAGACTTAATAGGCATATATAGAATGTTTCATCCATCAATGAGCAAATATACTTTCTTCTCAGGAGCACATGGATCCTTCTCTGAAATAGACCATATCTTATACCACAAAGCAACTCTTAGTAAATACAAAAACACAGAGATAATACCCTGCATTCTATCAGACCACGATGGAATGAAATTAGAAATCAACAATAAAAACAACAACAAAACAAGCTACTGTAACAAATGGAGACTAAATAATACACTATTTAATGATCAATGGATAGTAGAAGAAATCAAGGATAGAATAAAAAAAATTGTAGAGGTAGATGAGAACACATATCAAAATCTCTGACACTATGAAGGCAGTACTAAGAGGAAAATTATCCCATTGATTGCATTCCTTAAAAGAATAAAAAGTCAACAAATAAATATACTAACAATACATCTCAAAGCCCTAGAAAAGAAGAACAAATCAACACCAAAAGCAGAGACAAGAAATAATAAAAATCAGAGCTGAAATCAATGAATTTGAAAGAAAAGAAACAATCTAAAAAATTGACAAAACAAAAAGTTGCTTCTTTGAAGAAATAAAACAGCTAGCCATGCTAACAAAGAGAAAAAGAGAGAAAACTCAAATTACTAAAATACAAGTTAAAGAAGGAAATTTCACAACGGAGACATCTGAAATACAGAAGATAATTAGAAATTATTTTGAAAATTTATGCTCCAATAAAATAGAAAACATTGAAGACATTGACAAATTTCTAGAGACATATGACCTACCCAACTGAACGTGGAGGTCTCAAGAAGTGAAATAGAAAACACCATCAAAAGCCTACCAACCGAGAAAAGCCCAGGAACCAGATGGATTCTCAGCCCAGTTCTACAAGTCTTTCAAAGAAGAATTAACACAAATACTCCTGAAAGTATTCAATAAAATAGAAAAGGAGAAAATGCTTCCAAACTTATTCTATGAGACTAATATCACCCTGATATCAAAATCAGACAAAGACACATCAAGGAAAGAAATCTTCAGACCAATATCCTTGATGATCATAGATGGAAAAATTTTCAATAAAATTCTGGGAAATTGTATAGGAAACATTAAAAAGATAGTATACCACAATGAAGAGGGGTTCATCCCAAGGTTGCAGTGTTGGTTCGACATACAGAAAAAGCATTTGACAAAATATAGCACAGCTTCATTTTCAAAACACTAGAAAAACTAAGGATATTGAGAACATACTTCAACATTATAAAAGTTATATATGCTAAACCCAAGGCCAGTATCATTCTAAATGGAGAAAAATTAAAAGCATTCCCTTTAAAAACTGGAACAAGTCAAGGATTGCTGGCAGCTGGAACTGCCGGCTGATGATTGGCTCACAGCGGCCCCAGCAACATCTAGATGATTGGCTCCTCTGCGGTGATGTTCATTGGGCTGTTTCCCCGCCCTTCAGACTGCCAGCAAACTTCCAGGTGCCAAAGGATGTCCTCTTTCACCATGTCTATTCAATATCATGCTTAAAACTCTAGCCAGAGCAATTAGACAAAAGAAAAAAACAAAGGGATATAAATAGGTAAAGAAGAACTCAAAACTGTCACTATTTGCTGATGCCATAATTCTATATCTAAAAAATCCAAAAAATTCCACCAGAAAACTTCTAGTACTAGATAAGAATAGCATTACCTTAGATTAGGTAGAAGGAAGTGATGGGAGGGGAGGGGACAGGTTGTGGGGAGAGGAAACATAGTAGAATGAAACAAACATTATTACTTTATGTATATCTGTGACTACATGACCAATATGATCCTTCAACATGTACACTCAGAAAAATGAGAAATTATATCCCATCTATGTGTGATATATCAAAGTACATAAATGCATTCTACTGTCATGTATAAATAATTAAAACAAGTAAAAAATGTAATAAAAATAAGAAAAAAATTAACTTATCTGTCACTATAGTTACCATTTATGTACACATAGGCCTATTAGGATTTTGTTTCTTTGCTGTTCCTACATTTCAAGTGAGCAACAACATTATTAAATTCAATCATGAGTGCTGTATATTAGATCATCATAATTTATTCACCCAATAACTGAAAGTCTGTAACATGTGACCGACCTCCTCCCACTTTTCCATATGAAAGAATGTTGAATTTTGTCAGGTTTTTTTTTTGTCAGGTTTTGGGTATCTTTCAAGATAATCATATGATCATTATTCTTCATTTCGGTAATGTAGTATATGACATTAATTGACTTGGTCCATCTTCGCATACCAGGGATAAATCCTACTCGATCATTGTGAATGACCTTTTAAATGTGATGTTGGATATGGTGCTAGTATTTTGTTGAGTATATTTTTTTTCAAATCTATTTGTATCAGTGATGTTGACCTGTAGTTTTCTTGTTGAGTTCTTCTCTGGCTCTGATAATACAGTAATGTTGGCCATGTAAAGTTATTTTGAAAGAATTCACACCTCTGCAGTATTTTTATAAAAGATTAAGAAGCATTGATGTAAGTTTTTTAAACATTTTAAAGAATTCATCTATGAAGCTGTCTTGTCCTCAGAGGTTTACGATTACTGATTCAATCTTCACCATTGTTGGTCTGTTCAGATTTTTCGTTGTTTCAATGATTTGTTCTTGGAAGATTGTATGTTTCTAGAAATTTATCCATTTCTCTAGATTTTCAATTAATTGGCATATAATTTTTCATAGTATTCTTTTATAATTCTTTGTATTTCTATGGTATCAGTTGAAATGTCTCTTCTTACACTTACGTGTTTATTTGAGTCCTCTTTATTTTTAAAAAAATTTTGTTGGTTAATCTGGTTAAAGATTGGTCAATTTGTTTAGCATGGAGTACTGCATACTTGGCATACATTAAGGGTTTCTGAGTGGCAAACCACTACGCTATGTTAGACATGTGAGTGGCAAACAGCTTACCTTGTAGTAGGCACAGCCCTGGGAATAAGGCCACGTATTGTAGTCCTTGCACTTGCTCCATACCCCACTCCTCCATTGGTCACTGCAGGGACAGTTGGCCAGCAATTGCAATGGTAGCTGCCTGTAATCTGCTTGGCTACTGCCTGAGTATATATATATATACACGATAACTGCGCAATAAAATCAGACCTGCTTCCTGCTTGGTCTCTGGAGGTCCTGATTAGTGACTCTGCAGCCACACTCTCTTCTACCCTGTTCCATGGACCTCCTCACTGGATGACAGCCCATACACTTAAAAAAAAAAAACAGTTCTTATTTTTATTGATTTTTTTTCCATTATATGCTTTCCATTCTCTGTTTTATTATTTCTATTGTGTTTCTGATAGTTTCTTTCTGTCTGCTTTTGAACTAGTTCTTTGGACTTGTTCTTTTTCTTGTTCTTTGTGACACTATATCAGGTAGATTATTTGAGATCTTTCATCATTTTAATTTTTTTAATTAATTAATAAGCATTTATTTAAGAAATTTTTCTTATTCCTTTCAAAGGCAAATGAAGTCCTGGAATGTTCTTACTTTAATTATAGACATAACAATGCAGACAGTATACATTAAACATTTTATCAATATTATATGTATCATAATTTGTTACTAGACTAAATCATCTTTAAAGCATGTGCAGCTTACAAAATGAATAGTGAAAATTAACTTTGCTGTTAAAACTGCCTTTGCTGCACCTCATACATCTTCGTATGTTGTCTTGGCATTTTCACTGTCTTAAGATATATTTTTAATTTAACATTGAATTTCTATTTTATCCATTGATTGTTCAGGAATGTGTTGTTTGATTTCCACATATTTGTCAAGTTTCCAAAATTCATCATTTTTTATTACTAATTTTATACTGTTATCAGAAAACATACTAGATGTCGTTTTATTCTTAAAAAATTTAAGGCTTGTTTTGTGGCCCAACATGAATCTCACCTGGAAAATGTTCTGTGGGTACCTGAAAAGATTGCATGTTCCACTGTTTTGGGGTAGAGTGTTCTATATCTGTCTGTCAGGAATGTTTGGTCTGTGGTGTTATTGAAGTCCACTGTTTATCGATTTTCCACCTGGATGATATATCTGTTGTCAAAAGTGGGGTCTGAAGACTCCTATTATTGTATGTCTATTTGTCCCTTTAGTTCTGTATACTTAAGTGCTCCAATGTCAGGTGTGTGTAAATACTTATAATATTCTCTTGATGAATTGACTCTTTTGTCATTATTTAATGATCCTCTTCATGTCTCCTGAGAGATTTTGACTGAAAAACTATTTGTCTGATGTAAGAATAGTCACCCCTGCTCTCTTTATGCTACTATTTGCATGGAATATTTCTTTCAATTCTTTTACTCTCAGGCTATGTCTATTCTTAAGTCTAAAGTGAGTCTCTTGTAGGCTGTATTGTTGGATTCTGCTTTTATTTTTTCATCCTGCCACTCTATGTCTTTTGGAGAATTTAATCCATTTATACTTAAAATAACATACACTATGTATCTATGAACTTATCATTGTCAATTGTGAATTTCTTTTGCCTTTATTATAGTTCCTTTGTTCCTCTTTTGCTTTCTCCCTTTGTGATTTAAATTTTTTGTAGTGCTATAACTTGATTTTTTCCCCTGTATCCTTTATGTATCTACTAAAAGATTTTTTTTGTGGTTTCCATGTTGCTTATATAAAATAACTGATAGTTATAACATTCTCTTTTAATATGATGACAACTTCTATTGATTACAAAATCTCTAAAATTTTACTAATCCTTTTCCTCAATTTTATGCTCTTGATGTCACATTTTTCATGCTTTGTATCGATTGTCAAATTATTGTAGTTACAGTTATTTTTACTTCTAATGTTTATACTAAAGTGAAAATATTTCTATGCCACTCAGTGTCTATGTATTTTAACCTTTGTCAAAAATTTTATACTCTCATATTTTCATGTTGTTATTTGGTGTCCCTTCATTTGGACTTTTAGAAATCTCTTGTATTTCTTGTAAGACAGTTCTCAAAGTGATCCACTCCCTCAACTATTTTTTTTTGGGGGGGGTCTAGCAATCTTTATATTTAGTCATTTCTCTTTATTATGTTTCTATTAGTACATTATAATTACATAACTTGGGGTTCATTTTGACATTTTGACATATTCATTCATGTGGGGAATATAATTTGCTCCACTGTAGTTCCCAGTACTTTCACTTTCCCTGCCTGTTCCCCGTTGTCTACTCTACTGGTCTTCTTTTATTTATTTATAGGTTTTTAAAATTGGTGCTATATAGATATACATAAAGGTGAAATTCACTGTGGTATATTCCTATAGCATAATTTCATCAAATTGTTTCACCATCTTTTCTGCCTTTTTCTGTCCCTCCTCCCTCCTGCTTTATCCTCTACTGATTTCCCTTCTATTTTCTTAGAATTCTCCCCACCACAGCCCTGACTTTGTTCCCTTATCTTGGACTAGCTTCTGAATATGAGAGAAAATATTCGACCTACCCCTTGATTTTCTGAGCCTGACTTATTTCACTTAGAATGATGGTGTCCAGCTCCATCCATTTACTAGCAAATGCCATAATTTTATTATTCTATGGCTGAGTAAAACTCTATTGTGTATTATTACCACCTTTTCTTATTGGTTTGTCTGTTGACAGGAACATGAGCTGATTCCATGTTGTGGCTATTGTGAATTGTGCTGTTATAACCATTGAGGTGGCTAGTTCTTTAGGATAAATACCAAAGAGTGGAATAGCTGGGTCTTATGGTGGTTCCATTTCTAGTTGTTTTTTTTTTTCAGGAATCTTCAGACTGTTCTTCAAAGTTATTATACTTATTTTCAGTCCCACCAACAATGTATGAGTGTGCATTTTCCCCACATCTATTCATTTATAAAAGAGAGCTTTACTGGGAGTCATATTTTTAGTTAGCAGGGTTTTTTTTTCTCCTTTTAGTAGTTGACTATATTATCTTATTTCCTCCTGACTTGCAAGGTTTTTATTAACATGTCAACTTATAGCCTTCTATAAGTACATTTAGATGTGCTGGATCTCTCCTGCTGCTTTTAAGATTCTTTATCTTTGACATCAGACAATTTGATTATAATATGCCTCAGCCTTTTCTTCTTTGAGTGTTCATGTTTGGTGTCTTTCAAATGCTACAAATCTGGATATCTACATCCCTTCCTAGATTTGGGAATTTTTCAGTTTGTATGTTCTTAATCTAATAATTTTGCCATGCATCTCCTTTTAGTCTTCCATAATTAATATATTAATATATTTCATTCTGTCCCCAAGATACCTTGTATTTATTATGCTTCATTATTCTTTATTCTTTCATCATATAGTTTAGTATGTTTTTGAAGCTCTCTAATTAATTTTTCAGTTCTGTGGTTATATTCTTCCATTCTAGCATTCTGATTTGATTCTTTATTATTGCGTCTATTCTTTTGTTATGTATCTAACTTTGTTCATCCATTGTTTTTGAATATGTTTTTTGTTTTACATGAATACTCTCATTTTATTGAAGGAAATTCTAATCATTTGTTTTCTTTCCTAGTTTCATTGATTAGTGTGCATCCATTGAACTTCTTTGAAATGATCATTTTGAATTCTATTTTTAAGCAGTTTGTAGCTCTCCATTTCTTGGAGATTTGTTACTGAAGCTTTATCCATTTTGTATTTATATTTGTTTATTTTTAGTGTTCTTATGTTTGCCTAGCTTTTTATTATACATGTAGTCTTGTATCAATGTCTGCATATTTGAAAGAACAAACATTTTTTTCCCCCAATTTTTACAGACTGGTTTTGGTATGTGAAGACCTTCTTATTTTGGAAATCTAGACTGATTCTTTGTCCCTGAATCAGAGTCAAGTGAAATTGGAGTCTCCAATATGTGGACTGTTACCAAAGTTTGAAGTGGACAATGGGCTATAGGATTTGATCCCATCTCGTTTCTAGGTAGATTGCACTGTCTCAAAGAACTTGTTCTATAGGTATGGAGCTGAGATGAGGGTTTGCTTCAGGGTCTGCAAGCAGTTAGGCTATTACCAGGAAAACAGAGATCCCTGGAGAGCTTCTTCTGGGGCAATGAGTGGGACTCTGTGTAAGCAGTATCGGCCATGGACAGTGGTCAAGAGAAGCTGAAACAGACACAAGTTATTTTATAGCTTTGATATGGGCAGATATATCTCAAGCTCCCACAAAAACACTATTGTCCTTGGAAAGCTAAATTAATTCTTTCTTTCTTTCTTTCTTTGCTATTGGGGATATTATCAAGGAATCTACTAATTTTACCACATTAATGATATTCTGTTTGTTCCCAATTATTTATTCACTTCGTTGTATAAAATTCAATATCTGCAAGCTGTGTCATATGATTTTGAAGTTTCTCCCAATGTTAGTTGGGAGAAATAATAGTTTTCACATCCCTATTATACTGATGTTGATCTTAGTCGTGAATTTCTTAGCTAAATATGTATTGCCAATGTGACTCAAGAACATTCTATTCATGTACAAGTGTTGGCTTACCTTCTTAGCCTTCTATAATCCATAGTGAGAATAATATGGTCCAGGTAGCTGCTGACTCATGGAAAACAAGGAAACCTATAGAGCAGATCTGAAGCAAGTCTGACACCTGTAGCCAAGCTGGGTAGAGCCACAGCTAGGTCAAAGACCTCTGAACCAGACAAGAAGCCTTTAATATTTTAAGATGCTAGAGTTTAGAGGATATTTGATTTGTAGTTTTATTATGCAAAGGTTAATTAATACATTAACTTTTTTTTTCTTTTATCATCATGTCAATTTGCAGATCTTTAAGTTTTATCTAAAAAATAATTGTTCTATGTAACTTAAAAATTTCTAGTTTGAGGAGATGGAAATGCTGATTACCCGGTTTTGATCATTTGCACATTGTGCACATGTGCCAAATGATCACACTATATCCCTGATTATGTACAATATTTCATGTCATTTAAAAATTGAAAAAAGAATATAATTCTATAGTTCTCTAGGACTTTATTTAAAGTACATAAATAATGGATATACTAAAACTTGTTAAATAGCACTGCAGTAGACTATCTTTAAGAGACTGAAAAAAAAAAAAGGAGAGAAACTTGGGCTTTCTCACTGAGAACATATTGGTAAAATATTCCAAGGCATGCTCCAGGACACAGAGGTAGGAAGGAGATACTGGTGTAGGTAGGAAAAGTTCAAGAGAAGATTCCAGTGTCGGATTGCACGTGGAGAACAGCGGTATTTCAACATTGGTGCTTTAATTCCAAATCGATTTCATTATACTGGAACTGGCCATGAAAGCATAGAGTCATTGTTCACTGTCTGACTGCTGTTTTTATTGAGGCCCTAGGAAAGCCTCTGCTCTTTCCCAGCCACGGGGCCAGTGCATCCTCTGATGCACACTCAGCTTCCTGCCTAATGGGACCTGGTCCCCTCAGAGGCTACAGGCAAGGCAACTTGTGCAGTTGATCAAATTTAACTTCTGAATATTGTTTTCTTTAATGAGTCAAAGTGATACTTTACATTAAAAGTTAAAAGTAGAAGAAAAAAAGGAAAGTCCAATTATTTACTGTTTTATTATTATATTTTTGATTGGAAACAGATGAGCTATGGCCTTTCCTGTGAAATCATCTATCTTTCTCCTCTGGTTTTCAGATTTGAAGTCGGTGACTTATTTATCCCAAGTTTGTCAGGCTCTGTAGCAAATACAGCACATTTGGGAAAAGGGAAGAAAATGGTTGAATTGAATTCTACATAGATTTAAGATTTTATTTTTCCCAACTTTTTAACTTTTCCCCAAAAGTGAAGGAAAGTAGGAAAAAGTAAAGAAGGACATGGGGAGGTGAGAGGGAAAAAGATGAACAGCTGTCTCTTGAACAATTACTATGTGCGAAGCATGTATTGTCATATATAAATATCTTTATATTAACATTCATAAATATAAATACATGTGTACTTATATATAAATTAATAATAAATATATAAATACATGCATAAATATTTATACACTTAGTTGATTCTCAAGTTGTACCTGAAAGCCAATTATTTTATAACTATTTTGCAGATATTGATTTAAATAAATTGTTTGGTATCTCAGCTAATAGGAGCCTATAACAACTACATATGATATAAGCAATATAATTATTTTAAAAATAATTTCATTTAAATTTTGTAACAACTATTGAAAATATTTTATAATGATCTAGTTTTAGAGAAAACAGGCTTATGAAGGTTTAACAACATGTACAAAGTCATATAACTTATAAATGATAAAGCTTGCTTACACTTGGATATGCCTAATTATAAAACTTTTCTATGTCTGATTAATAAGTATGTGTGTGTATACACACACACACACATACATATATATATACATATTTCATAATATAAAAACAAAACTTACTTGTTTTGAAATATATTTTGGAGAGAAATTCACTTGATAATTATGAAAGACCTTGTACAGTGTGGTCCCTGAATTGATTCATACATCTTGCCTAATTTAAATGATTTCCAAGTTCTTTTTCCCATTAGATTTTATAAAGTAAAATCTCTTTCCCACCTTTCAACTAACCACTAATTGCAATTCTTCTATTTAGCAGATATACACTTCTGTCAACTGGCTTCTGCTTTCTAAAGAAGCAAGGTTTCAGTGGCAATTAGAAATAATTGTTGTGATTTCTCCACCTACCTAACTCTGGCTTCCAACAGAGCAGTGCATCTCATTAGCCTTTAAAGATAAGAACCTTGAAAGAAAAATGTATCATTTGAAAACCAAACACTATGGAGTTTAGGAGGCAGTAATAAGTAATATTTAAGTCTCTCTCTGACCAAAACAAAATAGATGATGTGTAAAAATATAGAAAAAAGTGGAATACAAGTTTGTTTTCCTCAGAGAGACATCAAACATTAGAAAAATTAGTTGAGGTAGACAAGGTAGCAACTGTATTTTTCAAACTAAGAAGTGTTTACAAAGGATTCTTCAAGTTTTACCCAACTTAAAACTCCAAAATTGAGTCATTCCTTAGGACTCACAGTTCTTAGTAAACAGTTCCCTCTGAAAATGAAAATTCTTACTGAAGTGGCAGCATATTTATTTTTTTCTCTTTGAGTGTGTGTGTGTGTGTGTGTGTGTGTGTGTGTGTGTGTGTGTGTATCTGTTTGTATTTGTGGTGGGGGGAAGGAAGGAAAACTTTTCGTAAGACATGTACTGCCTTTACCACCTAAGTCCTTATCTACCTGGAACATAGACTTTAGGGCTGTGACTCAATGTGTTGAGATGTTTTTATTGTTTAAGTTCTAGGTACCCTGTCTCTCCCAGTGACTTCCACCTGGGCTTTTAAAGTGATAGAAAACTTTACTAGTTGATTCAGAGTTTCTCTAAATTGGTTTCCATCTAATTGGAGGGATCCATTGTACAATGTGTACATGCATTGGTACATCATGTGATTCTCCATTAATAGGCACACTTTTATGTTTTTATGTATTAGTAAAAAATAAAGTTAATTTCAATTATAAAGCACAACACATTATTACTTTATGTATATATGTGACTGCATGGCCAATATGATTCTACAACATGTACACTCAGAAAAATGGGAAATTATATCATTTATATAATACATATATATAAATGTATATATATATTAATTATATTAATATATAAAAACTTATATATATATATATTTTAAATATATATATATATATATATATATATATATATATATATATATTTAAAACAAACAAACAAAATAAATTGTTAAATAATAATAAAAAACCACCATAGTTTAAGACTTCAAGTTTTAGCAGTCTGGCCCAGAGCATTAAAATTAATCTAAAAATAAGATTAAACAGTTCATTTACTCTGTCAAAATTCTAATCCTGTGCTATTTTAGTATCATCTATGAATTTGAAATATGCAATCCTCTTAACTAATTTTTACCCACCTACTTTATCTGTAACTATAGACCTTGGCATTTAAAATCCCAGCATTGAGTCTTTCCTTTGGATTAGTAGTTCCTGGTCAGTATTCTGCTCTTACAATAAAAATTCTTATTGACATGATGATATATTTAGCTCTATTCTTGCATATGTATGAGGAAGGGGGATCTGTTTGTATTTTTATATGGGGAGACAGAATTTGTTTTAAAACATTTTGTTGTTGTTTTTAAAGGGGAGAGAGAGAGAGAGAGAGAGAGAGAGAGAGAGAGAGAGAGAGAATGAGAATTTTTTTTTTTTGGTAGATGGACAGAACACAATGCCTTTTTATTTTATTTTTTATGTGGTGCTGAGTATCAAACCCGGGTCCCACCCATGCTAAGCGAGCGCTCTACCACTGAGCCACAATCCTAGCCCAAAAACATTTGTTTTGTTTCTTTTAAAATCTTAGTTCTTTTCTGCATGGAAGGTAGAGATTTTAATCTCAACAGTTCCTAACCTCCCTTCTATTGTTTAAAATACCAGATTTTAGAAAAGACCACAACTTTGTCCCTGGAAGATTAACATACTGCAGTTCTCTTCAATTGAAATTTTATCCTGGACTAGCTTAATGTGATCAGGAAATTAGGTAACCAATTTAACAACAATGATCAAGTGAAAAATAAGATGGGAAGTCAGGTCCCCTGGAGAGTTGATTAGGCCTTTGAACTTGGGGTTATTGGGAAGTGACCCTGAGAGGAGGTGGTGGACATGGCTCAACTCTGAGCTCTTAGGAAGGGTAAGATTCAAAGGATCTGTAATCCAAACCTTTATTTTTATGCAGATACCAAAGAAGTGGATTTTTGTCCTTTGTGATATGAATTCCAAGTATTAGAAATGCCACCCTCTTCCACCTTTCTTTAATAACAGAAATACCAATTTGGGAAATGTCAGCACAATTCCCCTGTTGTGATAAAGTTATTCCAAATTAAATTCTCTCAAACTTTGGTGGCAATCTTCCAGTCTTGGTATTCAAAGATTCGTTTTCTTATTGCATCGTCCTCTCTATTCTGGTACTTCAATCATGACTTCAAACATAGCTTCACTTTCTCATTTTTCCCCAAACCTAATCTTATCAGTTATCTTAGGAAACCTCCCAGTATCCTGTATTAATCCCATGCACATTTCATCTGGAACTCTCTGGACCTGCTTTAGCATTGTTTACATATCAAGGTAGGAGACTTGAAGACAGGGGATTATGAAGGCAGCATCCCACAGGCAAAGGGAGAAACTGGGCAAGTGAGAACAGGTAGCCAGGATGTCTTCACACTGCCTTAGGCCACTCTATTGGATCGTTCTTGAGCAGTAAAATTCATTAATAATAGAGATTTGGGGCTGCTAGACATTAGAAGAGAGAGAGAGAGAGAGAGAGTAGGGAATAGAATCAAAGCGAATTTTCATTGAGCTGTGATTCATTTTTTTCCTTTACAATTACCTAAAAACCAAGTTCTTACCAAATGGGTCCCTGAGTGCCTTCTCAGAGCGCATAGCTACACAGAAAGTAAGAACAGGTATTATACGTGCAGGTAAAAAAAATCAACTTCCCAAGACAGTCTGTCTTGTACTAATTAAGAGAGAACCTTAGAACAGGGCAGAAAAACACACATTTTCACCACTGGATAAAACTCCAATGATCAAAGGTTTCCTCTTGGGGAAATTCTAATCATTCTTAAGCCAATGGCTGTTGGCTGGTAAAACTTAGGCACAGTGACTTTAAGGCAGAATTACTTGAATGGAGTACACAGAAGCTTATGCTAGGATTTAAAAAAAAAAAAGAAAACAAAAGAGATTGTATGGTCAGGGAGTATATTAGGGATATCACATTTAATAATAAAGGACTGGTGACTTCTGAAACTTTGAGTGGACCATTACTGATGCTTTCAGTATCATTAGGGGCAATAGGCACACCACAGTTGGGCAAACTAATGCCTATCCAGTGTTGAGAACTAATGATACAAAGTCTTCATATCTGATTAATATTTAATGAATCTGATATCTAAACTATTATATCAAATTGGCTAAGCTTTCCGTGTTGGATGCTTCTAAGTATCAAAATTTGCTTTCAAAAGCAACAGATTTGTTTTAAAATTCTGGTTATTAGTGCTCTTACTAGAGAGTGTTTAAGCAAGGTTTATTCTCTCTCTTGCAACATATGTCATCTGGGCTATTCTCCATATGTGTCCCTGCTTCCATCCAGTTTCTACCCTTTTGCATTCTAGGGGCAGGGGTCGGGGAGAGGCTTGCATTATATCTCTCTTATCCTTTTGCATTTATTAGGCTGGACTAATCAGGGACACTGGTAATTTGTTGTCAGAAAGGATTAATGAGAGCTTGGAATCTTTATTTCCCTCACTCGTTTTCCTGTCTTGGCTAAAGGTTTACCAGTAGCTGATTTGCATTCATGTCAGTGGTGGATTTTTTTTTCCTGCTCCTGACTCTTGCCAAACTGAAGACCTAAAGGTGGTAAGACTTCCCACTTTTCTGTCAATATCTGCTTCATTACACTCTCCTTTTTGATCCCCTTGACTATACATTTTAGTTCTTACTGTGACTGTGACTAATTCCTCTTGTTCCCATTGGGATTATAAAACCTGGTGGTTACATGGGGATCCCAGACATGTCAAGAGAGAGGAAACTCAGTCTCCGCATCAATTCCTATTGTGTGTCCACGGTAGACCTTTTTCTACACTGTCCTCACCATTGATACATTATCTTTGGGTTGGCCCTGAAGGCTTCATTTAAACTGCCACTCAGAAAGTTGGTGAAAATTAAGCTAAGACAATTTTGGCTTAGCTAATTTTTCAAAGTGACTTATGTAATTTATGAGGGTGAGGGTTATTTATTCATTCATTTATTCATCTATTTTAGTGTTCATAGATTTGTTCAGTAAGCTTATAGTAGACACCTCTGTTCCAGTTTCCTGACGAATGTGAAAGAAAAACCAAGACTGCTAGCATTTGAAGAGTTTAATAGAAGCTCTTGTTGTCACGTAGATCTGAAGGCATGAAAGAAAGCATAACCTAAGCCCAAGGAATCCTGGTACTATGGACTCAATCTATCACAAAGGAGTGACAGTCATAGAGAGATTAGTTACTACCAGAATTTTACCCCGAAAGAAGGGCTACCTAGGAGTACTACTACTTCTTTGCCTTTTCTCCTTCTAATTTCCAGAGGATTCCTCCTATTTTTGCTACCATAAATGGAACCCAGGGGTGCTTAACTGCTGAGCCATATCCCCAGCCCTTATCTGTGTATTTATTTTGAGGCCAGGTCTCATTAAAGTTGCTTAGGGCCTCACTAAATTCCTGAGGCTGACTATGACCTTTCAATTCTCCTGCCTCAGCCTCCAGAGCTGCTGGGACTACAGGTATGTGCCAACATGTCTGGCTTCCCCCTTTCTTTTAACTCATCCCAATATAAAGCATAGGACTAAGGAATCCAGGTGATGCAGATTACCGAGGTCAGAGCCTTAGCGGATGAAATTGGGGGTGATGGAGTTGGTCTGCATGTGGCATAAAATAGAAAATGTCCTCTTAAAGATGTAGAGGGTGAATATGTAAATCCTGATGAAGAAGATTCTGATTTTTGTTCACAATGTGCTCGAAATATGAGTATGTAGTTTTTATGGACAATAACAGAAGCAAGATTTAATGGTGTTGATTCCACTAGTCACAACTATCTCCTTAGGAAATTATGCTTCTCTATACCAATAATTTTTTCATTTGGATTCAATTAAAACTGGCATTGATGACAAAAATCCATTCTTCCATGCTTAATTGGAATAAGAAATGAGGCTTGGTGCTCAACTGAGGCCATCTCAGTTATAGCAGAATATTGTATATGTGTTTCTTGTCACAAGAGATGAGCTCATCACTTCCTTGAGATTGAATTCCACAAAAAAAATATGGAAACTGGAGGCTTCCCAAGTGAACTCTTCATGGTTGTTCAGATTAAACCATAGTTAGATTTCTGAGGAATATTTTGTGTTGGAGGTCTTCAAGGACAGCCTCAGGCTCAATGATTTATCAGAAGGATTCACAGTACTTAGAGGTGTTACGTTTCTATTGTGGTTCCTTATAGTGAAAAGATACAAGTACAAATCCACAAAAGGGCACATGTCATGAAAGTTTAGAGGAAAAGATTAGCAAGTATGTAAGTGTCCTCTCCCGGCAGGGTCATACAGAATGCACTTAATTTCTCCCAGCAACAATGTGTGGTGACTCCTGGGAAAGTAACTTTTCTAAGCCTGGTTGGCCATGGATTTATTGGAAGTCAGTTACACAGGCATGCAAGACCCATGCAACTGACCTCAGATACTGAAGGTACAGTTTCCCAGAAGGAAGGCAGGTGTTCAGAATAGATAGCATTGAAGACATACACCATCTGGACAAACTGGCACAGGATGGTTCAAAACACCCTTTATCGGACCAAACATTCAGAAAGGTCCATTCCCAGGAGTAAGCAAAGGGCCAGTCGTGCATGCAGGCCTTTCTTGGGAATGAGCAAGTTTGAGCATATCAGGCCAGCAGAGCTGATGCTTCCTCATGTTAAAGGGCTGTATTTGTTTTTCTAATTCCTTTTTCAAAATGAGCAGCATTTCTGAAAAAATAATACTAAGCAGTCCATGAATATGCCTTTTATTGAAAGTAGCCACCAGCAGAATCAATGACTAATCACCTTGGTGTTGGTGTCCTCAACAGCTGCTTTGTACCGTTCTTCCTATTTTAAGACTCATTTAGTTTCTTACTACAAGTTCTCACCATCCTCATGTTGTCTCATTTTGTCTCATCAAACCTCATTTTCAGGAAGGCTTGGAGCTACTTTTCACTTACAGTGAGCCTGTGCATCCTTTGCTTCTCTCATAAGGACTTCATACCTCAGTGTCAAGGGTCTTCTGTAATGAACAGATTCAATGCCTGATAAATGAAAGGAACCCAACCCACATGAAGTCCTCATATTGGGTGGTCACGGGTCCCAGACCTTTGACTGAGCTGGTCTATTTCACATTAGGGACCTACATTATACTATGTAGACATTTGTAACTTTTGACTTAAAAAAAAAATCTAAGCAAGTCATTTCACAATAATTTCCCAGACTTATTTGGTATAATGTATCACTGTCCCCTTACCCGTTATAAAACATAGTTATTCAAATAATAACTTGAACCAAGTAGAATTAAGTCCAGCATGTATCTTTAAATAACAGAGCACATTTTCCAACTTTGTGAATTACAGTTTCTTAGATATTCTCCTTTAATTGAAAAAGTGTCTCTTTGAAATAAAAGCATCACCAAGGAAACATATTTTATTTATTTTATGTTTTATTCCTTCTTCTAACCCTGGCTGCAATTCAAATAAGTAAAGGAGTCCAGACCTCAATGTGACATGATTGGAAGCAGAATGGAAACCACCCATGAAATTTTGGTATAATCTGCTGCATTTTATGCCTTCCTTTCCTTCCTACAAAGTCTCTGGAAAAAAAAAAGGAAACACAATACCATTTGTTATTTGTAGATAAGAAGCTGCATTCGGGACAATATAATCATTAATAAAATTCTCTCTACTTTGGGCAAGGAAATGTGCATGTGAATATTTGTATAGACGCTTGTTATCTCTTGGAGTGGTGGGTGAAGTCTGTGTGTGAGGGTCTAAGTATGCTTGGAGGACTATTTAGCACACAGTATTTGTGTCAGTATCAATAGTCTCTTGTTCCTAAAATTAATTCAAAGAAAACACACAAAAAAGAATAGAAATCTAGTTGCACAAGAATTCATACCATTGCTTAGAAGGCTGTCATGGTATCCTTCTTGGATCACATATTTTTCAAAGATGACATGAGAACGGAAAGCAGGATCCCTGAAGACAGTTCTAATCCTGTGTGCCTCATAGAGAAAAAGACACAGCAAAAGGCACTGGATTGGCTAACCCTGGATGGGTGGTCACCTCATTGTGTTGACAGCCCAAGGCATTTCTTTTCATTTCCTGTGTAAAACCCACAGCACATCAGAAAAGTCACAGATTAAGGTCCATTGCTTCTGGCATGCTTTTAAGATAAACAATTAAAAGCAGAGATGTTCACAGTGTAATTTGGTTGTAGCCAAATAAACACTGCAGATATTTATTCTAAAACATAGGTTGAAAAATTTCCCTGACCCCCAGGTGCGATATGGTATTCATAGAAAAACAGAGGAAAATAAGAGTTCCTCTTTCTAATTCCAGTCACTCTGTTGCAGCCTGTATCTGGGATTTCACCCTTGAGTGCACTCTCTACACAGCAGTCAAAGTGACCTTTATAAAACAAATAAAATTGTATACTCCCTGCTTCAAATTTTTCAGTGACTTTCCAACTTGTTTGAATTCCGAAAATCACAGCACAACCTTCGAAAATCCAGGTGATCTCACCTGTAGGCTTAATTTTCAACCTCTTTCCCTGCACTGGCCTTCTTCCTCACCATATTCCTGGACACTATAGCATCTTTGGATGGTTTCTAACACATCAGCCACTATCCTGCCTTTGGACTTTTTGCAGTCACTGTTCTCTTTGCTTGTAATGCTCATTGCTTCTCTTGGGCATAGTTGGTTCATTTTCTATTTTTCAGATGAGCACTGAAATATTAGTGTATAAAAGAAATCTCTCCTAAGGACCTTTATTTATTTTTTAAAGTTAGCACACAAATTCCTTTTATTGCAATTTGTAATTTTATGTAATTTTTAATTTCATATGTAAATAAACCTCACATATTTACTGATTCCCTTCCACTCTCTTTCATTGTATTTATCATCAGAACACCACTTGGTCATGAACCAACTGCCTCAGTCCCACAATATTAGAGTTTTTGTCATTGTCCCAGGGGCATAGTAATTAAAAGTTCTTGACCTTCCACAACAACTGAATTGCATTGTTCAGTCTTGTTTTTTTTTTCTTATTAATTTGTTCACACTATGCATTGAACTTTATATTCATTAAATTCTGTGGTAGGTCCTTAGGATGCATTCTTTAGCTAAACAGATGAGTTCCTGCTTTGATGAAGGGTTAATTCCAGAATAGAACAACAATAGAGAAAAAATCATGATTAATGAATTCCAACTATTTTAAGTACTTTAAAAATTCAGTTTAAGCCCACCCTAGTCTTGAAAAGTGAGAAGGATATGGCAAGCAAGGAGAAAAGAGACAAAGTTCTACACATCTCCCTCTGAAACAGGGAGATGCACAGTGTATTCAGATTAATGGGGATAGTAGTAGGGAGACTAGGCACAAAGGGCTAGGGGAAGAATCATGTAAAATAGGCCAAATGAAAGATAGGTCTAGATCCTGCAATTCTGAAAAGGATATCACAAAGAATTAGAATGGATTATAGAAGCAAGAATAAAAAGTCATCAATATGCCCATATTTTGTGTCTAAAAGATCACTTAATTTTTAACTCTTTCTCTCTTGATTTCTTATTTAGAGTCAATGCAATGAAAAGTACTTAAGCATTAGCACCTTGCTTAATCTGATATATGGCAGTCACTCAAAATATATTTGATCGATAAATGACTAAACAATGAAAGGAATTCCCAAAAGACTACAATTCTCTCTGCAAAGACCTTCAAGCAAGGACTTTCAGTAAGGGCAAACAAAACCAAAATTATTAGAAGGAAATAATTAACAAAGATTGAGCAGGAATAAATAAACTACAGACTAAAACATCAATACAAAAGATCAGTGCAATTAAGAGTTGCTTTTTTAAAAAGATAAGCCAATTTGAAAAATCCTTAGCTAATCAAGAAAAAAAGTCAAATAATTAATATTACAGATGAAAAATGCTATATTGCAACAGAGTCTACTGAAATTTGTATGTTTGTTAAAGACTATTTTTAGAAACTATCTGCCAATAGTTTCTAAATAGTTTAGAAGACATAGAAGAAATGGACAAATTTCTGGACACATCTGACCTGATAAATTAAATTATGATGACATAAAAACCTGAAAAGACCGATAGTAAATACTAAGATTGAATCTATTACTTATTATTGACTTTATTGCTGAATTTTATCTAATGTTTAAAGTATAATTGATGCTGATTCTTTTGAAACTCTTGCAAAGAATTTAAATAGAGACCAATTCTCCAAAATTCATTCTAGAAGGTCAGCATTATTCTGATACTAAAACCAGGCAAGGACACACACACACACACACACACACACACAAATGAAACCATAGACCAATATTCTTGATGAACATACATGCAAAAATTCTTATCGAAATTCTAGTAAATCAAATACAAATGCACATCAAAAAGATAATTCACCATGATCCAAGTGGATTTATCTCAGGGATTCAAGGATGGGTCACATACATTAATTAATAAATGTAATATGTCAACAGAATGAATGAAAAAAGAGCATATGATCATTTCAATACCAAAAAATTTCAATAAAATTTAATAGCCATTTATGATAAAAGTGCTGAACAAGTTATGTTTAGGTAGATTGTATCTCAATAAATGTATGTGAAAAACCTACATCCTATATTATACTAAATGGGGAAAAGCACAAAGTTTTCCCTGTAAGAGCAGGAATAAGACAAGGATGCCCAGTTTTACCACTCTTATCTAACATAGTGCTGGAAGATTTAACCAGAACAAATAGGTACGAGAAAGAAATGAAAGATATATGAACAGAAAGGAAGGAGTCAAATTATCTTGGTTTTAGATGATTTGATTACATAGAAATACCTAATGACTCCCCCAAAAGACTATTAGAACTGACAAATTCTATAAAGTTGAGGATATAAAGTTATACAAAAATCAGTAGTACATTGAAAAATCATAAACATTTTTATACTTCAATAACAAACTGCTAAGGGAAAAAATGGGAAACAATCTCATTCATAATAACTATGAAAAAAAGTATCTAGGAATAAATTTATAAATGAAAGAATTCACAAAAGATCAGTGCAATAATGAGTTGCTTTTTTGAAAAGATAAACCAATTTGAAAAATCCTTAGCTAATCAAGAAAAAGAAAGGGGACAAATAATTAAAATTACAGATGCAAAAGGGTATATTGAAACATTCCATTGTTAAAATGATAAAAAACAGATTAAAGA
This sequence comes from Urocitellus parryii, assembly GCF_045843805.1. Classification (NCBI taxonomy): domain Eukaryota; kingdom Metazoa; phylum Chordata; class Mammalia; order Rodentia; family Sciuridae; genus Urocitellus; species Urocitellus parryii. Next base: position 99,565,982 of record NC_135542.1, read on the forward strand.
ATTTGAAGAAGACACAAAACATAAAAGATCCCCCATATTCATTAATTAGAATAATTAATATTGTTAAAATGTTCATACAACTCAAAACAATCTACAGATTCATGAAATACTAGATGCAGTTATTCACAGAATGAGTTAAAAATATCCTAAAATTCGTATGGAAACACAGAAGACCTGTCTAGCCAATGTAATTTTGCTCAAAAAGAACAGAGCTGGATGCATCACAATACCTGATTAGTAGACACAGTACCCCACAGAGCCATAGTACCCCAAACAGAATGACATTGGCATAAAAACAGATAAATAGACTGATGGAACAGAATAGAGGTTACAGAAATAAATCCATGAGCTTTTAACTGAATCTTAACAAAGGTGCCAAAAACATACACTAGAGAAAGAACAGCCTCTTGAAATAAATGGTGCTGGGAAAACTGGATGGCCACATACAGAGGATTGAAAATTGACCCTATTTCTTACCTGTAAAAAATCGAATCAAAATAATCAAAGACCTAAATATAAGACCTAAACTTATGAAACTACTAGAAGTAATCACAAGCCACTTTAAGACATCAGTATAGACAATGAGTTTTGGGATACCACCCACAAAATACAGGAAATAAAAAGAAAATAAACAATAGTATTATATCAAACTGAAAAATCTTCTGTATATCAAAGAAGAATATAAACAGTGAAGGCAATCTACAAGGCAGGAGAAATTATTTTCTAACTATTCATCTGAAAAAGGATTAATATTCAGAACATGAGAAACTCAAAAACCTTAACAACCTAAAACCAAGCAATCCAATTTAAAAAAGGGAAAATGATCTTAGTAGACACATCTCAAAAGGAAGAATATAAACTGGTAACAAACATATGAAAAAATGCTGAATATCTTTAGCTCTTAGAATTAAAATCAAAACTACAATGAGATATTGTCTCATCCCAGTTTGAATGACCTTTATCAAAGATAAACTAAATGTTGGCAGGAGAAAAATGAATTCTTATACACTGCTGATAGGAGTGTAAAATAGTATAGCCATTATGAAATAGATATGAAGTTTTCTTTGAAGAACTAAAAAAAAAAAAAAAAAAGAAAGCTAGATGTGGTGGTGCATGTCTGTAATTGCAAATTTGGAGGCTGAAGCAGAAGGATCACAGATTTGAGGCCAGCCTGGGCAAACTAGTAAGATGCTATCTCAAAATAGGAAAGGATGGGTATACATCTCAATGCACAAAGTTCTTGATTCAACCCTCAGGACTATAGTAGGCAGTGGGGGTATTGTAGGGCTAAAATCAATCCACTATGATTCAGGTATCCCATTACTGAGTACCTCTAAAGAAAACGAAGTCGGCATACCAAAGAGATATATGCACAGTGATATTTTTGTGCCATTATTCACTTCAGCTAAGGAATGACCCCAGAGGCCCATCAACAAATGGATGGCTAAAGATGGCATATATATGCAATGGAGTATTATTCAAACACTAGGGAGACTGGAATCTTTTCATTTGCAGCAAAATGCATGGGAAAAAAGGACATTTTATTAAGTGAAAAAAGCCCTACAAAAGCTGGAAAAATATGACATATTCTTTCTCATATGTGGAAGAAAAGAAAACATTGACCGGAATGTAGAATAGTGATTACTAGAGGTTGGGAAGGGTAGATTTAGAAGGGTGAATAAAAGGAGGTTAGATAAAGGGTACCAAAGCTTAGAAATAAGGAGTGAACTCTGGTGTTCTACATTATAGTGAGATGACTGTTGCTCACAATAACCTATGATACAATTTATGAAGATTTGGAAGACAGAAGCTTGAAGGTGGCATACATAAAACAATGATGGGAACAGGCAATGCCAATTACTTTGATCAGTGCAGGCTGTATGCACGTGTTGAAACTTCATGCAAACCCTATTAATGTGTTCAACGAATACATGTTAATAAAAATAAAATATATATTTTAATAAATTACAATTCTTGAGTATAGGGATTTTAAAAATATTTTGGGTGTGTTTAACTCCCCCCCTCTTGATTTGAAATAAAGTATATAGGACATAGTAAGTGTTCACTGTGTATTTGGCTAATTGTTTTGATTTCTATGATCCTTCCATCGCCTTGTAGTAGTTCCCACTCTATGTATTTCATCCTATTCTTGCTGCTCCTGAAATTTGGTCATTAATTTCTAAGAAAACTTCCCCAAAATAAGAGAACATAATCCTTGACCCCTGACAGCCACACAAGTGCTCTGGTAAATACTTATAGATTCCCACACAAAGGAGAAAAAGGAAAGAGAAGCATGTGTTGTTGAATCTGTCCTAGGTCTTTTGCCTAGTTTTGATGTGACCTATGTTCATTTGCTGTTGTCTTTGAAATTTGCACATTTGCTTAAATGTGTATGCCCCAAACCTGATGGGTGGATGAAAATTAACATTCTGGTCATTTGCAGTCCTATCAATGTTTCCTTCTATTCAGTTGGCATGAGTTCTTCGGTTTTAAAACATACTATGGTTCCTGCCGTTTTCCTGTAAAATGTTTGTGCTTCCAATTATTTCAATCATTTTATTAGTAGTAATGTTTAGTTATAATACGTTGAGGGAATATTTTTGCCAGAGTCCTTAGTATGAGACTCATACAATGAACCATTCAAACCCTTTTATACTTAAAGATTATGTTGGCTTTGCTCTACATAGTAAGATCTTTAAGCAAAGACTACAGTTACATGAATGTTTAAAAGTTATTTTTGTCTTCCATATTCATTTTCTATTTTTATATATCTTTTGTTTTTTTCTCTGTTCCTCTTTACCAGAATTCCTTTTTTTTTTCCATTTTATTACTGTTTTCTTATCACCGAGAGGGTTTATAATAGAGTTCTTTCATAGTACTTATTTTTTATTGAATAAAGTGCCACCTGCTCTTTTCAAAGTACTTTGGCTATCTGGGATTGTGATGGTTGTACAGTCATAATATAGAGAGAAAAAGAAAATTATTTTAATATTTGACCTCTACCAGAAAAATGCAAACCTTAAGTTTTTCATTTTACAGAGATTACCTTGGGTTAGCACAAAATCTTCCTTTATAGCTCTTGATCTTAGTCTCTTCCTTGGTCACTAGATATCCTTTCTTTTTTACTCTGAATCATTTCTTGTATGTGGACTGATTTTCCTCTGGTTTAAGGTTGTTGAATGAGTCAGTCATCCTATGTGCACCTGATCATTCTTGTAGCCACCTAGGCTAATAAGGACAGAGAGTTACAAACTTTCAGTGGTATATTAAAAGAAAGGCCTTTCTATTATAATTTTTCACACAGATATCTTCTTTAAGGAAATTAGCTTCATCTCATCTCTAAATTGAAACAAAATGAGTGTCAATACCTACACTACCATATCATTTTTCTCTACCAAGAATCACCTTATTCTTAAGATAGAGGCTGAATAAATTCTCTTGTTTTACTTGAATCATTCTCTGCAAAGTTGGGATAGTGTTGTCTGATTACTTCCACTGACCACTGCCTCAAGTCTACTTTATGGTGTGCTGGAAGTCAGTGGGTCACATATGTACAACAGCTTAGGCCCTTCAAAACTTCTATGGGATACTCCTGGTAAACATCACACAGTATTTCTGCTAAACTAGAAAACAAAACAACAATAACAACAACAACAACAACAAACAGGTAAGTTTAACTGGTTATACATGGAATTTCAAATCAAATATCCCACTAGTTATATTGATTTATTATATTTTTAAATTAAATTAATATCTGCATCATTGGATAAGAAGCTCTTAACTCCATAGGAAAAAAAGAATTCATCTTAGGACTATGTTTAAGAATTCTAGTCCTCTTGCAATTTAGTGCTTGGTGATAATAAATCATACAAAAAGCTAAAGCAGGAAAAAAAAAGAAAATGTCTGTAATTGAAATGAAATTGTACATTTATATGAACATCATGCATTTGCTAGATTTGCAGGACAATTTGTTCCCTGTTGTGAAAAGAGAAAGACACCAATGCATATGTGCTTATGTCTATAAATTATCATTTCATTTCTGCCTAGATATTCATTTCCATTCAGATCTTTTCCTGCTGGTTTCACAAATCACACCTTTTAATTGTATATAACATGACTGAGCACCAGGGAGGCCTCAGGGATTACTTTGGAAAAATCTACTGATTAGACATATTAAATAAGACAATATAAGTAAGTATAAGTATTTACAGTAAAACAGTTTTGTTCCAATTTATGGACTTCTTACATCTACTCTGTCTCTTTCCACAAAGTAATAATGCAGGACATAAACTAGAGAGAAAGGGGAAAAAATAAACAAAGTAAGGAGAATATATCTTGGTTCCATTTATGTCAAAACAGCAATAAACTGGAAAAATATATTCAGCTGAGGTGTTATTTGGAGTTTATTTATAAAGGCTACAGTCTCTGGCCTAATGTTCATTAGCTTTGTCCTTGTTGCCTAGTTACAGATTTATAATTTTGTCTCTCTTGATATTGATGGCTCTAATGGAGAGAGCAGTGATTGAGGCCTGATGAAAATACTTTAAATCTCTATTCAGAAATGTTAACATTTTTCTGTGTATGGCTGGTGTTGCTGATTACAATGATCAGAAAAAATGGTCTTAAAAAAATCGATGACAGCCAGTCTCAAAGGTGGTTTGAGAGGATCTGTGTTTTTTTTCCCTCTTAGTTAAGTACATTGTTAAAAAGTATTTATTTTATAAATAAGATTTGTCTTTAATAAAATTATTTAGTTAGGTAAACAGTTCTCAAATGTACTGCATATATTTGAGATGCAGTGATTATATTCTTAAGAGTCCTTACTCCTTATCTAGTCTTAGTCTTGGGTGGAAGTGGCAGAGTGGAAGTCAAATTGTATACTGTGCCACTTGAAGGATTTGCAAAATAACCTCAGCAGTTATAGTGTTGGGAGATGTGGCAGGTAAGGACTAGGTGTTGATAGTAGGGTCTGTAGTCATTACTTTTGGTCAGTAATAGTTGGCCTATTTGTATGTATTTGGGTTCAATTAATGTTTTATTTTTTAAATCTAAAATGTAAAATTTTAAAACCAATCAATCACAAAAAGGTCCTCACTAGACTTATGCCAAGAATTACCTGCTCAACAAGTAAATACAGTTATAAGTGTTATATTGAGGTGAGTGAAATATTCAAATTAAAATCACAGTCCCTTAGTTGAATACTGATGTGATCAAAAAGATGGTGGGATTATCATACCTTGAAAAATCCTCTGGGCATGAGTGTTTTCAAATTCTCCATAGCATTCTACAGCTAATTAACATTTTTACCACTGCATAAGCTTCATTTCTGTGAAAGTAGAGTCGGGAATTTGATGAAAAATGAGAGGCAATCTGTAGATCAATGTTTCTCAAAGAGTTGTAAGGCCAGCAATATCAGCTTAAAGCAAACTTGTAAAAACTGCAGATACTTTGGTCAAAATTTCTTAGAGGTGGGTTCCAGCAATCCTGGACTGTTTTAATAAGAAGCCTAGGCAATATTACATTTTAAGCTTTGAGAACCTGTACTCTAGAAGAAGGTTACTCAACTTCAAAACTATTGATATTTTTGACCAGATAACTTTGTAGGATCCTACTGTCTAGAGTGGTATTGCAGGAGATTTACCAGTAATCCTGGTTTCTATACTCCCAGCACCAGTAAGACTCATCCCAATGTAACAGCTGAAATTTCTCCAGATATTACCAAATTATCCTTTAAAAATTTCTTTGGTAGTTATAGATGGATCAGCATGACTTTATTTTACTTGTTTATTTTTATGTGATGCTAAGGATCAAACACAGTGTGTTACACGTGTGAGGCAAGCACTCTGCCACTGAGCTACAGCCCCAGCCCTGCCAAATTACTCTTGAGGGCAAAAAATTTATTCTTGCATTCAGAATCATAAACATTTTTGGAACCTGCTAAAATGAAGATTTCTGTGCCCAAATTGTACAGAGTTAAATTTAGTATATGGAAAAAACTCTGTAAGTTGTGTCAAAATTTGTCAAAAATTTCATAGAGATTACAAATTCTTTGAGGACAGGGATCAGATCAAATAATGGCTCATGAGTGATATTTGGGCAAACAGTTGAGTCAATGATTCTCAAACTTTAATGTTAGGTTTTGAAATCTATTTGTTGAGAGCCACAGCTGAAGGGGCCCCAGCAAACTTGGTGTCATTGGTGGTACAATTTTTCCAAAAGGAGCCGTCAATTGGCTTGGTGTGTCCTCCTCCCTTTTGCTTGTGATGGTCGTTCAGCTAAAATTTGGGGGCCAACAGAGGTGAGGCAAAGAACCTCACCCCCCACCCCCACCCCCCGCTGGTACAAAGACCTATCCACAGGTGTGGCTGTATGCTGGACAGGTATTCAATGACGGGTAAGATCCAATTGCAATGGTACCAACCTAAGACAGGAGGCTGATGCCTTGAGGTCAGCTCATCCGATGATGGGTAGGAACCATATGTAGTATTGGACAACCTAAGGCAGGCACTGTCCCTAAGCCACATGCTTGTTGTTTAAACAGAGAGGGGGAGATGTTGAGAGCCACAGCCGAAGGGACCCCAGCAAACTTCCAGCTGCCAGCTGTTTGGCTCCTCTGCAGTGATGCTCATTGGGCTGTTTCCCTGCCCTTTCAGACCATGGAGCTGCTCATTGGGGGATTTTTTGGCTCCGCCCACACAACCCAGCCAATTGGCCTCAAGAGCAGGAGTGGGGGGGTTGAGAGGCTTGGGGGAAGCCGGTGATGGCAGTTGGGCTCTGAGGGAATTCCTGAGGAGCTCCTGTGGTGGGCCTGTGTGTTCTAAAAATAAAGTTCGTTTCTGCTTGATAAGTGGCTCCTGAATTGTGCCCAGCCAGACTGCGGCAGATGACTCTAGTGAGTGACCATCTGGAGGGACTAGGCCAACTCAGTAGTTTTCAATCTTGGATGGACATGCAGATCCCTGGGGGAACTGGTTAAACTATTGATGTTCAGACCATGACATGGAACCTCTGGAGGTGGGGCTCTGGCATTAGATAAAAATGGTTCTCAAATTTTGTCAAATATAGGGATCACCTGACAATTGTGGAAAGTACTGAAGCCTGGCTCCCATACTCGATCTGATGTGTGGGTGTGAAGTTCTTTCAGGAGACTTTAATGTGCAGCAGAGTCTGAGCACCACTGCACTGGAATGTCTCAGAGGCTTTTCATGTGTTCCTAATCTGCAGCAAGGGTTGCAGGACTGCTGTGAGCTGATTTCAATCCTAAACTGTAGTGGTCAGATTAAATTGCTATCTCTAATACACAAAGTTCAGTGAAGGATTCTGTTGAATTGATTCCTCCAAATTTCTTCCAGCTAAGTATCAAGTTTGGATACCAAATAGGATGTCTCCATTTTCCCAATTTGACAGGGGATTTTGGTAATAACTCAGAATCTGTGATTATTTAAGAGTATCCTATAATATAGTGAAGAGCCTTTAGTCTTCAATGTATCTATGACTAGATGACTAGATAACATCCTAGTGTTTTCTTTGAGGGAAGAATCCGTCCTGTGAGTTCTTATAGATTCCATATATTTTCAAAAAGCAAAAAAAGAAAGTGTCATATTCCCTTTGAGCACATGCTTTCCAATTGATCTATTCACTCAACTAGGTCATTGCAGTAATCCAATCACCCCTAAGTATCTCATTTGTTTATATAAAACTCAGGATAGATACAAATCCCAAAGGCAGATAAATTTCTTCAGAGAACAGGAAACACAAATATTTATTTGTCTACATATATATGTACACTTTTCATGCTTCACTATGCATTGCATGTTTATATATATATATATATATATATATATATACACATATATGTACACTTATATCTGCATTAGTGGTATATATTTCCATACAATCTGTGCTAAGAATTATGGGAGTTACAGGAGGGAATGATAAAACAATTTTCTCTAAACAAGTTTGTAATCCATATCACCTGGATGAAAACCACATTTTTTTCAATGAGAACTTCCTATAATTCCATCATGTCTTCCTAAAGTTTTCATTCAAAGTACAAGCTTTCTTCTAAAGTTAAAGCAAAGCACTATTTTTTTTTAAAGAGAGAGTGAGAGAGGAGAGAGAGAGAGAGAGAGAGAGAGAGAGAGAGAGAGAGAGAGAGAATTTTTTAATATTTATTTTTTAGTTCTCGGCGGACACAACATCTTTGTTGGTATGTGGTGCTGAGGATCGAACCCAGGCCGCACGCATGCCAGGCGAGCGCGCTACCGCTTGAGCCACATCCCCAGCCCAAAGCACTATTTAAAAGATTTTTAGAAATCATGTCATAAGTCATTTTAGTCTGTGAACATACACAAAATTATTTGCGATTGAAATTATTTTCTTAAATCTATTTTTCTAGTATTTTATTTTTAAATAACTGTTCCAAAAATACAACATGTGACAGTGTTTGTTTTAATGTTTACATTTGTAATCTTTCTCCAATTAGGCATTTAAGGAGGCTCTCCACTTCCCCCATCTGTAGGTGCCTTATGGCCCCTGACGAATGACAGTTCTAGGACACTGGTGAGAGGTAGTGACTGGGAGCTCTAATCTTAGGGGTAAGATGTCAAATCTGAAAACTATCTTTATAGCTAATTCATAATTCCCCCTCCCAGTAGTTTAGTAATAACAGACTCCTTTGAATAGTCACAATATAATTTTTTTTTTTTTTAGTTTCTAGTGAAAAATAATTATACGGAGTAGTGGGTTCCAGTGTGCATATTTATACATGTATAGAATACAACTTGATCAATTTTAACCCCCAGTTTTTCTCCCTCACCACATCCTCTTCCTCTACGCTTCTGTTTTGTTTTTTGAAAAAGAACCCTGATCTTTGCCAGAGTGATACTCTTGTGAGATTTACTCTTTCCTCTTAGTCATTAATCAAATGTAAACTGAAAGATTATCTGTATATTGGACAAGAAGTAAATTGTGTAGTGCATGAGCTCGCAGCAATGTAATTATGAAATGGAGCTCTGTCCTCCGAACTCCAGTGAGTTTTCTAGCATAAGCATTCTATTTCACGGTCACTGTGGGATTAGTTGGTTTGCTGTTGCTTCCTGCCTTGTTTCTTTGGACTTGGTATAGCAGTCAGAGTTCAAATGCTCAGATTCTGTCAATCCTAATTCTCTGTCAGATCTTCTATAAAGTTCCCCATTTGTGAAATAAATAGTTTGAACTCAGTAGATTTTTATTGTTGTTTGTCTTAAATAAATGAACTCCCTTTTCAAGAAAAAAAATCACTAACAGGTTTATTGTATGAAATGTTTCAAAGCAGCACAGCTTTGACTGAGCTGGGTGATCTTCCCCCAGCCTTCCTTGTTCAGCTTCCCTTGTCCTGAGGTATCTTCCAGGACACCTGGTTTTAGATGAACACAACTGGAAATGCATCAAACTAGAGTTTTCTGTAACTACCTTCAGCAGCATTTTTTTTAACTTAATGTGAGTGGCTATAGGACCATAACAGAATACCAGTTGAGAATTTAAGTAGATATAATTGAGGTACAAGGTGGAGTGTATGTATAAAGAAACATCTATCATACATAGAGTTTTGAATGCAGATCTCATGTAAAGATATGAGTTTTTCTCTATCTGTCAGAAACATAACAGAAACTCCTCTGTGCACTGAAGGAAATTATGCCCTTTCAAATATTAAATGTCATTCATAGAAATGCCAGGCACCATTAAAAATGGAGAGAGAAAATTGGAAAAGATGGCAGAGTTTTATTATTCTTTTTTTTTTTTTTTTGGCAAGTCACTGTATACACATCTTACTTTAAAAGAAAACCCTATACCTTTATGCAAGGATTTATTACCGCTGCAGCTATTGTAGAGATATGACAGCTGGTGTATAGTGTTGAGGGAAGAGTGGGATTTAAGTATAGTGGGATTTGTTTGTGCTTTGGACTGTGTAGTTTGTGACTTTATGGAAGGATGTGCTATTTCTCTGAATGTTGTCCAGCAAGCTGTAGCACAGTGCATCTTTAAAACTCTGTTTCATCAATAGCACGCTGGGACTTTCATTAGGGCCCAATGCAAAAACATTTTCTGATGAGGTTGCCAATCACGGTCTTTCAGAAATGTATAGATAACAAGCAGGTGAAGTCATGAAAAGCATCTTATAGACTGAGCTCACCGCCTCCCAGGGAATGCGGCAGGAGAGATGAGATTAGGATTTCAATGTTTATTGCTGATTATAAGAATTAATAATAAGTACTATGAGAATATATTATTTATTAGACCTGATCCTGGACAACACAAATCTATTGAGGTCACCAAAGCTATCTTTTGTTTAAAATCCAGAGCCCAACAACCAGAAAACAAAGAGGAACAAAATAAGTTAACTAGATACTAGGTATGGAAGCTGTAATTATAGAAGCCTTTTTTTTTCTGGGATAAAGTGTTTTCTCACCAGATTATCATTAAGGTTTTTCCCAGGGTGTAGCAGAGGAGAAAAAAAGTTTTCACTGGTTTAGGAAGGTGAACATTTTAGGTCAATAAGTATCCAAACTTAGTATTTGATATTCTCAGAAGATGACATAAATTTTTACAAGAATTGTTACTGAACTTTTAGGATTTCTTTATGTCAAATATATTAGTAAGGATTTTAACATCAAGTGAGAAAAAAAAATTTCCCTGCCACTGAATACATGTACTTCTTGTCTTCCCGATATAAGAGACCTTTCAGTATGAGAAAGCACGGGTCTAATTGTTTCCTTTACCCACTTCCCTTACTTTTTCACAAACAAAATTTTCTCTTTACTCACTGCTCCCCTTGCATTTATCACTCTTAAGCTATCACTGGAGAGATGCAGACTTGAGAGATGGTCCATACCTACTCTTTATCTGTGTCCCACAAGATCTCAGTGATATTCCTTTCCATAAATTTATATTAGTTAAATTGTAAAGCACTGAAGTAAAGATATGAAAACAGTACCTGTCAAGTAAGAGTAAAGATAAAATACTTTCATAATTATAAATTTGAACATCTAATGAAATTTGTTTGAAAGGAGACTTCATATATATATATATATATATATATATATATATATATATATAAAATTTCTTTACAGCCCAAAGGTGTGTTGGGTGATACCATGCTTTATTGCCTTTGGATATGATACATTTATATATATTGCTTATTTGACTTAAGAAAATAACTTTGTGATGTTTTGAACTTGTGAACATTTGTAGAGCTAACATTTTAACATTTTCTAGTCATGGATGATATTAAAGTTTAGAAAAATTGTTGTCTTACCAAAGGTCATCCAGATGATAGATGTCATAATCAGAATTAGAGCACAGGTCTGCTGATCTCCAAGGATCTTTTCATCATTAAAAAATAATACCCTTCATTTGCCTACTATGATTTAAAAGTGATTGTTCTTATGTTTATGTCATGGGATAGGCAACTGATCCGGGATGAAGCTAATGAGTTATATAATAACACAAAATAATGAAAATTGAAATAATTAAACTCTGTTCTTTTATAGCTTACCCTGAATCTTCTTCTCATCACTTAATGAGAACCCAGTGGTTTTCAAAATGGTGAATGCTCATGACATGCCAAAATGTCGATAAATATTGGCACTCTCTTTCCCACATCAAATGCCCATTGATGACTAATTCACATTAGACATTATTTTCCAAGTGAAAGATTTAATATACTATGTGAGATTGTCTTAAAAATTGTGTGTCTCCCCCTCCTTTGTATTCCGTTTGATAAATGATCCACACTTAAGAGATATGTTTCTTTACTACTTTCACTGAAAGTCAGACTACAATTACTTTTCTTTTAATTGTCTCTTTTATAAGTGAAGCCTTGTCTTGGTACTGATGTCAGCTATTTTATTCTTTGAAACATTTTCACACTGACATCTTTATCTGGCTCTTTACTTATGTATTGGTGAAAACAATGAAGTATTGTAATAATGGATTTCTTTCCAGATGTTTATCACAGTATCTACAAGAAGATGTTTCAAATAAATGATTTTTCTTACTTGTATCTGGAGAAAAACATCAATTCTAAAATTGATGTTTCTACAATCTTTCTAAAAAGAATTGGGGCAGATAAATTATGCCTGTAATTTCAAGCACATAACATCCACCCATCTTTATAATGTCATGCAGATAATGCACATAGCTCTGGAAATAAGAGCTAAGTTACAGTAAGGAAAACAGTTTAAAAGACAAAGACTGGGTAGTATCACCTGTCCTCTAAGACAAATATGATGCCTGTTTGGTCTTAGTTAAAGGAGATTCAGCTGAGGACACACATCCTCAGTTACCCTGGTAGTTGATCCAAAGTTTTAAAAACGTTTTTCAGGATCATCTTAATGGAGAGTTATGGGTTGTGTTGTTATTATTGTTAGCATGTTTCTTTTGTTTAGAACCCTTTCTTAGGTAGATACAAATTTCTCTACAGTGGCACTAACTGAGGTAATTTTCACTGATGATTGAAGGACTGTGTTACTGAACTAGGCTTATTTTGCCCTCTGCATGGTATGCCAATCACTGAAGTCATGAATTTTGCAAAAGACAAAGATTTTATTCATGTGGAGGCCAGGCATGTGGAGATGGGACAGAAAGTGTCAAATCTGACTCCTCAAAAGGATAGGGGTTAGAGATATTTTATGGTATAAATAAGCAAAATCATTTAAGTTATTGAGAAAGTCGTTTAGAGGTGAAGTAATTAGTAGACAATGTTTGTAGCCCTCATATGACACAAGTTTTATAAATGGCAGTGTTAATATGATCTGAAGGTTGAGTTCTTTGTGATGACTAAAGTCACTTATCAAATACTTGACAGGTCCAAGAGTCAGTTGTCTTAAAAAACACAGACTTCAAGTCCCTAAAAAGTAAACATCATCATCATGACCCACATGTTAGCAGTGTCATCTACATTAATGCTATTGGGAGACTAATGTTATATTGTTCAGTTGAGTTGCCTCTAAAGTTTGTTATTTTTACAATCAATTAAAAGTAAGTAAAGGCAAATGACGCTAGAGAGTTTATTCAGGTTCCACACCCCACCCCCCTAAGTTTCAAGATCAACCAAATTCTATAAATCTGAGAGGTTAAGTATTACAGAACCCCAGAAAGAGGAAAAAGTCTATGACCATGAGATTGATGACACTGAAGTCATCATCACAGTGTATTGTTTTCCCAAGTTGTTATGCATGGCATATGTGAGCTATGCATGGAGGTAGGTAGACCTAGCCTTTTAATGAATACATTGTGTTCAGTAAACATGGGAGCAAAGTATATCATTGTGGTAGAGAAAATCTATGTAAAATCAAATTCTACTCTGCTCTCATGGACTTCAGAGGAAGTCTAATTGACACATAAAAATTGTACATATTTTTGGGTGTGCCATGTGATATGTTGATATATGTCTACCTTATAGAGTGTTCAAATTAGTGTCTACCCGTCTCCTTGATCATTTATCATTTCTTTGTGGTGAAAACATTAAAAATCCTCTCTTTTAGGTTTTTTAAATTTCTTTAATGGACCACACACTATTACGACCTGTGATCATCCTATGTGCAATGTGCAATAGAAGATCAGAAATAAGGTGGAGGGTTGAGTTCTGGTTTGTGTGGCTGATTGTCTCTCTGATGTCAGGGACATTACTGTTCAGGTTTGAGACTGAAATAGATGATTTCTGTGATCCCTTTCCACTCTCAGAGATGAGCTGGTGCCCATATTGTATGGAGAGGTACTTGAGAGAGCCATCCCCAGTTTCTGGGACACATCCAGAGCAGCTCCATTACACTTCAGTCAATACCCAGCCAAGGAGGCTCTTAGGGAGAGCACTACAAGTGTGATCAAAAGAGACTCCCAGCTATGCTTGCCAAGCCATAAATATACCTATCAATATAACATCTATTTTGCTATAATAATTTAATAACATGTCATCAGTTATCAAAGTTTCCCATATTTTAGATGGTTAATACATTGAATTTTATTAATACAGGACACTCTTCATTGTTGAAATAAAATATGAAGATAAAAACCTATCATTGATGAAAATATGCTTTTCTTTTTGTTTACTTTTTAAGTTGCTTTAAGTTGAGTGCAGAGATAAATTGTGTTTGAGAAAATGGGCTCAGGAACATGCATTCATTGCATTTTTCATTTATTTAATGATATAAGGAACGCATATTCATAATTTTTCCCTTGAAGACATTTAGGAATCTCAAAGTATTGAGATACATATATGAAAGGAATTATTTTGCTTAAAAATAATAATTGTTTAGTAAGTAGTCATTCAAAACTTACGTTATACTTGGTGTTTTTTTGTGCTATGGTATAAATTCTTAAGAACAAAACAGCATTATAATCATTACAAAATATATAACTAAGATTGATGGCAAAATCAACACATTTGGGAAAATGAGGCAATAGATAGCATGAAACCAACAAGCTTGTGATTATCTATATCTACGTCTCTGTGTGTATGTGCCTGTGTGTGTGTGTGTGTGTATATATATATATATATATATATATATATATATATGCATTGATATTTTCTGTTTTAGAGCACTTCTTTTATAATTTCTTTACCCTAGACATTCTTACTCCAAATAATATATATCCTTCTGAGCCAAAGCATGTTATTTTATTTTCTTCATAAAATTCATCATGACTCAAAAATTTTTATTTGTTTACTTATTTTCCGTTTTTATACCTAAAGTACAAGACTCACTGGGAGGAGGGGAAGCTTAAAATCTTTATTTTTTTTTCAACTTATTCCACATTTTAACCTTAGACTGGGACAATTCTGACATTAAATGAGTGATTTAAAAAATTTCATTTAAAAAAATGAAAACCTAGGATGGATAGTTGGCAAAGAATCAGATCATCATGAGGTAGAATGCTTAAGAAAAATGTTCAGGTAGGGTTCACTTTAATCTGTGTATCAGAGAATAGGAATGGATCAGATTAGTCCAATGGAAGAGGACATTCTCATTGTAGAGAGAGAACACAGAAATATGTGTTTGAATGATGAAAGATAATGTGGGAGATGGTGTAAACCTGGATTGTCCTTAGTTTTGGAGCAAAAATCTAATACAGTAACATCAAGAGCAATCTATTGCTTAGTTTCTAATCATCAACTACGGTTGTATGTTTTTAAAATATTTACTGAGTAATATATGTCAGGAAATCTTCTAGACATTCAAAACCAATAGTGGAAATATAAATAAAAAACAAGAGTCAAACTTTCTGTCCTTGGAGGCATAAAATAAAGAAGAAAAATTATAATGCTCAGAATATACTAAATGCCATTGAGGAAGAAAATAACTAGTAGTAATAACATGTAGTAGAAAATAACATGTAGTAGACACCAAGGTAAAAGGCTAAATGAGACAAAGTAGAACAATTCACGATTCATTGATTTGAGAAGCAAAACAAAAATAAAACAAAGCAGAAGATACCGTAAGTGCCATGGTGGAAAGCTACATGAAGTGTGGTTTACTAAGAAGCAGTGCAGCAAGCTGGGTTCTAAGAACAGAGATCTGGGCAAGACTCTTTACCTCTCTGAATTTCAGAAACGTCAGTTATGACAATTGTAGAAGATTGTCTATGAAGATCAATAAAAAGGTAAAGCACTTTCTTTCCAGTATGTAGTATGTTCTAAAAATTTTAACCTTTATTGTTACTATAGATTTACTTACTTTGTTTAGTTGTTATTATAGCCCAATTCCCAGAGCCTGTGTCGGTTAAGTTTTACAATTTCCCATTGACCTCTACCTTACGGACATAATTGGAAGCAGAAACCTCAAGAGATTATGTACCTTATGCAAGGTCACATCTGGAAATAGGTAGCAGTATAGGTACTTATGTACATCATCACTTCATTATTCCATTTTCTGAGCTCAGAAGTACAGGTAGGTTCAGAACTTTACTTTGAATCATGACCAATGTTTCATGAAGTACAGATAGGAAGGGAATTATCGTGGGTTCAGTCTTGGCACAAAAACTTGAAAAGGCTAGCATATTTTGTAAAAGGATACACCTCATGACCAAAATCTGTCAGGCAAAGTGAGGAAATGCTAGAGACTAAAATTAAAGATTTAGGATAGAAATTCTCAGGATTTTTAGTCTAACAAACCCTTAACCAGGCCCCCATTCTTTTTAAAATATATTTTAAATAATTTAATTGAAAAATAATGACTGAATATATTCAAGGGATACAACACAAGGATTTGATACACACAACATTATGTTGTGATTACTACAATAAAATTAACAAATCAATTATCACTGTTGCTTTATATTTGATCTCCAAATTTTGTTCATGCTGTAACTCAAAGATTTAGCCTTTTCTTAATATCTTTCCACTCCCTTGATCCAATACTTGCAACCACTGTTCTGTTTCTATAAGTGTAATTTTTTTTATTTAAAATATAAGCAAGATCTGTCTTTTGGAATCTGGTTTATTTCACTTAGTATAGCATGCTCCAGGTCTATCCATGTGATCATAAGTGGCAGAATTTTCTTCTTTTTAGTAAATAGTTAAATAATATTCCATTTAGGGGATGCTATTGAGAATCCCAAAGAACTTTTGCTTTTTGTAATATGTGCCATTTTAGTGTTTTAATGAGTGGTGTTTTTGTCCTATGATATATCATAAATTGCCACAAATATGGATGCTTAAAACAACATTTTGTTTTACTGCACAATTTCTGTGGGTCAGGAGTCCAGGCATGACTGAACTGCATCCCCCAATTAAGGTCTCTCAGCATGCAATGTAGCTGGGCTATGTTCTCTGTCAGAGACTGTTATGCTTTGAAACTGGAACATACCCAGAGGCTCATGGATGAGGATTATTCCACAATTCACCAATATTCAGAGGTGGGATTTTTGGAAAGTGTCTGGATCATGAGGGCACAGTAGCCCAGGCATGAATTGGGTATTAGGAGATAGGGCCCTGTTAGACGAGGTAAATCACTGGGAGCATGCCTCTGTAGAATATAGATTGTCTCTGGCCTCTTCCTTCCTTTCTCTCTGATCCTCATGGTGACCACGGGGTCAGCAGCTTTGCTCTGCCACACCTTCCCTGCCCATGATGTTCTGCTTTTCTACAGGCCTAAAAGCAATGGAGTTAGTTCATGGTGGACCAAAATCTCTGAAACCATGAATCAACATAAATTTTTTCTCCTTTACCTTGTTTTTCTCATGTATTTTGTGATAGGAATGGACTAACACACTGAGTCTTCAGTTAGGAAAACTCAGCTTCAAAAATTACTGAATTTTTTGGCAGTATTCATTTCCTTGTGGTTATAGAACTGAGCCCTCTGTTTTCCTAGAGGTCATCAGCTAAAGGATAATCTCAGCTTCTAGGGCTCACTAACCATTCCTTACTATCTGTTTCTCTCCCAAGAAGGAAGCCAATTTCAAATTTATCTTGGGAGTGTTTCCTTATCTACTAAGATACAGTCTTACATAACAGAAACATAATCATAAATATTACCTCCATCTCCATGTCAGATTTTCCAGAAATCTCACTTTAGAAAAAAAAAAACAATTATTTTCAGAACAGGACCTGCTGGTCCTCAGGGTGAACTTGAGGCACAGTGAAGTTTAACAAATCAGGCAACACAGCCCATTGACATACCTGAGACTAAAGCCAAAAAGAGATCAATACTTTTGAGTTCTTTGAGTATGCCATAAGCTAAATAGTGCAGCCCAGAGAACAAAAAGTGGGAGAGGATGGATTTAGACATACTCTAATACTTGTCTTCAATTATTAAAAAAAATCTGGAATAGATGCTCATGTGCATGATGAGAGGACTGTGTGGTCTGGAATAAAGGGAGAGCAATTGAATTATATTTGGGCTACAGATATCTTCACTACTTTGCCCAAGAAAGGGCCACCTTAGGAACCACAGGGATAGAACAACAATGGACAATGGATCCTAGTTTGATCTTATTTTATATATATATATATATATATATATATATATATAAAATTTATTAGATTAACTTACACAACCAGATGCTAGATGTCTCACATGGCCACCTGAGGGTAAAGAGTGGGAAGAACAAGTAGTTTACACAGTCCAGGATGCTGAAACAAGAAGGATCAACCATGTTTTCCTAGTCCTGGACCAAAGGCTTCTGGAAACTCACTAGAGAATCATTGGCAGAGTTCACTTTGGAATAGTGGAGGAGATGGAGTCTGATGTCCTCAGGCAATCACAGCAGCAATCAAGAACCTTGAGAAGAAGGTTTAAGAAGAATTGAGCTTGCATCTATTGCTGCTTCCTTGTTCTTCCAACTTTTATTCCATCCAAGCCTCCAACCTATTGGACAGTGCTGCCCATGCTTAGGGAGGGTCTTCACTGTCCCACATGCAAATCATTCCTAGACACACCCTCAATGACCCACCCTACAGCCTCTTAATCTTAGGCATCTCTTAATCCATGCAATTAGACAATTCATGTTAATCATTAGAATGTCCTATGCACCAAACTAAATGGCTAAATATATCACTCAGATATTTCTTTTTTTAATTATTTTTTAAATTTATATATGGCTGCGAAATGTATTACAATTCTTATTACACATAGAGAGCACAATTTTTAAAATCTCTGGTTGTATACAAAGCATATTTACACCAATTTGTGTCTTTGTACATGTACTTTGGATAATAATGTCCATCACACCCCACCATCTTTTCTAACCCCATGCCCTCTCCCTTCCCCTCCCACCCCTCAGCCCTATCTAGAGTTCTTCTATTTCTCCCATGCTCCCCCTCCCTACCTCACTATGAGTCAGCCTCCTTATATCAGAGAAAACATTCCGGCATTTGTTTTTTTGGGATTGCCTAACTTCACTTGGTATTTTCTTCTCTGATTCCATCCATTTACCATGATTTTATTCTCTTTTATTGCTGAGTAATACTCTATTGTGTGTATATGCCACATTTTTTTATTCATTCATCTATTGAAGGGCATCTAGATTGGTTCCACAGTTTAGCTATTGTGAATTGTGCTGCTATAAACATTGATGAGGCTGAATCCCTACAGTATGCTGTTTTTAAGTCCTTTGGATGTAGACTGGGGAGAGGGATAGCTGGGGAAAATGGTAGTTCCATTCCCAATTTAAAACCCTTCAACTTTTAGTCTTTTATACAAATTTTTTTGTAGTGACTATTAATATGACTGATCCAACTGCTTCACCATGCCTAAAACAACCCACTGAGATTTGACAATCTATTTCAGAGCAATGATTTCAAATTCTAATATATATCTAATTTTTTTACAACTGTCACTATCACTAACAACCTCCAATCAGGCTAATACCTGGAGGAATTGTAGGTAACAGAGAAGTTGAACATAACAAAGAAAACTCAAGAGATGTCTTTGAGCATACCATAGTCTAGCAGGCCGTGGTGGTAATGAGGAGCTGAATAAAAGTAATCATCTGGTTCTGATGTAGGCATATTTAGATGTTTTTATTGGTGTGCATATAGAATTGGTGTGTATATAAAATGATGGTGGCATTCTAGCACATGATCAATTTTACTCTCCAATACTTCCCTCACTCCTCCTGTTCCTTTCCTCTACCCTAATAGTCTCTCCTACTTTCACAGTTTCTCTTTTTTTCCTATATTCCCCACCACTTCCACATATGAAAGAAAACATATTATACTTACTACTTATGTGTGTGTAAGTGCAGAGGACCTGCTCTTGGTACCTGTATAGTGATATTGATTAAATCCAGGTGGCTTCCCAACTATAATTATCCCAATCCAGAAGCTCTATTAGAATCTCCCACGCCTTCTTTAATGGAACATGAGAGCCCAGCTCCTCAGCTCCATCCCCTGCAGTAGGTTATGGTGTCAGAGGTTTGATGAAAATGTTATATATTTGAGAAAGTGAAGGACTCCTATCAAGGCTACTGCCTTTTTAGGTCCAACACAGAAGTGGTGAACAGGCATAAATAGATTAATTGAAAAACCATTTCCACTTCACAAATTTTCCAAGCATCTGAACCCAGGTGCTTTAGGGAAGGGTGATTGGTGGTATGCTGAGCAGAGCGAGTATATTTGTACAGTTAGCATGTTGATCTGTCCCCAGGACCAGCACATTTGAGACCAAGTCACTATAAAGAACTGCAGCAAATACAGAAACATGTCTCAGATAACCTTTCCAAATTTGCATTTTTTTCATTATTGTATTTTTTATTCCACTCCTAGCTTTCTTCAAATATTATTATGAAATATTTTAAACATAGAGAAGAAAGCAGGGAATAGTAAGACAACATCCATAAAGATAAATCTCAGAAATATTGCAGCGAATATGGTAAGTGGGAGAATAATATATTGAGCATAAAATTTATATATATATATATATATATATATATATAGTTTGAAAGCTTACAAAATATTATGATGCAATGTTTATCAATGTGGATTTTTACATTTTGACATACTAAATCAATATTTTTTAAAAAGAAAATTTAAAATTTTGTGGTACAGTAGAAACACTCATGTTCTTTCTCCCTTCAGAAAGTAATACTATCATAATATTAAGTTTACATTTTTGCATATTTTATGATATTTTACATATATAAATATTCATATAAAACATAGTACACATCTCTGCTTTTCAGATTTTACATAATCAGCATTTTACAAGAAAGCATGCATGTCATTATTTCTAAGATTTTTTTTTCCATGTTGATTCATATGGCCCTAATGCATGCTTTCTACTAAGTAATATATACTTTGTTATCTTTTTATTAAAATTTACATATTAATATTTTGTCCTATGGAGGAGAGATATCCATCAATATATTTTCTTGTTATGTGTTGAAATTTCAAGCAATGGACATTGTCATCCATACGTACTGGACACACTTGTAGGAGCTGTAGACATTAGCTACAGGGAAGACTTAGCAGTTCTGTAGAATAATGCACTGTAAGTACTGGTATCAAAAGTCAGTATATGAGGTCGGTACTATGGTTACTGTTTTCAGCTTATGACAAAGGATCCTGCTGCAGGGGTTTTCAATATCCTTAGCCACAAATCCCATCTGGTGAGGGAGGTCTGATATACCTCTCCTTACTTCATAAATGGTCTTAATTTTCATGACTTAAGCTCTTCCTATATGTTGACATCCTCCTTTCCAGTACCTCATGTTCAAAATCCTGAGTCCTAAGCAGCTATTTTATTTGTTTATTCATTCATGAATTCAGACCATTTCACAGAAAATATTTTTTTAACCTGTACCAAAAAATCAAATTGACATATTGGAAATTATATCTGCCTCTGTTAAATTTCTTTTCCAGTTTTTATATTCCAAAAACAGTCCTTTACTTCCTTCTTCATCCTCAGTTCTGGTTCTCATTTGTCAAGTTCTTTCTTCTTCTAATAACTAAAATAACCTTTTTTAATTTGAAATTAAAATTGTGATGGTACTCCCATTTTTAGTTGATAATTTTACTCCCCCAGTAGCTCTTCATTGCTTCTGTGACCCCAACAGGCATGGTTGTCTCTTTACCCACCACTGGTCTGTGACTCATTTCCACAGGGAATCACATTACATGCTCCCTGCAGTTCCTTCTATAGTCTTCCACAACTTTCATTTTAACTGTGTAGAATTTTTCTCCCTCTTCTTTACCTAGCTATCTCTTCCATGTCTTTCAAGGTTGACCTTCTCAAGAAGGTTTTTCTGAGCTATGAGTTATGGTCCAGTGTCCTTTTTTTTGTTTTCCTGTAGAACATTCTCAGTACTTCTGTCATGCCCCATATCATAATGCTTGCATTGGTAGTTTAATTGTTTCACTCAGGGGTATTAGAAGGCAGGTCTAGTGTTTTATATCTCTACCTTCCTACCACCTAGAATTGAGGTCAATTCATAATAGATCTAATGATTGGACACACATGATGAAATGACCTCATGATCACATAGTTGGATTGAGGTCAAGTCCACACCAGGCTTCTGTTCATCACCATTCAGAGACTGTCATTTTCCAAAAGGACTATCAAAAAATTTCAGTGTCGGGCTGGGGATGTGGCTCAGCGGTAGCGCGCTCGCCTGGCGTGCAGCCCGGGTTCGATCCTCAGCACCACATACCAACAAAGATGTTGTGTCCCCCGAGAACTAAAAAATAAATATTAAAAATTCTCTCTGTCTCTCTCTCTCTCTCTCTCTCTCTCTCTCTCTCTCTCTCTCTCTAAAAAAAGAAAAAAAAAATTTCAGTGTCATATGATACTAAGATCGCTAAGGAAATCTTTCTCTGTTCAAAATGTCATTTTGGCTTTATTGACTAACTGCTAAAATCTATCAGCAGGAACATAAAGAGTAAATGAGTAAAATATGAATAACTGTAAAAAGAGGGAATGGTGATTGGTATTCCCCTTCTAGTACATACATTTTCACTGAAGAAAGAGGGACAGTATCACAACCTCTCCTTGTAGCAGGTAAGGAGGCAGAATAGAAGACCTAAAACTGCTAGGAACTGGGTGACAGGTAAAATGTCTTGAGATAATGAAAGTCAACTCCATTGGTTTTGCCCTAAGCTGGCACCTTTTTGAATCATGTGTGTCAATGTGCTTCCTCAATTTTTTTCCTCGTTCCTGTTCACCCTTTAACATCCACATCCAAAGAGGCCATTAACACATTAGATCTTTCCTCAAAGAATAATTAGTACATTAAAAACATATTCATGATTTGCATCTCATATAATGAAAGATGTGTACAGAAATAATTTGTTAATCAAATAATCACCATGAAAGTATGATTGTGAATGCTTTCCGGAAGGAGATGATGATTGGTGTTGGAGGTACAAGTGGCTGTAGATTCATCTTCTCCTTCCTTATTCTTGTCTTAGTCATCTCTGCTATTTTCTGTGACATCTTGGTTGCTTCCAAGTTTGTACAATTGCGAATAAGGCTGATATAAAAAGGCATGTGCAATTGTTTGTAAGAACATAAGTTTTTACTCCTTGTGATAAATACCAAGGGATCAGACAGTTGAAATGTACAGAAGACTATATTAAATAAATACCAAGGGATCAGACAGTTGAAATGTACAGAAGACTATATTAAATTTTGTGAGAAACTGACAAATTATCTTCCAAAGTGGCTGTACTAGTTTACATTCCCAGCAGCAATGGATCTTAATAATAAGTTCCTTATTCTTCATAAGCCTTAACAAAGTGTTAGTGTCAGCATTCTAGATGTTGGTCTAATAGGTGTGTAATGGTGTTTTGATGTTTTAGTGTATATTTTCCCTGACGACATCTGATTTTGAGCATCTTTTCATTTTCCCATTCTTCATCTATAAATCAACTCTGAAGAGATCTTTGTTAAGGTCTTTGGCCCATTTTTAACTAGGGTTGTTTGTTTTCTTATTGTCAAAATTTAAAAATCCATGTATTTTGAATAACTGCTTTTTATCAGATATGAATTTTGCAAATATTTCTCCTAGTCTGTAGTTTGTCTTTTCATTTTTTTTTCTTTCTTTCTCTTTTTTGGTGTTGGTACTGGGGATTGGACTCAGTGCCTTGTGCATTCTAGGCAATGCACTATCTACCAACTGAGCTATCCCCAGCCCCTGCCTTTTTATTCTTTTAATGGTATTTTCCAAAGAGTAGAATTTTGAACTTCAACTTATGAATTCTTTTTTTCATGAGTCATGCTTTTTAAAAGGCAATCATCAAGTCTGTTTATTTAGATATTCTTTAACGTTTTTATCTAGGCTTTATGTCTTTACATTGTGTTGATATTTATAGTTGTGTACTTGCATGTATGAGATTTATTTCAAAATTTTAAATAAAAGTTTATAAAAAGTAAAAAAAGTTAAGGAAATTTTATTCTAAAGGATAAAAACTCAGTAAGAGAACAGTATCAATCTAATATGGTAAACTGACATGTTGAATAGGAAGGATTAAAAGAAAATGCTATTAAAGACTGAAACTTTCCCAATCTCTAGTTAAGCAAGTTATCTCTCTACCCTACTTTACTCTTTCCTTTTTTCACCAAACACGCATGCACTTATATACACATTCACACACTCATATGCACACAGTACAGTTGTTCAGCATGTATTATTTTTACATCCTTGCTTTTCATGAAGAACATTAAAGGTGAGGGTAATTGAACAATTTTTAAGATGGGTAAAATAAAAGCAGTTCTTGATATCTTGGAACTAACATGCTACTCTCAGGTATATTTTGATATTCATGTAGTAGAAAATAAACAATTTCATAGAATACCAACACCAGACAAGGCCCTCTGTAATCATAATGGATCAAACCAAAATTATCTCACTTTGTAATCAGGTCTGAAAACACACAAAAAATTAACATATTTCAAGTCACAAAATGACCACACCTCCCATTATCCTTAGTAATGAGTTTTAGTAATGAGTGCTACTGCTTTAACAATAGCTTTAGTCTCATCCTGTTTTCATTCCTAGATAATAATTATTAATAAGAGCAATTGTATAATTAACCACATACAAAACAATTTCTAAGATGTGCAGTCTTAATTACTAACACTCTCTTTAAACTACCTGATAAAACCCTAAGTCCTTTAGTAATTCTTTGCTAATTCTTTTGTTGTGAAGGCCCACGAGTCTCCATGTTATTATTATTATTTTTCATTGCAACAAACAAAAGCACTGAACTTATTCAATGACAGGTGTCTTTCTGGTCATCTTTGGCTGAAGGGCTTTGACAGTGTCATATGTATAAGCTTGCTTTAGAGATCATTTTCAAGTGGTACAGTTCTGTATTCTATTTAAAGGTAGAGAAGAGAAAACACAACAGGGCAAGTTTGGGGATAAAGATGAAAGACATTTCAAGAGTGAGAGACTTCCTATTGTGCCAAGCAAGTTTCCTGAATCTTTACCATCCTCAGGGATTTGCTTCCTGTGCTGTGGCAGACGTACCCTGTCTAAATTCCATGGTATATAACAGTTTTAATATTTCAAAAAAAACCCCCTAAAATTCCATCTTTAAAAGGATTGGAAATGGAATTATGACTTATTGCTTAATGATGTATTTTTGAAATGTTTTTGCTTTTGTTTAGGGTACATGGGCAATTTTCCAAAGTCAAATGTGCTTATAGTGAATGTAATGCTGTTTGTAGTTCCCTAGAAAACAGCTTTCTTTTTTTTTTCTCTTTCTCATCTCTTAGCTCTGAAAATCTCTTGAAAATGCATCTGTGAGTCCTTGTTTACTGACACATGCTGTGTGATGAAGACATCCTACCCGTTCATTGGAGCATTAGTTCTTTAAGACGAGGAGGAGTAATGAGGATGAACAAGATGAGATAAATGTGAGCCTAGAATGATGAAAGAGAAGCAGGGAGGCTCAGAGGTGTGGTGGTCTCAGTTAATGGTCTCTCATGCTTTGAACTCTCTGAATTTCACTGTGACTAAACAATTCTGAAGCTAGAGCCAAGAAACATGCTCAGACACATTTGAGAATCCTAAGAAAATTGATCAATTTTAAAATGCATAAGAAAATTAATGTAAGGAGAGAAACAACACAGGAGGATGCATAGGGGAAAAGAAAGATAAAATTTGCTGATGTTTTTATCATATATAACCTAGTCCAGCCTGATGCAGTGATATTTAACCCATAAGTTAAAATAATTTGACATTTCTCCCAGGAAGAAGCGGATTCTGCGTTCCCTCTCCTTGAACTTGGTCATGCTTTTGTGACTATTTCAATGAGCAGATTGCATTGGAAGTGATGTTGTGTGACTTCTAATGTTGGTTTAGAAAAACCCATTTAGCTCCTGCTGATTCATCTGGGAAAATTCACTTTGGGAGCCTTCAAAGCCATGAAAGAAATGGGAGTTCACTAGGGAAAGCCCACATGAAGAGACAATGAAGAGAGAGGAAGAGGCTCCAGGTCTTTGGACCTTGCATTACTCAGTTTTGCATTGTTATAGGGATATATCTGAGGTCGGGTACTTTGTAAAGAACAGCAGTTTAATTAGCTCACAGATTTGGAGCCTAAAAACTAAACAGCAGATCGGTGGTCTGGGGAGGACCTTTTTATCTGTCTTCCATCTTGACAATGGCCTCTTGGTAGGAGCACATGCAAGAGGGAAATATGGTAAAATAGGAAGCCAGAGTCCAGGAGAGGCCACTCTTCTTTTTCACACTTAGAAAATGTGCCAATTCTATTTCACATAACTAGCATTGTTCCAGATGTTCAAATTAGGTAATATATTCAACTGTTTTTAACAGAGATATATTATGTGAACTCTTCCAGAAATAATAGTAGTTAAAAATTATTTAACACCAAATGTATTCCATTCACAGTTCTTTGCCCATTAGGATAGTCAGCTTCTAAGATGATGTTTGATAATCTGTAGCCCCTGGTATTTCATATTCTTGTATAATCTTCTCCCCTTAAATAAGAGGTAGATTTGCTGGCTTAACTTTATAGAATGTTATGTGATAAAAAAATGATGTGATGTCACTTGTGTGATATTTGTGAAAGATTCTGACTTCGGTCTTGCTAGCAGATTCTTTTCCTGGATTTAATGAAACCTGTTGCTATATTGGACATTCCCACATGGCAAGGAACTGAGGTTAGCTTGCAGATGAAGACTAGCAAGGTAGGCTGTCAGTTCAAAAACTCATAAGGAACTGAAATTTTGAGCAATCAAAAGAATGACTTTGGAAGCAGATCTCACCCTGATTGAACCTTAATTGCAACCTTTAAAAGATCTTGAAACTGAGGACACAGAGTATTTTTGGAATGCAAAATTATTTTATTGCATTATTCTCAGAAAGATCTGCAATGTTGCATTTTTACTACAAAGTTAAATGGTTGAATCAGTAATAAAATCCATATGCCAACTCCAAGTTCTAATTTTGTGGTTTATTATAGGCAATGAAAATTACTGTTCTTTTGTCTACAAAACCTGCTCATGTGGATGGTACTATGATCTAATTCTTCTCTCCAACATTGTAAAGGGCTTGCTTCTGTGTTGAATATTCCAAAACTGCTGGACCTTCATTGTAGCCAGTTATACCTACACCTGGACCTCCCTGCAGTGGGAGTCTTCTCTTGAATAACAGCTTCATTATTTCACAAAGTGCAGTACTTGCTCAAAATAGGTATCAAGTAAAAGGCTAAAGCAGAATATCCTCCTTGCCACATTCAGCATTATTTCTCTGTCCCTGTTTGGATGTCCATACATGTGGTTATCACTGCTTGAGTTCCTCTCTCCATTTGGCTTCATATTGTGGAATGCAGACTGATTCCACCAGGGAATTGGATCTCAATGTATTTTGTTACAGTTGCTTATATCTGCTAGCTCCGTGTGCTTACAGGAATCATTTCTGCAGATTCTATTAGCTTTCTATGGTCCAAATCTTAGGGTGGTTGATATTTACAATAAAAATAACTGAAGTGCTCTTTTCTAAATCATGAAATTGATATGACAATGTGATTGGATAAAGGGGTGTGTTCATTTTACTAGATATAAAACTGAACAAATTGCTGCCCATCAAGTATACCTCTTGAACAACTACCCTTAGAGAGATGAGAAAACGCATATGATGGCTGAAAAGTAATTCAGGAAGATGTAAAAAGAAGCATTGGTTCTCTTGACAAAATATGGATGACTGAAAAGGATGTTACGTGGGTTATTATTCTCCACATATTGAAAGGGAAACAATTTAATGTGGCCCACAAAGTCTAGGTAACTTTGTTCTGGTTTTAATTCTACCTCATCCACATACTAGCCATGTGATCTAGCAGATTTAAACTCTCTCACCTTCAGTTTCTTTTATGAATATAAGGTTTAAGTGTGTATACAAGGATACGCTGACTTCAAAATTATTGTGAAAGGTCAATATGAAAACAACTCATTATGTTTCACAAAATGGGTAATAAAGTATAAAATGTCCCCCAAATTTTCCATAGTGAATCATCTCTGCAAAGTTTTATCCTCTGTACACTAAATATTCCAATGAAATATCCAATTAATTATTGTCATTTGACATGACTTTGGAAATAAATTGTTTCTAAAATAACTAGGGAACAGGCAATGACAGTCATTTGTGATAGTACACAAATGAGGCAAGAAAGAGTGTAGTGATAAACTCATGTTTCCTCCCTTCCATCTAAATTTCCGGCCTTACAAGTTCATAAACATAGCTCTTCAATTTAGGTACAAGAATAAATCATGTTGTGTATCAATATGGCAGCTGAATAGGTTCTCCAATGCACTTTTCAAAAAACACACCAAGTTGGACATCTACCCATGAGCCAAACTACCAGCACAACAACTAAGAAAATCAAGTGATAGACCACAGTGACTCCTCTCAGTATACCAAAATTAAAAGATACACTAAAGAAAAAGTTTCCCACTTCATACCCATCCTGCAACTCCATGAAGCCCAGCAAGAGATACCTCCTACTTGGGGGAAGGATAGAAATTAATTATAGACCTTAGACTTGAAGAGTACTCACAGACCATCACAGTGAAACCATGTTGAGCAAAGCCCCATGACCCTTACTGCCAGACCAATATCTGAGGACAGAGCCTCTTGAAATGCATTTGGCCAGTGACATTTGGCCTCCCTGACCTCTCCTCCGATGTCTGGTAGCAGAGGTGAGAGCAGGACTCCACCTGCTGGATATCAGGACACAAAAGCTAGCATAGGGCTTTGTGATAAAGCCTACTGCTAGAACCGCCATAGTGAGGCCAAGCATCTAGTAGAAACTGAAAGCTCCATTTCCTATGTAGAACTCACAGACAGAACGTCTAGACTGACTTTGGGAGAGATCTGTTTTCCAGCAGAACAGACCTGACTTTTGAGTATTCAGTTCCAGGCTTGCAGTGGGCCTTGGGAGAAACTGTTCTTTCTCTGAGACTTTGCAGGTCCCTATGACTATGAGACTCTGGTACAACCTAGCTTAGCAACAGCCTTGGTGGATAAAGGATGGTCTGAACATTTTATCTCTCAGCTTTGGACAGAATAGCTATTGCCAGGTCGGTACTCACAGATGGGGTTTTAGGGTGTCTCAGCATCAGGCAGAACCCTGTGCTTCAGTGAGACAGAACTGTGATTTTGGCCTGTATCACTGTCAGTTGTGGAATTAGCCTTAATGTACATCTGACACTGTGCATGTCCTTGTATCTTGTATCTGTAAGACTGTGGCATAACCCAGCTTGGCATCAACCTAGGTAGCCAAGTATCAGCTTTACTAATCCCATACCAACTTCAGCATAGTGTGGTACAAGACCATATTCACTGGGGGTATGTATGACAAGGTAGTAAGTCAATGTTTGCTGTGGAACTTAGTGAAGAACTTGTAAAACCTAACACTGGTTATTTCCTAATAGACCTTATCCCTGGGCTTGCCTGTGGATTAAGCCTCTGAAACCACTCCTGTGTTAGGGGAAGACATGTGGTCCTTGTCTGTCAGACTTCTACTCCTTCTCTTTTTTCTTGGGCCATGAGTTTACCTCAGCAATAGATGTACGGGCTTTGATCCAAAACCAGTGTTGTGCTGATCTCTGTGGGTTGTGAGATGAGGCTGTGACTCAGCTTGGTAACTTTAGTGGTAGATCCCTTATGACCTTATCCAGAGCCAGGTGGAGCTTTGCAGTGTGTGACCACAGACCAGTAAGTGTGGATGAAGCAACCAGACCTAGTCTGGCCCCAGGGAGAGGCTTGTGGAACAGACTACTCTCTTGTTTGTTTATGAACAATATACCAACAAAGTAACCTGCATTTACATTATTCTCTACTTACTGAAACAGTGACAACACACCAATCAAAGACCCCTCAGAAATCTGGATCTGGGTATTATCTAATGCTGAAATAGAGGAAAAATCAGATTAGAAAACTGGAATAAATATCTGATTCTTCAGTGCACAGATTATGTCATATGCCAACAAGCATCAAGAGTTTTCAGGAAACCATGATCTCACTTACTAGTCAAAATAAGATTCCAGAAACTGATGATGAAGTAATTAGTATGGGGGAGAACAGAGAATTTAAACTAGCAGTTATAAGAAAACTCAATGAACATGAAAAAACATGGAGGAATGTCTCAACATTCTAACAGAAAGCTTAACAAAGATATGAAAAGAATTTAAAAAAACAATCAGAAATTGTTGAGTTGAAAAATGCAGTCAGTGAAGTTAAAAATGTCATTGATCAAATCAATTGAAGGATAAATCAAACAGAAGAAAGAATTAGTGAGCTTGAAGACAGACTATTTGAAAATACACATAGGGAAAAGAAAAAAAATAATAAAGATAAATGCACAAAGCTTATGGGAAATTTGAGGCAGTATTAAAAGAGCAAATATTTGCATTATTGGGGTCCAAGAAGGTTTTGAGAGTGCCAAAGTGTTAAAATGCTTATTCAAAGAAATAAGATAATAAACTTTCCAAGCCCATAGAAAGATACATGTACCCAAGTACAAGAAGGACAAAGATCATCAATCAAATATAATTCAAACAAGTCTACCCCAAGACATATTATAATCAAATTCTCATGGGTGGAAAATAAAAAAGAAGAATTTAAAAGCTGTAAGAGAAAAGAACACATAGGAATGTTTCAAATTCACTTGACAGCTGACACCTTAGCAGATTCCTTATAGGCCAGGAAATAGTGGTATGAGATTTTTCAATGTTGAAGGAAAATACAAATGAAGAGTTGACTGAGAGTACTGTATTCTAAAAATCTATCTTTTAAAAATGATAAAGGAAGAAAGAATTTTCCAAACAAAAGCTGAGAGATTATATCTCCACATACCTATTTTACAAGAGATGCTATGGGAAGTTCGTTAAAGTGAAAGAAAGAGATATTAATGAGTAAGAAGAAAACATAGAAAGGTATAAAACTCACTGATAAGAGCAATTATAAAAAATCAGAATGCTACAATATTTTTCAGCACAGTGCTTAAATCATACTTTAGGTATAATGAATAAAACATAATAAAAATGTTGACTGCATAATATCTAAGTGATTGACAATTCAGGAAGATATGAAATGAGATATTAAAATTTCTAAATGTGAAGACAAATGGAATGAGATTGGAGAAACTTTTTTGAGTACATTTCCTGTTGTTCTTTTGTTTATATTATCTTTATGATATTGTAAATTTGCTATCATTTCAAAATAGCTTGTTATAATCAAAACATGTTTTGTAAGCTTCATTGTAACCACAAAGCAAAATTCTTTAATAAACTAACCAAAATAATTGAGAAAGAATAAAAAAAATTACTATAATAATTTACTTAACCACTTAGAAAAACTATAAGAGAGGGAGAAAGAAAAAGGAAATACAAAAACAACTAGAAAACAAGTTACATAATAGATGGGATAAAACCTTACATATCAATAATTACTTTAACTATAAATAGATTAAATTTTCCATTTAAAAAATACAGAGTAACTTAATAAATTAATAAAATTAATAAATTAATTTTGATTTTAAATCAAAAGCAACAGAAAGAGATGAAAAAGTTTATTATGAAAAAGTGGTCAATCCAGCAAGAGCAAATAACAATTGTCACATATATGCCCCAATATCAGAACATCCATATATATAAAGCAAGTATCAATAGTCTTAAAAGGACAGGTATATTTCAATACAAAAATAGCTGGGGACATTATCACCACACTTTCATCAATATACAGATCATCAGAGAGAAAATAAACAAACAGCAGAGTTAACTTGTACTCTACCAAATTAATGTAACATATATAGAACATAGCCACCAGAAGCTTCAGAAAACATGCTTTTCTCATCAGACATGGAACATTATCCAGGATAGATTTTCTGATAGGCCACAAAACAAATCTCAACAAGGTTTTAAAATTTGTAATCATATCAAATATCTTCTGATGAAAATGCAATAAAGCTATTTATCAATAACAAGAAAAACCTTGAAAACTGTAAAAATCACATGGAAATTAAACAACTTACTTTTAATAAAAATTTTTTAAAAAGAAAATTAAAACAAAACTTCTTCAAACAAATGAAAATGAAGATATCACTCACCAAAAGCCCAAGAACAGATGGATTACTGCTGAATTCTACCAAGCATTTAAATCAAAGTAAAATAAATAGTTTTTAAGTTATTCCAAAATGTAGAAGATAAAGGAATTCTTCCAAACACATTTTATGAGACCAGCATAATCCCTATTGCAAAATCAGATAAGCAGATAAGAACAGAACAACAAAAAGGAATAAAAAGAAAACTACAGGAAACTATCTTTGAGGAACATAGATGTAAACATCCTCAACAAAATACTAGTATAACCAAATCTAATAACACATTAAAATTATTCACCATGAACATGAGATCAAGTAGAATTCATCTCAGGAATGCAAGGACGATTTTATATATGCAAATTGATAAAGTTGACACAACATATCAACAGAATGAATCACAAAATCTATATGGTCATCTCAAATAATACACAAAAGGCATTCAATGAAACTCAACAGCAACATCCCTTTTTGATTAAATACATTGAACATACTTTATATTCAAAGATATGAAAAATTGTGCCCTATATGTATAATAAGAATTGTGCATTCTACTGTCATGTATTTTAAAAAAATAAAATCAATTTAAAAAATTGAACAAATTCTATGTACTGGAACATACCTTAACATAATAAAGGCCATTTATAATAATCCAATAGATACCATTATATTGAGTGGAAAAAGTGTTGAAAATCTTCTAAGATATGGAACAAGGGGGCCTATATACCACTTTTATTCATTATAATGCTGGAAATCCTAGCCAGTGCAATTAGGCAAGAAAAAGAAATAAAGGACAGCCAAATTTGAAAAGAAGTCAATGTTGTAGGATACAAAATCAGTAGCATTGCTATATGCCAATCATTAGTTATATAAAACACAAATCAAGAAAGAAATCCTATTTCCAGCAGCTATAAAAAAATTAATAAAATACCAAGGAATAAATTTGACCAAAGAGGTAAAATACATCTCCAGTGAAATTTCTAAATCATTGAAGAGATAAATTGAAGAGTACACAAGAAAGTATAAAGTCATCCTTATGATTAGTGTAGTTAAATACCCATACCATCCAAAACTATTTACAGATTCAGTGGTATCCCTGTGAAAATGTTAAAGGCATTCTTCATGGAACTAGAAAAATCAAGTATAAAATGTCTATGGAACCATAAAACTTTCAGAACCAAAATAATTCTGAGCAAACAGAACAAAGCAGAAAGCATTATGATATATGACTTCAGAACAAAGTTGTAGTAGTCAAAAAATCATCACCTTGTCATAAAAACAGACACATAGACTAATGAAATAATTATAGAGAGACTAGAAGTAAGGCTGTGCATCTGTAGCCAATTGATTTTCGGCAATGGTGCTGAGAGCACACATTGGAGAAAGGACAGTCTTTTTAACAAATGACATTGGGAAATTTGGATATCCACATGCAGAAGTATGAACTATACCCCTATCTCTCATCACTTTCAAAAATCAGCTGAAAATGTAGTAAAGACTTAAATGTGAGATCTGAAGCTGTGAAATTAATTGAAGAAAAATAATTCAGGATTTTGGGATTTTTTGGATAAGATTGTAAAATCACAGGAAATAAAAGTAAAATTATACAAATCTTATTAAATGAGACAAAATATTATTCATAGTGCAAAAAACAAATAAAAACTACTTACTTGAAAAAATACTCATAACATATACATCTGTTAGGAAATCTATATCCATCATAAGTAACTAACTTAAAAAAATCAATAACAACAACAACAATAGCAACAAACCCCCACATAACCTGGTGAAAAACTAGGCAATAAATCTAAACAGACATTTTTCAAAGGAAGATATATAAATAGCTAACAGGTATATGAAAAGATTCTCAATATCACTCTTTTTTTTATTGGTTGTTCAAAACCTTACAAAGCTCTTGACATATCATATTTCAAACATTGGTTTCAAGTGAGTTATGAACTCCCATTTTTACCCCAAATACAGATTGCAGAATCACATCGGTTACACATTCACCTTTTTACATAATGCCATACTAGTGACTGTTGTATTCTGCTACCTTTCCTATCCTCTACTATCCCCCTCCTCCGCCCCATCTTCTCTTTCTATCCCATCTACTGTAATTCATTTCTCTCCTTGTTTTTCCTTCCAATTCCCCTCACAACCTCTTTTATGTAGGTTTTTATAACAATGAGGGTCTCTTTCCATTTCCATGCAATTCCCCTTTTCTCACTCTTTCCCTCCCATCTTGTGTCTCTGTTTAATATCAATCTTTTCTTCCTGCTCTTCCTCCCTGCTCTATTCTTAGTTGCTCTCATTATATCAAAGAAGACATTTGGTATTTGTTTTTTAGGGATTGGCTGGCTTCACTAAGCATAATCTGCTCTAGTGCCATCCATTTCCCTGAAAATTCCATGATTTTGTCGTTTTTTAGTGCTGCGTAATACTCTATGGTATATAACTGCCACATTTTTTTAATCCATTCATCCATTGAAGGGCATCTGGGTTGGTTCCACAGTCTAGCTATTGTGAATTGTGCTGCTGTGAACATCAATGTGGCAGTATCCCTGTAGTATGCTCTCTTAAGGTCTTCAGGGAATAGACCAAGGAGGGCAATAACTGGGTCAAATGGTGGTTCCATTCCCAGCTATCACTCTTCATCAGGGAAATGTAAATCAAAACCATGGTTGAGATATCCTCTCACCCATGAAAGGATGTCTGTTATCAAAGAGACTAAAAATAATATGTGCTGCCAAGGATGTAGAGAAAAGGAAACTTTTATATACTCCTGGTTGGAATGTAATTAGTATAGAAATTCTGGAAAAGGATCCTCAAAAAATTCAAAATAGAACCCCCACATGATGTAGCAATCCTATTTGGGTATGGAATGAAATCAGTGTGTCAAAAAGAGATCTAGATTTCTATGTGTATTGCCACACTATTTGAAGCAAGGAAGAAATGGAAAGAATTTAAGTGTCTATCAACTGATGAGAGCATAAAGAAAATGTGGAGCATACACACAATGGAATACTAAGCAGCCATAAAACAGAATGGAATTCTATTATTTGCAGCAATGTGGGTAGACTTGTAGATCATTATGTTTCAGGTACAGAAAGACAAGGACCACGCGATCTCACTTATATGTGGACTCTAAAAGTTTACGTAACTAATTAAAAGAAATTTACAAATTTAAAAGTTAAAAAAAAGTTGAGAGAAGAATGAGGGGAATATTAATCAATAATTACAAAGTTATAGTGAGATATATCCAAGAAGCTCTTGAGTACTATTGCATGTTATGGTGACTACAGGTAACAATTATTTACTGTACATTTAAAAAAAACTATGAGAAAGGAATTTGAAAATATTGCTACAAAGAATTGATACCTATTGTAGGAGAAAAATATGTTTAACCAGATTTCAATTTTATACGATGTATTCTATATTGAATATTACATGATATCCCATTAATATGTACAATTTTTATGTTTTTATATAGCAATTAAAATTAAAAATAGAAAGGACTCAATACATTAATAAGAAATATGCATTATATTTCTCCTTAGCTGAACCACATGCTGGAGGATGCTTTATTATGAACCCTAAATTTCTGGAAAAAGATGATGCTGAATTTAGATATATGGATACAGGCCAAAACCAAATCAAATTTAACACTATATATGTATTCCAAAGATGCAGAATATTGATCTTTGTTACAACTTCTCTTGAAAAATTATTTGAGAAGTTATAGAAATTTCCTGCATAGTGGTACTACCACGTATAGTGGGAAGTTAGGGAAATTAGACTAAAGATTTGCTACTCTTAAAAATTCAAACATCTCAAGGATGTTGTGAGATAAGTGTTCACAATAGTCTGTCAGTCCTTCTTCAGTGGGCATGTAGACAGAATCACCAAGGCATTTTTCTTTAAACCTGCTAATGACCTTGAATAATATAAATGGTGTTAAGAGTAGGAGGATACTAGAAATATTTTTTTATAAAAGGTTTCCAGCAGGACATACCTGATTTGGCTACAGTGCTAATTGTAAATAAATATCTGTGATTATAATAAATTCATAGGACATCACTAGATAACTGATCGGACATAAAAGGGAAGGATATTGGTATAGAAATAGTTTTATTTGCAAACACAATTTCTGCCTATATTGCTCAATATTTCTCTGGTACTATGAAACAAAATTATTTCCTTATATAGGCAATAAAATTATTTAAAACATGCATAGGACAGTTTAGGATTTATATGGGAAAATACTGGTTTGAGCATGACTGATTCTCATGTTTTCCTTTGTTACCAGAATTTGGTGTTTAGTAAGAGTTATTTGTGTGAGACGTTTGCATCAAATTAACCATTTGTATCAAAAGAGCATTAAATTCGTACAAGTAAAAGGCAATTTAGAAAGCCAGAGAAAGCTATGGACATAAGAAAAGAATTACGATACTAATATATTAGTTAACTGCATAGTAAATCATATGCAGTCCTAAGAAAGCAAACTCTTTATTGTTTTTCAATCTTTACAGTCAACCAGGAAGTAAATAAGAAGGATAAAATTGGTAACTAAGAACACAGAAATATTAACATATGCTTACATAAACTCAAGAAAAGGTAATCAAGAGAAGACATGGCTCTTCTTTGTAAGACTGAGTATACTACAAGAGTACTTAGAAGGTGCACACATAACCTTGGTGATATACACATACGTATGTGTGAGAGGAAAGAGAGAAAGAAGGTGGGGTAGAGAGGAAAAGAGAGAGACTTAGAGAATGGAGGGAAAATAAGACTCTTACCACTCATCAACTTTTACCAAAGTCTGCTAAGGAGATAGAGACATGACAATGAGATGTAATAATCTGTAATATCACCAGAGCATCTTTTTTCCAATTATCGTAGTTGCAGAACTGTTTGCTAAATCCTCCTAATTCACCTGTATTCAGACTCTATATCCAGAAAGGAATTTTACAAAACTCAATGACCAGAAAGCAGGACATGTGAATTACATATCAAAATTTCAATGAAATTAATAACCTGACATTTAGGTATATATCAAATTCTCCTCTGAATATGATACTAGTAAATGATTTAGTTTAGAACAATAAAGACAGTGCCTTCATTTGGAGAAAGTGGAGCACTGTATTACCTAGTGCTCACGTTTCTCAAGGAGATTGGTAAGGGTAAAGGAAGTAAGCCCAACAGAGTGCCTTTCAAGTCTCTGCCCGTATCATATTAGCTAACATCTCATTTGCAAAAATAGGTCACATTATCAAACCTAAAGTCAAGTCATGGTGATCTATTAGGTGGAAAAAATGTAAAATTACATGGCAAAAGGTATGGATGCGGGTGAGGTGAATGATTCAGGCCAATGGAGTAATCTATGACATATCTCGGGACTTGGACAGTTCCTTGTATATAAGGTATACAAATTAGTATTTGTATAGGTATACAAATTAGCATTCTTAAATAGATTTTCATTCTGCAGGTTCAAAAATTATTTCTTGCCCACACTGATTTCTCTTGAAATAATGCATGCTAACAGACGAATTGGAAAATGAAGAAACATTAAATTTTAAATAAAATATGAAGATATATTTTATTTCTAATCCCCTGATAAGCAGGCAGGAGAAGTCTATTTGGGCCATGCAAGTCAGCGTTTCACATATATTGACTTGGTAATACTAACTAATTTGCATTTAAGTAAACAAAATAAATAAAATTACCCATTTTAAGAAGCGTGTTCTTTTTCATTTTGAGGAGAAGAGAGGCCTCTGCAAGAATTCTGTTTCAGCATATGCAAAAGAAAACCCATGTATCTCTAAAGCTTCTGAAATAGGAATGCTGGGATGTGTGTGTATGGTGGTGTGTGGAGTGGGTGGGCTATTCAGGTACTCTGGAGATGATAGAGTAATAGGAATGGTTGAGATTGAGTCTATAAATAAAGTTTGGTTTAAAAGAAAGAAGGTAGCCCATGTCTATCAAGAGTAGAAAATGAAAGAAAAATACTTGGAAGGTATAAAGAATAAAAACAGAAAAACTCAGTCCTTGCAGAATTGATTGCCCTATGTCAAGTCATTGCACTAACATATGGAAATAGTATAGATTACAGGTAGAATTAGTCCTGGAAGAAAATGACTGCTATTATAGGAGAGTACAAAAATTTTTCAAACACTTTGTAAAAGTAGAATAATTTTGTTTATGTTAAAGCACAAGCATCAGGAGTGAAAGCAGACTTAAAAGAGTCTTTGACCCAATATCTAGAGTAACCATACATAATTTGATCTGCTACGTACATTAAAATAAACTTTAAAAATTACTCATTTAAATCTGTGTGACTGTAAGCCCTCAAAAATTAAATAGTGTGTGGATCTAGAAATACCTGCATTCAGGTATTGTCAAAAAATAGTTGGACAGAATAGCTGGAAGAATGAGGACTGGGCCTGGGTTTGCCACTGTGATCTAAATTGTGGTTTGAAATGGGGATTTAAATTGATTTAGTTTAAATTAAAATCACTCTAGGTCCTGCTGTTTGTGCCTGCAACCTTATATAAGGATTCTTCTGTAATATGTAGTAATACCAAGCATTAGCAGATGTAACCAGGAAATAGAGTGCTATAAATCAACCCCCACACTGACAACCAAAGCATGGTTTCCCAGTGACTGTGAAAATGGATGTGTCAGTTGCAAACACAGTAACGTAATGGCATGTATATTTGATCTATCTCAACGAAGCCTTCAAATTAACCTTGAAAAACACTTGCTGCAGCATCTTTCGTGTATCAAAGCATGATTTTCAGGAACAGGAGCTTGTATGTTGTCCACTACATTTTAAAAATACTTCTTCAACAAATTTGCTTGAAATATTGCCTATAAATACCCATATGAATAAATGAGAGCCCTATCCTTAAGGAGAGGAGAAACACATGATAATATTTATTGTTACAACAGTAAGAGTTTGTACAGAAGATGATAGAAGCACAGAGGACCAGCCCCTAACCTAACCTCACTAGCTATGGGAAGCTTTCTAGAGGAGCTGATGATAGTTGAATTGAGCCTTTAATGAGACATAAAAGTTAGATATATGAAGAACAGGAAAGTATATTCCTGGCAGAGGGAAGAGGATGAACAAAGGTACAAAAATAAGAAACAGTTTACTGTGTAGAAGAGATACTTATATACATACAGTCACTTGGATGGGCAGCATACTGTCCCTGGCAGAGGACAAGACTATGAAGGTCAACTAATAGCCTCTTAGGCCATGACAAGTCCTGTGCTTTGGCAAATGGATACAAAAGTGCTTCATTCTGTATCTTTATCACTAAAAAGTATTCTAAGAATGTACTTTTAAAATAAACATTTAATATAAACATTGTGTGTGCCACCCAAATATTGTTGAAAACAGCATAAAGAATTCACACACAAAAACACACATTTTAAAAGAAGATAAATTATAAATGGAAATTCTAGTATTTTCTTTTTCTACAACAATAATTTACCACATATATTACTGGAAGGGACTGAGATGCACCCCCATTGAGGATCACTGTTCTAGGCATTAGAGTAAGGAAAAGTTATTCAGCAGGGAATCTATTTGTTCACTCATAGGATAACAGATGTCAGAGACAAGAAAGTCAAATTCAGAAAGGAGATAGCATAGTTAAGAAAAGAATACTAAGAGTAATGCTGGTAATATGAGCATATTTTTTTAAAATAATTTTTTAGTTGTAGATGGAAACAACATCTTTATTTTATTTATTTATTTTTATGTGCTGCTGAGGATCAAACCCAGTGTCTCACATGTGCAAGGGCAGGCACTCTACCACTGAGCCACAACCCCAGTCCCATATGAGTATAAATTATGAGACAGAAAAATAGTATTGACTTTGACAGCTCATACATTCATAATTGAGTGTTAATTAAATTATTCAGTTAAAGAATCCAGAAAGAAGGCCAGGGCCAAGGTAAGGAGGTTAGTGTTCCATTTTTATAGTCCTTACTCTCCATCCAAAAAAACCCAAATTTTTTTGTAGAATTACTAGCAACACAATGGATTGAGTTTGCTGTGTACACTTGTTTACCCCCCCCCCCAAAAAATGCCACATAATTCACTAAGGAAGGAATAAATGAATATTTGAAGAGGATAAAAAAATGGCAAAAGAATAAAAGTCTTGGTTATTTGTCCTCAGTAAATTTGTCCAATTCACTCGCTAGATGCCAGCATACATCTGACAAGATTCAGGAGTTGGCCATAGGAAGTGAACAGAGATAGTTGGGGGACATAGTAACATTTAAAAAAAAAAAAAAGAGCCTTCTTTCGTGGATAGTTTTTCAATTTCAGAACTGGAACTCGGGAAAATTTAGAAAGAAATCTAAATCTAAATCAATCTCTATATACCTTCTGGAATTCTGAAATCATCTATTGTGTTTGAAAAAGTACCAACACCCAACCATAAAAGCAATTTTTGATTTAATAGCCTTTTATAAAGCTTTTTCTTTACAGAAGATCAAAGTCCTTTATAAATGTTCATTTCAAACTGACAGCATCTCTGCCACAGAAAATACATGAAGGTAGGCTAATTTCATTGAATGAGGAAGGAGGTTAAATGTAAAAGAATTTAGAGTTGTGATTTGTAGCAGCATCTTTTATCAAACTTCTTTAATGATGTGGAATATTTTTAATGGTATTGAAAATACTAATATTTTATTACATGTTCATGAGAAAAGGGACGTATCTTATGGATAAAAGAACAAGAATAGACCTAAAAGGGATAATGGGTATGTAGGTGATCAAAATCTTAACACTGAGGATACCATACAGTCACAGCAGACAGGCAGGTCAAGTTTCAGCAAGTACAGCTACCCACTGAATGTGCAAGGTGTAATTGTTCTCATTCACTGATAAGAAAAATGTAAATGAGAGGTTAAGTTCTATATCCACAAATAGTGAGTTATTGGTGATGGAATGAGAAATTGGGCCAACGGTATTTTACAGTAAACCAGAGGTAGGTGTCACAAAACAAGTTTGCTGTTCAATAACTAAATTATGTTTTTGATGCTGTTTGTTTTTCATAGATTTTTTTAAAAACCCCATTTCTTTACTAAGGAAACTTTTATATGTGATTGTTATTTATCTACAA
This sequence comes from Urocitellus parryii, assembly GCF_045843805.1. NCBI lineage: Eukaryota > Metazoa > Chordata > Mammalia > Rodentia > Sciuridae > Urocitellus > Urocitellus parryii. The sequence goes on from NC_135542.1 coordinate 99,607,163, forward strand.
CTTTAAAGCCTTATTAAATAAAACCAGTGAACTTAAAATTTAGCTAAACTATATATTAATATTTTTATCAAAATCACAGAATCAAATACTATTTAATATGTTTTGAATATATTGGTCTTTTTAATTCACTATGTAAATATTGAGAAGCAAGACTAACATTGGTTAAGAAAACTTCTGGTGTTTTTGCATAGTAGACAATACTGTAAATCCTAAATATAAAAATTGAGTGAAACGATAAGTATGTAAGGTCTATATCCTGCCCCTTTCGGGATCAGAATCATCATTTCAGAGATGTTATATACTTTTTAAAAACAGTTTTGAGTAATGCATTGGTTTAACTCAGGTCTTCAGAGCTTAAGTGTTGATATTGAAAAAAACAATTTGGTCTGATTAAAAATCTGAAAACAAGTGCATTTTTGGAGGAAATGATTTTAGAAAACTATTTCTGATGCCAGTTTTTGGTTAGAACAACAGCAACAACAAACTATAGTTCTTTCACCATATTTTACTTCATATTGCTATTCTTTGTGGGATACTTATAAAAAGTAAGGGATATTTGTAAATAACTTTTCCTGTGCCAAGAGCAAATGAATATTCCACTAAGTATTTTTAATGGTAGAAATTCATATTTAGTATAATTGGAAGTGAAGTCTGGCATGCAATATTAGAGGATAGAATTAAAAATAAAATTGTCGATTCTTGTCATACACCACTCACGGTAATGTTCTCACCATTTGTTTTCTACTTCAAAATAGTTTTAAATTAAAAATGTGCATATTCCAACCCTTATGGAAATCAGTAGGAAGGTTTCTCAAAAGACTAGATATGAAACTACCATATGACTCCAATTTACCACTCTAAAGAAGTATACTTATTGTAAAGAAGTAAAGTCACCATGCTTCAGAGATACATGCATAACCATGTTTATAGCAGCACAAGTCACAATAGCCAAACTATGGAACCAGCCTGTGTGTCCATAAGTGGATGAATGCAAAAAGAAAATGCAGTATATGGGCACAAAGAAGTTTTATTCAACCACAAAGAAAACCGAAATTATATATTTTGCAGGGAAATGGATAGAATTTGAGACCATTATGTTAAGTGAAGGAAACCAAGCTCACAAAGTCAAGGGGAATACATGGAAGCTAGAGAGGAAAAAGAAAAAAAAAAAAGATGGAGGCAGATTTCGTGAAAATTAACCGGAGATCAGCAGAGTAGAGGAAAGGGATCATGGGGAGAGAGTAGGAGATGGATAGGGGAAATACTGAGGAATCATGTTAGCCCAATTATACCGCTATGTTGGGTGCATATACAAAATAGAACAACAAATTCCACCATTATTTAAAACTATAATGCACCAATAAGAACAGGGAAAATTTTAAAATAAAACAATAAAAATTATGAACTTGTATGTAAATAACCCTTAAGGCAGAGATGTCCTCTCAACATGACTCTAACCTTTGGTTTATTGGCAAGTGAGGAAGTTAGAGTATATGTTATCAACTCAGGTAATTTTGAAAATAATTTTCTTTTGTGGCTCCTTTTGTTAGTGGTACCTGTCTGAACAGAGGGGTAAATGTACTTCAGGAAGAATATGAGTCGACCTTAGAAGCTCAACTATAGAACACAGTCCTCTTCTTAATTTGCATAAAGATTTTTGAGGACCATTTTCAGAATCTTGTCACCTACACTGCATTTAAAGCTAATTGGAGGAAAGCCCCGTGAGATGAAAGAGGAAATGAGATCAAGGGATATTGTTGAAAGGGATATTGCCATAGTTTGTATGGTTTGCTACAATAAACCCAAGAATGAGTAATTTGTAAAGAACAAATGTTTATTTTTTCACAGTTATGTGGGCTGACGAGTTCAATATCAAGAAGTCAGCAAGTTGTCTTCTCTTATCGGGTCCATTTTCTGCTTCCAATTATCCTTCGTTGCTACAACCTCCAAAAAGAGGAGTTCAGTCTTCACATTGAGGAAGATGGAAGAGCAAGTCAGCCAAATATTGCCTGAAGCGTCTTTCATAGGAGCTTTAATTCCATCCAAGAAGGAGCAGCTTTCACGGCCATTTCTTAAAGCACCAGCCTTGTAATACATCACAATAGCAGCATCCAAATTTTGGAGAGGACATGTTCGAATCACAGCAGATGTCAAAGCAAAAAGACATTAGGAATGTTGCCTTCAGAGTCCTTCTTCCCATTCTGGTGGCCCTTGGTTTTCACACAGCTAGACAGTAAGAAGGAGGAACAGCTGGTCCTTATTCTAATCAGCCCCAGCTATCATGCAAAAGTATCATAGACTGAATAGCTTAAGTGACTGAAATTTATTTTTTTCAAAGTTCTGGAAGCTAGCAAATCCAAGATCAAGATGTGCACCAATTTGTAAGTTAGACTTTCCTTCTGGCTTTCAGATGGCCACTCTCTCACTCTTATCTTCATCTGGCAGCCAAAGAGGAAAAGCACAGTCTGGTGTCTTTTTGGATAAGGGTACTAATGCCCTCGTTGGAAGCTCTTCCCTGAGAACGTCATTTAAGCTTGACAACCTCCGGGATCCCATCACCAAATACAATCACACTATGGGGAATACAATCTAGTCTGCTGCAGTCCTGCACAAAGAAAAAACACATGTGCATTTAGTGCTACCACTGCTAATTATATGACTTTGAACAAATCACTATGTCAGTATGAAATTTTTTTGGCTGTTCCGTGAAATGACAAGGGGTGTGCCTGCTTGCTGTAAGATGTCAGAATAACTTAATATCCTCAATCTATCTGTGGGGGGTAACAAAAATGGGCACTTAAAATGTTTCTTAGACTCTTAACAAGTGTTATGACTTAGATATTAGGTGTCACTCGAAAGTTTATATGAAACAATACAAGAAAGTTTAGAAGAGAAATGATTGCGTTATGAAAGCCTTAACCCAATCAGTGAATAAATCCCCTTATGGGATTAATTAAGTGGTACCCCTAGGCTAGCAGGGTGTGGCTGGGGGAGGTAGACCTTTGGGGCTATGCCTTTGGGTATATATTTTGTATTTAGTGAGTGAAATCTCTCTCTCTTCTTTCTGATCATCGTGTGAGCTGCTTCCCTCCACCAGACTCTTCCACCATGATGTTCTGCCTTATCTTGAGCCCCAAGGAATGGAGCCAGCTGTCCATGGACTGAGACCTTTGAAACCATGAGGCCCTAAATAAACTTTTCCCCCTCTAAAATTGTTTTTGTCAAGGCTTTTAGTCAGAGAATTGAAAAAGCCAACTGAAACAAGAGATTGACTTATTTAATCACAGTTGGAGTTTTTTATTTTCTTTCTTACATCATGATGGTTATTTCAATGGCAAATTGGGTATAAATATGTCTGGAATCTGACATCTGACTCTTAGTATATGTTACTGTCTCAGTCTATAGATTGGTTTTCTACTTTTTCATTGATACAAGTTTCTCTTGTCTTTCTCATCGCCACAAATAATTTACAAGGTTCTGTCAATGATATAAACAAGTTCATCCTAGCTAATTACTACCAGGGACATTTGTCAATACATATTCAAGCTATATAATTCCTTAAGATTATGTCTTAAAGTTCCCCCTTGGACCTTGGACATATTTGGATAAACTTTCAAGTATCTGTGTGGGAATAAGTTAGGGAAGAAACATGCATGATAAAATTTTATGTCCTTTAGAGAAGAAACAACACTTTCTTTCTCATTTCCTGGAATATAAGTTCCACATCATAGACTTGGGCTTAAATTTTCAGAACAACTTTTACTTACCTGCCATGGAAACTTAAAGAAGTCAAAAAAATTCTTTGAGCCTATTTCTGATTGATGAAATATACTAATATCATTTACCCTGAAAATTCATTAATGTGACATATAATAATTGAGAAGGTGTGCCCTGAATTATTTCTTTTCTTCAGTAAATAATAGCTGGAATCTGATTTTTATTATCATGATCATGATCATTTTTATTACCATCATCATAATCATAATCATCTCTTGAAGATACAAAAATTCTAAGGCCATAGGAAATTCTATAATACTGTGAGACACTGGAGTACCCCTCATAACAGAATTTTGTGAAAGTTGGATATATGTGATTGGACTTGAAGACACTGGCATTTTTACCTCAGAGAAATAATTTAACATTTCTGGTTTTCTTTCTTTCTAGGTTGAACATTTTCTAGATATAAATTTTTTATTTTATATAACAGAAAAAGTTATATAAAGATACATTTTTGGGATGCCTTTCCATTTTTGAATAGAGAATTTTCTTTTTAAATTATTTTAGTTGTAGATGGACACAATATCATTATCTTATTTATTTATTTTTATGTGGTGCCAAGGATTGAACCCAGTGCCTCACCCATGAGAAGCAAATGCTCTACTGTTGAGCTGCAATGCCAGCCCAGACAAAATTTTCTTTAAAGTGAAGTCAAAATATAACACTTTCACATATTAATGGTGGACTAGTTTCATATAGATTATATTATTTATTTTGTTAATATTTGGCTGGAGGTAAATATTCTATACATGTTGTATAGCAGTTTCTTTGAACTAGCACAGTTTCAGAAGTTAGAGATTTAAGAAACTTTTATCAAGACAGTTTTACTACCTAACAATCCACCAACACATTTTAGAATGTATTGGGTTTTTGCTAATAGTCATCCTATTTTCCTTTCCCACAGCAGGTGTTTCTTGGCTCTTCTCTGCAAGTACAGCCTCTATCCAGTCAAGGGTAATATTGAGGTGTTTAAATCCTCCATATCTTAATTAAAAAGATTTAAACTTTGTGAAATCAGCTAGATTTGACTTGTTAGTACCTAAGTTCTAATGATCAAGCCTTGCTTTATTGCTGGAGCGTGAGTTTACGATAGTGTTCTGATTCTTATAAGTGTGTGTTTGTGTGTGTGTGTGTGTGTCTGTGTGTGCATGTGTGTTTCTTAGAAGGTTGAGGTTTTGTTTATTTTATTTTATTTTATTTATTTATTTTTTGTACCAGGGATTGAACTCAGAGGGACTCTACCACTGAGCCACATCCCCAGCCCTATTTTGTATTTTATTTAGAGACAGGGTCTCACTGAGTTGCTTAGTGCCTCACTTTTGCTGAGGCTGTCTTTGAGCTTGCAATCTCCTGCCTCAGCCTCCCGAGCCTCTGGGATTACAGGCATGAGCCACTGTGCCTGGCTAGGGTTGAGATTTTTGTCTTCACAAACAATATATCTCTAAATTTCTCACAAGTATGCAGCCTCTGATGGTTATTACACTATGACCTGCTCATAAATTACACAATACCAACTGCTCACCACCATCACAAACATTCAAGATTCTCAGATTTGTTTAGATGTCTAGACAAAACTCTTTTCCTCCTTGACATGGAACATACTTGTGTAACATCTGTTAAACATACTTGATTCCCATTCTGCACACTATGCTATGATTTATCCTACATCTTTACCCTGGTCTTGTCCTCAGTGTTGGTTTCTCCTCCGTGTATATATCTGAGCTGAGATTCCAACCCCTGCCAATCTATTCTCCTGTAGTTAACAAGGTTTTGCCATAATTTAGTCATGCTTTCAGGTATAGTTGTGTTTCACATGATTTTTCTCAGAAACTAATTTTGAATGAAAATTTTGGATATATGACTGGGAAAGGATAAGTAATGTGATTTGAGAAATGGGATTAAATGAGGGAGAGTAAGTTGTAAATATGTCTTGTTTTATGGAACTCTAAAGGGGAGTTCAGAAAAAAAACACCTTACATTGCCCAGAGTCCAAGGATAATGAGGAACCCTTGGAGAAGATCTAGAACAAACGTAGTACATGAAGACAAACACAGTTTAGCCCAGCCTAAATTAACTGAATTTGAGATGGTCTTTAGACATGTGTGATATAGAAAAAATACTGATTGTTGTATATCATTGATAGTTTCTGGTGATTTATTTTATTGTATTATATTTAACTCTATTTATTACAATATTTTAAACATAGTAGCTATTTAAATGCTCATTGAAAAATAAACTAAAGGCATCATTTAAACCAACTCATTAAATAAACACAAAACAATCATCATGGGTGTTAGTCCCAGGACCCCCTCTGATACCAAATTCTGCATCACTCAAGTCCCTAATGTAACATGGTGTATTGTTTGCATATAACCTACACATTGTGCATGTATTTTAAAACATCTCTCTATATGTATAATGCCTAATACTGTGCATATGCTATGCAAATAGTTGTTATACTGTATTGTTTAGAAAATAATGAAAAGGCCTATACATTTTCAATACAGATGTTACTGTTTTTTCAAATATTTTCAATTCATGACTGATTGAATTTGAGGATGTAAAGCCCATGGATTCAGATGGCATTTTGAGTAGAGGTTTTTCACTACACTTAATTACCATAACCAAAGATAGGAATTTTAAAGAAAATGCCTAAGTGTGTCCATCTATAATGTGTCTCCATCACTTAGGCAAGTACTGAACAAAGGTGTCAGAGAGAGATGATGATGTTACCCATGGTGGCAGAGAAGAAAAATTTAGTTGGAATAATAAAACATATAAGGTAAAGCAAATTGTGGGGTTAATTGTGGATGAGTTTAAGTTATTGGATGCAACATATATTTCAGGAAGATGAATCTCAGGGTAGACCAGAGTGGAGTGTTAGGAATGGAATTCCTAAAGCACTAGTTCTCAACATATAGGATTCACATAGGAAGAGGCAGGAAAAATAATTCTTGAGAGGAAAAAACAAAGAGGAAGTTGTACAGATAGCAAAGACTGGCTTCTACTGGTGGTAAAAGGATTATTCTTGGGGATGGACCAAAAGCAAAATGAGAAAATTTTACACAGTGGGAGTAGAATCAGATACTGGAAAATATCAGAGGGCAGAGTCTGAAAATGGTCTATAGGAAAAAATAACTCTTAAAAGAGTATATGTGCTACAAAGTTATTTTCTCTCTTAAAATTTGAATTAAGTTTAGAAAAGCATGCAGATGAAGTTGAAGGGTTAAGACCAAATAATACTTGGGTATATCTTGATTTTCATCCAAATTCTTTTTTCTGAACTATATTAATTATTAAGATCATTTGTTTTAAAGACCACATTACTCAAAGGATGTTCAAAGAAAGAGTTCATTTAAGCTGTTAATCAAGAAAACTAGAAAAAAAATAAAAGCTGTTATTGCTGTTGTTTATTGCCATAAGGCAATAGTTGCAAATTGCTACTTAAATGTTTTACCCACTTCTTAAGCAGGGTTGACAGCTGGATTCTTCAGACTATAACCCCAAATTCAACTTCACAAAAGTTTCTTATTTTGGGTAACATAAAATGATGCAGTAGTTATCAGCAAATTAGGTGTTATTAAATTGCTAACAAGAATATGGAACAGAAATTGATTCAACTATCTCATTTATAATGTGTGTACGTGTGTGTGTGTTTGCAAATGATATCTAAAAACCTCTTAGAAATTGACTTTGAGATAGTTCCCTACCGATCACTAACACCTGTCTCCTTATATATTCATTATATTCCTGGAAAGATGTTTCTGTTGCTTTTAATTTTAAAATTATTTTCTTAAGATTATGGAACTTTATAACTGGGAGGAAGAAACCTTATAGAACCACATCTCATCATTTTCAACATAGAGACAATTGTCTCAATGATGAGGTTGTGATGGAGGTAGGCTGCAAAGCTGCTTAATTCAGTGTTTCTTACTAATGGTGCCACTGGCTAACACTTAAAAGCTTGAATGTCAAAACCAACCCTAACTTCTTCTTCTTTCTCCTTCTTACCTAGTATTAATTCTGAAACTGAAAAGTTTCTGACTCATTCTGTAAACTACTTTGAAAGTCTCTAATTCAAACCTCCATCTACTGTTACCTGGACAATCTCAATAGCATTCTGTTATGGTTTGGACATGAGGTGTTCCCAAAAGCTCCTTGGTTAATGCAGAGATATTTAGAGGTAAAATGATTGGATTCTGAGAGTTCAGATATAACAGGACTCTTTGTTATTACCCCAACGCATTTCTACCATCTTGTGCCATACATATATGTAAAAGTAACTACGAGTCATACTGCTTGTAACTGGGCAGATATGCCCCAAATTTCCCAACTCTCATAATACCTAACAGCACTAGAATGAACGTTTTATAATACAATCTTTGAACAATGAAAAAGCCTCATTTATATTTAATATATATCGTGATGGAAAATTTGTATAAGAACATTGGTGAATATATATATATACACATACATACACATATATATGTGCAATATGACTTAGATTGTCATCATAAATGGTTACAACTTACAACATTTTGGTATTTTTGAAAATAAACTTATACAGAACACTTCAAAGAGGTGCAAAGAATTGTTATTATAATTATTATACTATTCTCCATGTTACACTTTTCCTTTTTTCTGACTTTTGAAATTAATTTCTTTTTAAATCTTAATTTTAATAATTGCAACATTTACTTAAATCTAAATTGATATTTCATAGTTTATCTCTTTTCATAAACTAGTTAATATTTATCAAATGATCCCATGGAGTTTTTTTTTTTTTGCTTCTAACTGTTGAGTTATTGCTAAAATATGGAAAATGGTTCATTGTTATGGTTAAGAGCTTGGGCTCTGCAGGAAGACTGCCTCATTTGTAAACATAGTTCTTCTCCTACTTTGCTTATGACATTAAGCAAACTTTGTAACCTATGGATGGATGTCTCGCTTTTCCCATATAAAAATAATAATATTATCCCTAGGGTTTCTGTGAAGATGCATAGATATACACACATGTAAGATACAGACACTCACATACATATGTACATGTACATCTGATAGCCACCACTCAGTAAGCATCAGCTATTATTATTATTCATAACTAGCTGTTCTAAAACTTTAAGTCAGATATCCCCTTGAGCTCTTTATTCTCAGGTTCTATTTGAAACTTTAAAAATATTCCCAAAGAAACTTATTTTTTTGCATGACATTTTAGTGAAATGTGCTGTTTTTTCAGAATAAAATAATATCAAACTATTTCAATAATAGTAGATAACATTGGTTAACTGTTATAAGAATAAAATGATTCAATACTTGGAAAGTGGTCAGTTGTTACCACCTCTAGGAGAATAGGCTCCTTACTGAAGCGTCTGCTAAGAATTTTGATTTGACCTCTTCATCATGATTCTTCTAACACCTGGCAGCAACTTTGAATGGTTTCAAGGAGGAATGAAATGGTTGGAGTTAGGTGTCTGCATATTGTCTTTCTGTCTGTCAACTTTGTACTTGATATTGAAGATCATCCCTTGTACTGTAGATACATTGTATAATGGCTGCTTTGGTTGAAAGGAAAAAGGAAAATATCTTTGCAAGCTCTGTTTCCATTGTTCTGTTACTATGCATCAGACTCTCTAGAGGGGCTGTTAAATTCGTGATTGCTGCGTCTTACCCCTAGAAATGCTGGTAAGTATTTCTGGGGTGAGACCAGAGGCTGTGCATTTCTCACAGATTCTGAGGTGCTGCTGTACGGCTCTCTGGGATCTTCCCTTTGAGATCAACTGCTATTCTCTCATCAAAATGTCATTTTACCTTTACATCATTGTCTGCTCTTTCTCATTATTCCTCTCCTGATGAGCACATTTTTCTGCTTGAGGGACTTGGGCTTCCGTTGCACACAGTCAACAGTAGGCACTGAACTTACCCAAGACGGGGAGGAGTTATGTGGAAGTTAGAAGAATACTTTTTCTCAGACAGGCTCACAGTTCCAACTTGACCTCCTTTCTACTCGGCTGGTACATCTTCTCTTGCTAGTCATCATTGTTTTGATTGCCCTCTATTCTTAACTCACAATCTAATACTTTCTAGCTCATTTTCTCCTATTGTTCACTGCTACTTTTTATGGGGTTTCTCTGCCTGACTTGATTATGAACTCTTTGAAAGTAAAAGAACTTGTCATGTATCTTCTGTCTCTGCACAGTTCTCAGCAAGTAGATGTTGCTTTCTCTACAAGTTCCAAATGACTGTTAAAATTCTTCTTATGTATATTTTAATGATATCAACTAAGGTGCAAACAAAATTTATGGAAATTAGAATACAGCATGTGTATGGGGTACCAGATTTGATAAATAAAAATATAGGTCTTCCAGCAAGTTAAGTTTGAAATTTAGATAAAGAAACAAACTGAAAATTAATATATTTCCTATGTAGTATTTCACTTTTCTAAATGTTGTATGGGATATACTTACACTAAAAATCGCTTTGTTTTTATGAAATTCAAACTTAGTTTAACATACTGGTTTATCTGTCAACCTTCGTGGGGTTTATGACTTGATTTTCAAAACTCTCTTAACTGTTTTTTTTTTATTTAAAATGGAAATATATTTATCGATAGTTTAGAGCTAAAACAGAAAATTAATTACAAAGAACAGACATAAGACAAATCCAATACAATGGAGTGTGAAATTGCAGCAGAAATGGTAATACTTTTCACCCTCTTCCTCTCTGTCAGCACTACCTGCTCCAGCCTCTTTATAATCTTTCTCTTGGGCAGCCATGTCTTTGCAGGCCTGAGCAAACTCTCTTTTCTCCATCCCTTCACCCTTATGCCAGTGAACAACGGCACACTTGGCATACATTAGGTCAAACTTGTCATTCAGGTGAGCCCAAGCCTCAGCAATAGCTGAGGGGTTGTTAAATGTGCCCACAGCGTGCTGTACTTTAGCCAGGCCTCTACCAGGAATCAGTGGGAGGCTGCCAAACTTGAAGCCAGAGGTGCACCAATCCACAAACTGGATAGTATGCTTGGTCATGATGTGGCAATGGCAGGATTCACATCTTTGGGGACCACATCACCAGGGTACAACAGTTATCAAGCCATGTATTTACCATAGGGAGGAACACATTTCCCACCATCTGGTTGGAGGATTCAAAGCAAACATTGGTGATCTCTGCTATAGAAAGCTGTTCACGGTAGGCTCCCTCAGCAGAGATGACAGGTACATATGTAGCCAGAGGGAAGTGAATGCAGGGATAGAGCACCAGGTTGGTCTAGAATTTCAGGTCAACATTTAGGGCCCCATCAAGTCTGAGGGAAGCGGTGATGGAAGACAGAATCTGACGAATGAGGTTGTTAAGTTTAGTGCAGGTTGGGCGCTCAATGTCAAAGTTTCTGAAAAATATGTCACAAGTGGCCTCAAGGTCGACCATGAAGGCACAATTAGAGTGCTCCAGGGTACATATCCTCCTCCTAGAAATATTCCCATTTTTATATCTCACCATCTTTTAGCAGCATGTCTATGGAAAAGACACCCAATCTCTCTGATTTTATTTGGCATATCTGATGAATGGAGATGATGTACAAAATTGCCCAAGTAGATAAATCATAATTTCTTCAGTAATCCTTTTCATTATTGTAAATAGTGCTTAGTGTGTCAATATACATATGGTGACCATTAATATCTTTGTGATTGGTCATTGAGGAGAAGTCCAGAGTATTATATTTTAAAATATATATACATATATATGTATAGATATACACACACATATATCTATACACACACACACACACCACAAAGTTTATGGTAAATACACAAGGCATATTTCTGCCTTCTAGAAGCTTAACAAATTGGTAAGCTTTGGGATGTACTAAATCTAGTTTTTTAAAAAATGTTAACAATTTTATGGCTCCTTCCCCATTGGTCTCATAGTTAGAAGCCAAGTCTTTTGATAAGAAAGAGACAGTGAAAAGCTAGACCTTGGGTATTTCCTTGGATTAGGTTCTCTGTGATCAAACACACCCCCTACACACATGCACCTGCGCATGTAAACACACACACACACACACACACACACACACACTTTTTTTGTTTTCCTACCATGTAATCACTGTTTCTCAAATTGTTTTCTGAGGTTAATTGCCTTGCCCATATATTTGAGCTAGCTGCTCTCATTGGCAAAGAATGAGGAATCTAACCATAAGGTGGTTGTTGAGACTTTTGATTTCTCTAAATCTAATATTACTCAAGAAATGTTCTGATGATATATATATATATATATATATATATTAGTTAAAAGATATCTTCTAGTCATGCTTCATGAAATTGGAATTTAGAAATCAAATGCCTGGGAGGAAACTAGGAATACTGACATAATTAATACTGAGGCACCAGAGGCAACTTTTCTGTCCATCACTGTTTTCCCAAGGCAGTTTCTGTTCCAGAAAATACGGACGATTGTCAGGTTAAAGCATAAGAAGATAATAAAATACAGAAAGGTCAACTGCTTCAGCCAGTTACATATGTCTCAATGCCTAAATTCTGACCTAGGTTTCTTTCAGTTTCTGAACAACACATATGTGTCTACTAATACTAATTCTGGGGTATTTGACCTTCTTTAAAGAGTGAATAATAATGATTTGGACTTCACTTACATCGAGAAGAGACCTCTGAATATTTCAGGGTCTGAAAAGTATCCTAGGTTCAAACTCTGATGGCTTAGTGAATAATAAGCTAGGAATTCCTACCGTTTGCTGTTATTTCTCAGCCTACAGAGTATTTTGGCTGGTTTCTTAGGGACTGAAGTTCCTTCATTCTGTTTTCAGTCATGTCTTTATTCACGGCTGGAGAGCTGAACATTATTTTCTCTCTCTCTTTTTGTTCATAATGTCATATGTCCTTCTCAGTCAGACTGTAATTGTCATTTCGCTTTCAAGTTTCCATTGCAAATTCTTTCGAAATGTGCTCAGTTGTTCATTGTGAAATTATTATTTTCTTTCAGAATGTGTTTTCTCTTTTCTCTCACTGAATTTTTAAGTCTTCTTACGCTTTGAATTCCATCAAGCCAAGTACTAGATGTGTTCCATGCCCTCTTAATTAAGACCTTGTTACATGAAAGTACCTATTCCATAGTTATATTTTGTAACATATGTATTTGTGTACTGCAAAAATTTGACTAGACACTATTTAATTATTTTCTTTTTCTTTCTTTTTATTTATACATGACAGCTGAATGCATTACAATTCTTATTATTCTTATAGAACACAATTGTTCATATTTCTGGTTGTATACAAAGTAAACTCACATCAATTCATGTCTTCATACATGTACTTTGGATAATCATGATCATCACGTTCCACCATCATTTCTAACCCCTGTGCCCTCCCTTGTCCTCCAACCCCTCTGCCCTATATAGAGTTCACCTATTCCTCCCATGTTTCCCTTGCCTACCCCGCTATGAATCAGCTCGAATCTTGGTGTAAGAGACAAAACCAAAAACAAAACCTCTTACAGGGGGTGGATAACACAATCCTGTACTCCCAGCTATTCTAGAAGCCAAGGCAGGGAGATTGCAAGTTCAAGGCTAAAAAGGGAAACTTAGTGAGACCCTGTCTCAAAAGAAAATAAAAAGGGCTGGAAGTGTTGCTCAATGGTAAGGCGCCCCTAGGTAAACTTATTACCCCTCATCAGTTAAGGAATTAAGGCAGCATGTGATAAAAAGAATGTTGGTGTTCTTTTAATAGAAATCGTAAAATAATACCTTGTCCCCCTCTTCTTGTAAATAAACCTTCATTTATCCCATGTGTACAGAACTAACTTATTCTGATCCTTCTTAGTGGTGAGATATGGTGAGGTGTGGGGTTTTTATCCCAAGGATCTGAAGAATGAGACCCATGGACAATGGAGGGTAAGAGGAAAGTAACAGAGTTTATTTTTAAAACAGAGAGGAATTGTGCTCCCAAGGAAGGGGTCCCTCGTGGGTTGTCACAGAGGTGCCGCTGTCTACGGGTTTATATGGTGTTGCTGTAGGTGACTGCTATTGCTACTGGTTGATGACATTGAGGGAGGGAAGTTTTTTCTACAGTCAATCAAAAGTGATGTGCTCAGTGATCATGTAACACCTGTCAGATCAGAATGTTGATCATGTGCTGTTCATAGTGATGGCTCTTCAGATTCTTTGTGCCCAGAATTGCTGCAATTAAGGTCTTCCCCCTGTCTGCCCATCATGTTTTTGGCTCCTGCTTATCAGTGGTGATAATCAAGGGATAAATAATAAGTGCTAAACTCCACAATGATCAATTTCAATAATTTCCCTCACACCTCATGTTAGTATACAGTTTGAAGAATCTATACATCTTCCATTTGGGGGACCAGAAGAATTGACGTTTGTCTGTATTCACTATACATAAAAATAGTTTCAATATTTTGACAGATATGTGCATTTAAGTCAATGAAGACTTTGAATGATTTCATTTCTATCCAAAAACTGAAACAGATCTAATGTATAGTTGTCAAGGATTTATGTTCTTATTATGAAATATTTGAATGAGATTGTTTTAAAATGCATAATCTTGGAATCTCATATAAAGTGGAAAAAGTATTACATTCACTATCTTAATTCTCCTTAAATTTCTCAAATCTTCTTTTTTAATATTGTCCCATGCATTCATGTCTTCACCTCCATAGTTTTCCCAATTACCATAAGTAAAGAGGTAAATGCTATAACAACTTTTAAGCCAAGGTGAGCAGGTTTCACAATTAGAAATCATTGCATGCTGCAGGCAAAGGTACTTTGAGAAGTGACCAGCCAGTGTGGTTTGTCACATGTGGGAAGAAAAAAATTAATAAATTGATCAACAAACAAGTGTAAGCAAATCCCCAGAAGCTCATTAGTGACAACTTATGTAAAGATTTAAGATAGGTGCAATGGTGAAATGCTGCTGGAGATATGGAGTTGCGGTTGTTAATCTTTGAATTTCTTAAAGCCTTCAAAAAGACCAGCAAATTTTAAATTATTCTAAGCAATTGTGCCACCATGATATTCACTGTTTTAGTATCTACAGATGGCATGCTAAGTATAGTGAACTGATTTTCACTAACTTGGGACGTTGTTCAAGATGAAAGAGTGTATTGCCAACAAAGAAGCAAGAATTAACTTGACACTTCTTAACAGCTCCAAATGACAGAGGCCAAATGAACATCTACAGAATTTTTAAAATTAATTTTAAAGATTGTATAATTTACATAAAATAAATTCACCCATTCTAGTGTAAAGTTAGATAATTTTTTTAAATATGCACAGTCAAATATCCATCATGAAGCTATAGAATATTTCTAGCACCTCAAAAATCCTCTTTCCCACCACTCTGATCCCAAACCAAGGTTTTTCTGTTTCCCTTCAGTGCTATTTTGTTTTTTCTTGGTACCAGGGGTTGAACTCAGGGGAACCTGACCACTGAGCCACATCCCCAGCCCTATTTTGTATTTTATTTAGAGACAGGGTCTCACTGAGTTGCTGAGGCTCAGAACACATGATCCTCCTGAACACATGTTCAACCCCAGCTGCTGGGATTACAGGCTTGTGCCACCGAACCCTCTTCAATGCAGTTTTGAGCTCTTATCTGATGACAGATTATACTGAGATTTCTTTCATGGGTTCCTTTGAAATTGGTTCATTTTCTTTCATTTTTAGAAAATATAAAACAAATGATTTTGTCTTAAAAATTCATGACATCACAGAAAATAGTACATTTACTTAATTATTCATTATTCAAAAAATACTCGATGAATTCCTGTTGCAGTTGGTATATTTGCTTTGATCAAATGTCTCTTCAAATTGCCTTGTTAAAAATTGAGCTATTTGTATCATTACTATTGTAGCAAGAAATTTTTAAAAAGTATTTTTTAGATGTAAAAAGTATTTTTAAATAATAGCTTTTTAAAAACTTTTTATTGTATTTTATTTTTTGACAGGGTCCTGCTAAATTTCTGAGTCTGGCCTTGAACTTGTGATCATCCTTTCTCAGCCTCCTGAGTCTCTGGGACTTATAGGCATGTGACATGTACCACTGCACTTAATATGTTTTCATTCTGGTGAAGCTTAATTTAGAATATTTTTGCATGCTTTTTTTTTTGAACACTTTCTAAAAAAAATGTTTTCCAAATCTGATGACATGAATTTCTGCTATGTTTTCTTCTTGATGTGTTCTTCTTATGTTTAAATCTGACTCATTTTCAGTTGTTTATTGTATGTTAGGTTAATTAACACTGGAGATTCATCTTCTTCTGCCTCCATATGAATATCCAGATGTTGTAGCAGCATTGTTAAAAAGAATATCCTTTTTCTTAAGTTACCTCGGCAGCTTGGTTAAGATCAATTGTTCATACAAGCGTGGTTGAATTTCTGCTTCATTGATCTATCCGTATGCCTTATGCCAATGCCATACTGGCTTGATTATTGGAGACTTAAAGTAAATCTTGAATTCATGGAGAATAATTTAGTTCTTCTTTTTCAAAATTGATGTGGCTACTTATGGTCATTTGCATTTTGATATACATTTTATATTTACTTCTCAACTTCTTCAAAATGATGGGAGTTTCAAATTACATTGTAATTCACACATCAATTTTGGAAGAATTGCCTCCTTTACATACATTTAAAACAATAGCAAACATTTGCTGATCATTTCTTTCTTCCCTTTTGTTTTTGTATGTTTATTTCTGTGTATTTCAAATTATTGGTGCTAATGAAAATATTTAAAACTTTTAATTTGTAATATATTTGTATTTGCATACTGAAAATATGTTAAATTCTTATTCTAGTAGCATTGTTGCAAATTCTTTAGGAGTTCTCTTTTGGCAAAGAAGTTTTACTTCCTTTTCATTCTCATTATTTTATCCTTACCTACTGATTAAAACTTCAGTTCAATCTTAAACAAAAATGGTAAGAAAGAAACTTCTTGCTTTGTTCTAGTAAGTTCTGTGGTAATGCCCAGTATTTTATTCCCTAAATCAATCTGTTTCCTATACACTTTCTCTTCCTTTCTCCCTCCTCTTCCTATACCTCCCCCTCTCTTCCTTTCTCTACCCCTCCAGTATGTGTGAGAGTAATATGTGTTTGTACATAACATATCTAATTGTTTTATAAATAATGTACATATACATCTATGTAGCTATATACGTATATAGTTGCATTATATTATAGTTGTAACTATACATACATGTATAACCATAATATATATAGTTTTATATATATTATATACATATGAATATATATTCATATATATATATATATATATATATATATATATATATATACATATAGTTCTTTTCAAAGACTTACTTTTGGTTGCATGAACATTTATTCATCTTTCTATTTAAAAGCTGACTTTTATTTATTTATTTAATCTATTTATTTATTTATTTATTTATTTATTGGTTGTTCACAACATTACAAAGCTCTTGACATCTCATATTTCATACATTAGAATCAAGTGGGTTATGAACTCCCATTTTTACCCCAAATACAGGTTGCAGATCTTCCAAATTTCCTTTAGCTTCTTTTGGGTTTAAATTGCTCTTCTTTATGTAGTATTTTAAGATACAATCATAGATAGTTAATTCTAGAATTTTCTTTTTTCTAATACATTTTGTATATAAATTTTTCCCAAAATTACACTTTGTAATTTTTTTTCACATAACATGCTTTCATTTCTTTGTTATGCTTCAAAATATTTTTGGATTTTTCTCATGATTTTTGAGTTTGCCTCTGATCTATCTTGATGATTTTTCCATGATCACTAAAAAAAAGAATGTGTACTATTTCGCTCTTGTTTTTAAGTGACAATTAAGTGAAATTGTTTTATAGTGTTGCTCAAGCCCTCTAGATACTTAACTATGTTCTTCTCTACTTAATCATTTACTTAAGAATACTGTTGAAAATTTAAAACTAATTCATTTTCTCCTGTTTTTCATATGAATTTTTACTTCATTGTTATTAAGGTCTGTTTTAATTATATAAACATTTACTATTGCTATGTCTTCTATATTAATTATCCTTTCTTTCTTTTTCCTCTCTACCTCTGGTAACAGTCCCTGCCATTGAATCTCTTTTATTTCCTAATAGCAAACTTTCTAATAATTTATTTAGGTTACTGTTTTTATGATATATTTTTTATCATTTTATTTTGATGAGTATATACTAATTGTACATACTAATGGGGTGCAGTGAGATATTTTCATACATGGAGAATGATGATTATATAAAGAAATAAATATATAATATGCTGGCTAGAATGTGGAAAAAAGAAACTTCATACACTGTTGGTAGAAATGTAAATTAGTGCAGCCATTATGGACAACACAATAGAGGTTCCCTGAGAAATATAAAAATAAAACTACCATATGATCCAGCTATCCCATTTCTGAGTATATATCCAAACAAAATAAGATTATCCTACTTTCAATATAGCTGTATCTTTCTGTTTAAAATTTCTTGTAGATACCTTTTTTTTTTACTTTTTATACACTCATGTATTTGATTAAATCAAGTGCTTAGATAATTTATATTTAATGAAATTTGGAAACAGATGAGTTTATGTATTACATTTTTCTCTCAGATTTCTATTTGTTCCATTTATCCTTTTTTGTTTTTTTTTCCAAATAACCTTTGAGTTTTATTTTTCTATTTCAATCTTATCTTTCTTTTGGACAGTGCATTAAAATCTTATTTTTAGTGGGCGATGTCGGGTTTCTGCTCTATGTAAAACCCATTTTATTAATAATATGCCACTATTCATATTGCATTACAGCCTTAAAACAGTGAATTATTCTTAATTTTCCTTCTACTCTTTTATATACTATTCCTGTTATATCTTTACTATTTCATGAGTTAACTATCCTGAAGATATTATCATTTTTATTAATTCAAACAGATCTCATTTTAGATGATAAAATAATATATACTTTATATACAAATTTACCCTATACTTAAGTATTAATTTATTTGTATAAATTTAAATTCCCATCTGGTATAATTTTCTTTGTTCCTGGGATTTTCCTAATATTTCCTAATATTTCTTGTACTGCAGATCTACTCTGCCTGAATCCTCTCAGTTTCTAGTGGTGAGGAAGCTTTATTTTGACTTCATTATGGGAATATGATTTAGAGAGTGTGGCATTCCAGGTTCACCATTTTGTTTTTCCTTTCAGGGTTTTAAAATTGCCTATCCACTGACTTCTGACCTGCATAGTTTCTGATTATAATTCACTTATAACTTTTCTGAACCCAATGAGCGTCATCCCTTCTGTTTCTTTTAGAATTTTCTCTTCATCACTGGTTTTCAGCAATTTTTGGGGGGGACATTGTGAAGTGTGTGTATGTGTGTGTATGTGTGTGTGTGTGTGTGTGTGCGCGCGCGCACGCGCGCCCGTTGCTTGTGTTTCTCCTTTTAACTCTCAATAAGCTTTTTTGATCCATAAAATCATGTATTTTTTATCAAGCTAGATAAATTTGGTCAAGCATTTATTTAAATACTGTTTCTGTTTCTTCCCTCTTCTTCTTTCCATTTGGAATTGCCATTATCTATATTTTACCACTTGTCAGTGTCACACATTTCACTGAAGTTATGCTGATTATTCTGGGTGGTGTTCCTTTTTCATAGTTTGTGCTTTGATGTGTGTGTCTTGGTTTTGATATGAGGCATTCCCCAAAAGTTCATGTGTGAGACAATGCAACAATTCTCAAGGGACTAAATGTTTAGAATATGAGACCTGTAACCTAATCATTGGCTCAATCCACAGATATGGTTTAACCTGGCAGTAACTGTAGGATGTGATGGGAGGAAGTAGGTCATTGGGGGTGTGTCTTTAGTTTTAAGTTTTATCCTTGGTAAACAGAGCTTTGGGGTTGGACAGTCATGGATTTTCCAAATAGAAGACCAATAGCAGCCAATGAGCCAATGGCTGTAACATCATGAGCCAATATAAGATTTTTTCCTAAATTATTCTTGTTATGTCTTTTGACCACAGCAATGAAAAAGTTGACCAAAACAATATGTATATATATATATATATATATATATATATATATATATATATTGTATAGATCTCATACCAGTGTGTTTTTCCTTAATGATAATATGGTTTTCATTTACTGAAGTTGCATTTGACCTTTATTTTACAATTATTTATTTTTTATTATGCTTATGTTTTTCTTTATTTTCTTGAGCATATTTTAAAGTTATATAAAGGCATTTTTTTATTTTGAATGCCAATAACATAATCTCTTTCCATTGATAGAGTTTTTTATGGTTATATGTCATATTTTCCTGCTGTTTTGCATACCTGAAAGCTTTTTATGAAATGCCAGAAATTGTGATTTTTTTTATGGTGTTCAGTGTTGGATTTGGCTACATTCCTAGAAAATATATTGGATGCTGGTCTAGCACATAGTTAACTGGAATCAGTTTGACAATTTTAGTCTTTGAATTTGTGATTCATATGGCAAATGCAGAACAACCTTTTTTCTGAAGGTAGTTTATCTCTATTACTAGGGCATGATCCTTTTGAGGAATGAACCCAGAGATCCTATCTCACCTAGAGGCTTTAATGGTCCTATTCTACAGTTGTTCTTTTTTGCATCTTTAGAGACTTTTATGCTAGTCCTTCATATATTAGAAATCATTTTAAAAAATGGTGGGGACTATGCTTTAGCTCTCTCAACCTTTTTGTTTAGCTGTGACTTCCTGGCATTCTGCAAATTCTGCTGTACACATTCTACCAATGTAAACTTCCTTAAACTGTGGTCTCTATTCACTCTCTACCAAATTCTGATCATAAGAAAGTTAATGATTGAAATAAATCATTATGTATAAAATACATCCATTTTTTTCCTGCCTTTTGAATCAATCCTTTAAACAGTTTGTGGAATATGTAAAAAATATAAAAATTTAGGGAATATATAAATATATGTGTATAGATAGGACTATAAAGCTTCTGAATACAGTTATAAATTTTGACTTATTTTAATAAGTCAAAGTATTAAATATAAGAATTACAAAATTATCAAGGAAAATTCATTTAAAATTGAAGAATGAATCATATTAAGAATTATAGAACTAAAATTTCTTATTAATAAGACAAAAAGCCTATAATAGGCGGCCAAGAAAATACCCATTCCTACCCAGCACAATTCCTGATTAAATAAGCAATAGGATTATATTTCTCCAACATAAAGGTGAATATTTCCTTCCAAAATAACTAGTATAATAAACTTTGCTCAATAGTAAAGTTTTACAATGATAAATTTTGTAAACCAAGTGCTTTTTCTTTGAAAGCTCATCACTATAATGTTAGGCCTTAATTTTTCTTAACATTGGAATTGAAAGTCTGTATTTTTAAATTTTTTTTTCTGCCATTTCGTATAGTACTAATCAATTTCCCTCAAATTTTCTTTGAAACCTCTTTATATAGAATATCTATATTAATAATGGATTTCAACTGAGCTATATCCCCAGCCCCTCTTTTGTCTTTTCTATACTGTTGCAGCCTGCCATCACAGTTACTGACCTTGTAGGTGAGAATCAACCCCCATCTGTTCATTTTTATTTCCACATTTGTACCATCAGTGTAGTTCTGTTAAAGGAGTGTTAGATTGCGGTCATTAATGATAATGATCTCCTTGACATTGATTACTTTGTTTTATTTAAGAATTTTCAAATTTGAATCACATACATAATTCACATACTATATAGTTGACCATTTTTTTTAAATGTACAGTTTCTTGAGTTTAAGTACATTGTGCTTTAACCACCATCTTATTCCTGCCATTTCATCACCTAGTGTCCTAAAGAACCTACTCCCATTAGCAGCCATTCCTCCTTATCCACTTCCATTCAGGTCCTGACAACTCTATGAATCTTCCGGTTCTATGCAGTTTATATAAATTCGCTTATTCTTTATGTTGCATTTTGTATTGAACTTCTTTCACTTGATACACTTTTTTTCAAGCCTAATTCATGTTGTACTGTATAGAAAGATTTCATTTATTTTTATGATGGGAAAAGAGTTCTATTCTATATTAATTTGTCCATTCATCCATTGGTGAGTATTTGGATTCTTTCCATTTTTAATTAATCTATTATTATTAACAATGATAATGTATGAAAATACATGTACCAGTTTTTATATAAACATGTTTTCAGTTCTTTTAGTTATATATCTAGAAATGAAGTTGCTGGGTAAAATGGAAATTGTTGATTTATCAAATCATTAAGTTGTAAGAGTGCTTCATGTATTCTGTGTAGTAGATTCTAATTAGATATTTTCAGAAATTATCAATACAAATACATTCTAGGGTTGCATTTGGGCTGCATTTTCAGATTCTTAATGGTGTCTTTTGAAGCAAAAAAAAAAAAGGTTTAATTTTGATTAAATTTTACTCTTCTGCATAAACTAAGAAACCATTGCTCAATCCAAGGGCACAGTTCTTATTTTCTTCTAAGAGTTTTAGAGGTTTATTTTTTCATTGAGGTCTTTCATCCAAATCTAGTTAATTTTTAATGATGTGAGATAGGCTTTTGATTTTATTCCTTTGCATGTGGATTTCCTGTCTTAGCAACATCTGTTGAAAAGATAATTTTTGCCCTACTGATTGGTTTTGGCACCCTTGTCAAAAATCAATTAGCAATGTATAGTTTTATTGTTGACTCTTATTTATATTCATTGATCTATAAATATTTCTTCTTATTCTTCTGTTACATATACATGGTCGTCATAACTATAGCTTTGTGGAAAGTTTTGAAATCAAGAAGTATGAGTCCTCTAGGTTTCTTTTTTCCCAATATTGTTTTACCTATTCTGAACTTCTTTCATTTTCATATGAATTATAGGTTTAACTTGCAAATTTCTATATCTTACAAAAAAGAAATTATGATTTCAATAAGAATTGCTCTGAATCTGTTCATCAATTTAGGGTTTATTACCATATAAATAATAATAATCTATTAATTTATGAATGTAGAATGGCTTTTCATCTACTTGAGTCTTTGCTAAATCTTTCAATAATGTTTTGTAATTATCAGTATGCAAGTCCTGTACTTCTTTTGTTAATTTTTTTTCTAAAATTTTACTCTTCATGATGCTATTGTAAGTTGAATTATTTATTAATTTCCAGTGGTTCAGAATATAGCTGATATTTGTACATTGATCTTGTGTCCTAAACCTCTCTAAACTCACTTATAAATTGTAATATTTCTATAGTTTCTCATAATTTTCTATGGATGTGATTAGATCATCTGCAAATGGAGAATTTTATCTTTCCTTCACAGTCTGGATGTATAGAATTTACTTTTGTTGCCTAAGTGTCTTACCTTTAATTCCCCATAATATATTGATAGGATTGGTGAAAGCAGATAGTTTTTCCTTATTTTTGATTTTGAGTTAGTAAAAAGAATCAGGGTTTGAAGGGGTGGGGATTTTCACAAGGCCTCAGTTTATCAGAAGTTCCCAGTCCTTAAATAATGTTACATTGATTTTTTTTTTTAAATTTCAATGAAACAACTTTCATTTCTATGATGATCCCATTTGGTTATGATGTGATATGCTATATTTTTTATTTAATTGATGATTTATTCAAATGTATTCATAAAGGATATTAGTTAACAGTTTTTAAAATGTATTTTTTTTATTATTTTGGTAATACTTGCCTGAATTTGACAGCATTTCTACATCTTCTATTTTTGAGACCAGTTTGTGAAGTATTGGTGCTAATTTTTCTTTAAAAGTTTGGTGGAATCCACCAGTGAAGTGGTGTGGTCCCAGTGATTTCTTGGTAGAAAGTTTTTCCTTTCTCTTTTATTTCCAACTTAATATATTTACATATAAGTCTATACATATTTTCTATGTTTTCTAGAGAAACCTTAATTAGTTTGTATCATTCTGGAATTCACTCACTTCATATGAGTTATCTCATTCCTTAGACTATAATGGGTCATAATGTCCTCTTATAGCCCTTTTATTTATGTAAATTCCATAAGAATGTTAGTAATTTGATTTTTGCCTTTGTTTTCCTTGTTAAATCTATAAAGTGATTTGTCACACTTCTTTAGGAAGAACTAACATTTGGTTTTGTTGATCTTCCTCTATTTTTCTATTTTCTATTTCATTTATTCACTGAAAAGTTTATTATTTCCTCCCCTCTTCTCCTTTTTAAATTTTAATATATATAATTATATTCAAAGAATTTTTGGATGGCTAGAAATATATGTTTATACTTTTTAAATTAGCATAGGAAATAAACAAGAATTTGAAGAGAGAGCTTATAAAATGGGAGAAAATCTTTGCCACCTGTACCTCAGATAAAGCATTAATCTCCAGGAAATATTAAAAAAAAAACTCAAAAAACTTAACAACAATAATCCCCAAAGACCCAATTAATAAATAAGCAAAGGAACTGAATAGAAACTTCACAGAAGAAGAAATATAACCAGTCAACTAACATATGGAAAATGTTCAACATCTCTAGCAATTAGAGAAATGCAAATTAAAAGTACACTGAGATTTCATCTCACTCCAGTTAGAATGGCAACTATAAAGAAGATAAGTAACAATAAATATTGGTGTGGGGAAAAATATAGATTCATACATTGCCTACATTGCTGTGGGACTGTAAATTGGTTCAACCAATCTGGAAAGCAGTATGGAGATTGTTCAGAAAACTTGGAATAGAACCACCATTTGACCTGGCTCTCCCAATCCTTGCTTTATACCCAAAGGACATATAAATTAGCATACTATAGTGACACAGCCACATTGATGTTCATAGCAGCTCAATTCACAATAGTTAACTATGGAACCAGCCTAGGCAGACACAATGGAATACTATTCAATCATAAATAAAAAATGAAATTATGGCATTTGCTGGTAAATGGATGGAAGTGGAAACTATCATGCTAATAAGCCAATTCTTCAAAAGCAAAGACTAAATGTTCTTTCTGATAATGCAGATGCTAACTCTCAATATGGCTGGGGAGAGGTGGTAGGGAAGAATAAAAGTACTTTGAATTAGACAAAAGGAAATGAAAGGAAGGGAAGGGGAGTAGGAATAGGAAATAAAATAGAACGAATCACACATTAGTTTTCTATGTAGATGTATGATTAAATGATCAATTGTTTTTGAAGAATGACAAGTTATACACCATAAAATTATGTCAAAATACATTCTACTACCATGTATAACTATTTAGAACAAAAAAAGAATAAATTAAAACAATTTTCTAGATGGATTGACCTTTTATGGTAAGTAAATATCATTCTCTGTTGATACAATTTTCGATCTAAAGTTTATTTTGTCTGATATTCCTATAGTCAATTTCTCTTCTTGTTATTTTTCACATAGTGTATCTTTTCCATCCTTTCACTTTAATCCTATTTTTACCTTTAAAGAGAGGGTGTGTTGCTTTTATAGAGAATATGGTTATCATTTTTTTTCAATTTATTCTGATAATCTCCACCTTTTCATTGGAGAGTTTAATTCTTCAATGTAACTGCTGCTCAGTTCTGACTTACATTGTGTTTTGTTATTGCTTTTCAATATCTTATGTCTTCTTTGTTCCTCACTCCACCACAGCATTCTTTTGTATTAAATAGATATTTTCTTATGTTGCCCTATAATTCCCTTGTAATGTCCTATTGAGTATATCTTTAACCTATTTTCTTAATAATTGACCTGAGGATCACTATTTATGTTTTTATTTATAGCATCCTAGCTTCAATACTATACGAAAAAAATATGTAGTTCCTTTAACTCTCCTCTTCTTTTTGATCTTTTTTTTTTTCAAACATTTTTATTTTTATTTTTTTTAATGTTGGTTGAATTTTTTTTTTATTGTTGGTTGTTCAAAACATTACATAGTTCTTGATATATCACATTTCACATTTTGATTCAAGCGGGTTATGAACTCCCATTTTACTCCGTATACAGCTTGCAGAATCACATCAGTTACACTTCGTTGCTTTACATATTGATATACTCATGTCTGTTGTATTATGCTGCCTTTCCTATCCTCTACTGTCCCCCCTCCCCTCCCCTCCCCTCCCCTCTTCTCTCTCTAACCCCACTACTGTAATTCATTCCTCCCCCTTGTACTGTTTTTCCCTTTCCCCTCACTTCCTCTTGTATGTAATTTTGTATAACCCTGAGGGTCTCCTTCCATTTCCATGCAATTTCCCTTCTCTCTCCCTTTCTCTCCCACATCTCATCCTTGTTTAATGTTGGTCTTCTTCTCGTGCTCGTCTTCCCTAGTCTGTTCTTAGTTACTCTCCTTATATCAAAGAAGACATTTGGCATTTGTTTTTTAGGGCTTGACTAGCTTCGCTTAGCATAATCTGCTCTAATGCCATCCATTTCCCACCAAATTCTATGATTTTGTCATTTTTTAATGCAGAGTAATACTCCATTGTGTATAAATGCCACA
Organism: Urocitellus parryii; assembly: GCF_045843805.1. Classification (NCBI taxonomy): domain Eukaryota; kingdom Metazoa; phylum Chordata; class Mammalia; order Rodentia; family Sciuridae; genus Urocitellus; species Urocitellus parryii. The sequence continues at coordinate 99,633,409 of NC_135542.1, forward strand.
TTTTTTTATCCATTTGTCTATTGAAGGGCATCTAGGTTGGTTCCACAGTCTTGCTATTGTGAATTGTGCTGCTATGAACATCGATGTAGCAGTGTCCCTGTAGCATGCTCTTTTTAGGTCTTTAGGGAATAGACCAAGAAGGGGGATAGCTGGGTCAAATGGTGGTTCCATTCCCAGCTTTCCAAGAAATCTCCATACTGCTTTCCAAATTGGCTGCACCAATTTGCAGTCCCACCAGCAATGAACAAGAGTGCCCTTTTCCCCGCATCCTCTCCAGCACTTATTGTTGTTTGACTTCCTAATGGCTGCCAATCTTACTGGAGTGAGATGGTATCTTAGGGTAGTTTTGATTTGCATTTCTCTCTGACTGCTAGCGATGGTGAGCATTTTTTTCATGTACTTATTGATTGATTGTATGTCCTCCTCTGAGAAGTGTCTGTTCAGGTCCTTTGCCCATTTATTGATTGGGCTATTTGTTATCTTATTGTCTAATTTTTTGAGTTCTTTGTATATTCTGGTTATTAGGGCTCTATCTGAAGTGTGTGGAGTAAAGATTTGTTCCCAGGATGTAGGCTCCCTGTTTATCTCTCTTATTGTTTCTTTTGCTGAGAAAAAACTTTTTAGTTTGAGTAAGTCCCATTTGTTGATTCTAGTTGTTAACTCTTGTGCTATGGGTGTCCTATTGAGGAATTTGGAGCCTGATCCCACAGTATGTAGATCATAACCAACTTTTTCTTCTATCAGATGCTGTGTCTCTGATTTAATATCAAGCTCCTTGATCCATTTTGAGTTAACTTTTGTGCATGGCGAGAGATAGGGATTCAGATTCATTTTGATGCAAATGGATTTCCAGTTTTGCCAGCACCATTTGTTGAAGATGCTATCCTTCCTCCATTGCATGCTTTTAGCCCCTTTATCAAATATAAGATAGTTGTAGTTTTGTGGATTGGTTACTGTGTCCTCTATTCTGTACCATTGGTCCACCCACCTGTTTTGGTACCAGTACCATGCTGTTTTTGTTACTATTGCTCTGTAGTATGGTTTGAAGTCTGGTATCGCTATACCGCCTGATTCACACTTCCTGCTTAGTATTGTTTTTGCTATTTTGAGTCTTTTATTATTACATATGAATTTCATGATTCTTTTATCTATTTCTACAAGAAATGCTGTTGGGATTTTGATTGGCATTGCATTGAACTTATAGAGAACTTTTGGTAATATCGCCATTTTGATGATGTTAGTTCTGCCTATCCATGAGCAGGGTATATTTTTCCATCTTCTAAAGTCTTCTTCTATATCTTTCTTTAGGGTTCTGTAATTTTCATTGTATAAATCTTTCACCTCTTTTGTTAGGTTGATTCCCAAGTATTTTATTTTTTTGGGGGATATTGTGAATGGAGTAGTTGTCCTCATTTCCGTTTCAGAGGGTTTGTTGCTGATATACAGGAATGCCTTTGATTTATGCATGTTGATCTTATATCCTGCCACTTTGCTGAATTCATTTATTAGCTCTAATAGCTTCTTTGTAGACCGTTTTGGGTCTGCTAGGTATAGAATCATATCATCTGCAAATAGTGATAATTTAAGTTCTTCTTTTCCTATTTTTATGCCTTTAATTTCTTTCGTCTATCTAATTGCTCTGGCCAGTGTTTCGAGGACTATGTTGAACAGAAGTGGTGAGAATGGGCATCCCTGTCTTGTACCAGATCTTAGAGGGAATGCCTTCAATTTTTCTCCATTCAGAATGATGCTGGCCTGTGGCTTATCATAGATTGCTTTTACAATGTTGAGGTATGATCCAGTTATCCCTAATTTTTCTAGAGTTTTGAACATAAAGGGATGCTGTACTTTGTCGAATGCTTTTTCTGCATCTATGGAGATGATCATATGGTTCTTATTTTTAAGTCTATTGATGTGGTGAATAACATTTATTGATTTCCGTATATTGAACCAGCCTTGCATCCCATGGATGAATCCTACTTGATCATGGTGTATAATTTTTTTGATATGTATTTGAATCCGATTTGCCAGAATTTTATTGAGGATTTTTGCGTCAAGGTCCATTAGAGATACTGGTCTGTAGTTTTCTTTCTTTGAAGTGTCTTTGTCTGGTTTCGGGATCAGGGTGATGTTGGCCTCGTCGAATGAATTTGGAAGTTCTCCCTCTTTTTCTATTTCCTGAAATAGCTTGAAAAGTATTGGTGTTAGTTCCTCTTTAAAGGTTTTGTAAAACTCTGCTGTATACCCATCCGGTCCTGGGCTTTTCTTAGTTGGTAATCTTTTGATAGTTTCTTCTATTTCCTCTATTGTTATTGGTCTGTTTAGGTTGTCTATATCCTCCTGACTCAATCTGGGCAGATCATAAGACTTAAGGAATTTATCTATGCCTTCACTATCTTCTATTTTATTGGAGTATAAGGATTCAAAATAATTTCTGATTATCTTCTCTATTTCTGAAGTGTCTGTTGTGATATTGCCTTTTTCATCCCGTATGCTAGTAATTTGGGATCTCTCTCTTCTTCTGTTCGTTAGCATGGCTAAGGGTCTGTCAATTTTATTTATTTTTTCAAAGAACCAACTTTTAGTTTTGTCAATTTTTTCAATTGTTTCTTTTGTTTCAATTTCATTAATTTCAGCTCTGATTTTAATTATTTCTTGCCTTCTACTTCTTTTGCTATTGTTTTGCTCTTCTTTTTCTAGGAATTTGAGATGAAGTATGAGATCATTTATTTGTTGGTTTTTTCTTTTTTTGAGGAATGAACTCCAAGCAATGAATTTTCCTCTTAGAACTGCTTTCAATGTGTCCCATAGATTCCGATATGTTGTGTCTGTTTTCATTTAACTCTAGGAAGTTTTTAATTTCCTCCTTGATGTCTTCTAAAACACATTGATCACTCAGCAACCTATTGTTCATTCTCCAAGTGATGCTTGATTTTTCCTTCCTTCTTTTATCATTGATTTTCAGTTTCATTCCATTATGATCAGATAAGATGCATGGTATTATCTCTACCCCTTTATATTGTTTAAGAGTTGCCCTGTGACATAATATATGGTCTATTTTTTTAGAAGGTTCCATGTGCTGCTGAGAAAAAAGTGTAACTACTTGATGTTGGGTGGTATAGTCTATATATGTCAATTAAGTCTAGGTTGTTAATTGTGTTATTGAGTTCTATAGTTTCCTTATTTAACTTTTGTTTGGTAGATCTGTCCAGTGGTGAGAGAGGTGTGTTGAAGTCTCCCATGATTATTGTATGGTGGTCTATTAGACTCTTGAACTTGAGAAGAGTTTGCTTGATGAACACAGCTGCACCATTATTTGGGGCATATATATTTATGATTGTTATGTCTTGTTGGTGTATGGTTCCCTTGAGCAGTATGAAGTGTCCTTCTTTATCCCTTTTGATTAACTTTGGCTTGAAATCTATTTTATTAGATATGAGTATGGACACTCCTGCTTGTTTCTGCAGTCCATATGAGTGGTATGATTTTTCCCAACCATTCACCTTCAGTCTATGAATATCTTTTCCTATCAGATGTGTCTCCTGTAGGCAGCATATTGTTGGGTTTTGTTTTGTGATCCATTCTACTAGCCTGTGTCTCTTAATTGGTGAGTTTAAGCCATTAACATTTAGGGTTATTATTGAGATATGGTTTGTTCTTCTAGCCATATTTGTTTATTGATGTTACTAAACCTGATTTGTTATCCTCTTTGACTACTTTCCCCCCTTTACTGTCCTACCTCCCATTGTTGGTTTTCAATGTTATTTTCCATTTCCTCTTCCTGTAATGTTTTGCCAAGGATTTTTTGAAGAGATGGTTTTCTAGCTGCGAATTCTTTTAACTTTTGTTTATCGTGGAAGGTTTTAATTTCATCTTCTATCCTGAAGCTTAATTTCGCAGGATACACGATTCTTGGTTGGAGCCCATTGTCTTTCAGTGTTTGAAATATGTTATTCCAGGATCTTCTAGCTTTCAGAGTCTGTGTTGAGAGATCAGCTGTTATCCTGATTGGTTTACCCCTAAATGTAATCTTCTTTCTTTCTCTTGCAGCTTTTAAAATTCTCTCCTTATTCTGTATGTTGGACATCTTCATTATAATGTGTCTAGGTGTGGATCTCTTATGATTTTGCACATTTGGCGTCCTGTAGGCTTCTAGGATTTGGGATTCTGTCTCATTCTTCAAATCTGGGAAGTTTTCTCGTAGTATTTCACTGAATAGACTGTTTATTCCTTTGGTATGGAGCTCTGTGCCTTCCTGTATCCCAATGACTCTTAAATTTGGTCTTTTGATGTTGTCCCATAATTCTTGGATGTTCTGCTCATGGTTTCTTAGCAGACTTGCTGAGCTGTATATGTTCTTTTCCAGTTGAAATACCTTGTCTTCATTGTCTGATGTTCTCTCTTCTAAGTGATCTACTCTGCTGGTAGTATTCTCAATTGAGTTTTTAAGTTGGTTTATTGTTTCCTGCATTTCTAGGATTTCTATTTGTTTGTTTTTTATTACCTCTATCTCCCTGTGAAATTGATCTTTTACTTCCTGGATTTGTTTGTCAATGTGATCTTTCATTGTCTGATTTTGCTGTCTCATGTCTTCCTTGAGACTCCAGATCATCTGAAGCATGTATATCCTGACCTCTCTATCTGACATTCCATCTGATGCACCTATTACCTCTTCTAAAGTTGAGTTGACCTGCATTGCCTGTGGTCCTTTCTTTCCTTTTCTTTTCATACTGCTGGCGTTTCTTTCTGCTTGGTGAAACTGTTGTGTTTTTGAAATTTTCCCTCTATTTATTTATATTGCTCTTGTATAGTTGAAAAATCACCCTTGCAGGGCAGGTAGTGGCTGTGATCCTCCTCCAATTGGTGTGATCCGTCTACCACGCTGGCAGGCCCTAGGTCTGCTCTGCTGGTTGTTCAAAGGTCCGCCTACCCAGCAGGCGCGAGGGGCACCTCTGTCACTCCGCAGGTTGCTGGGCCTAACCTCCCGATGGGTCGCAGGTTCGCCTAGCTTGCAGGCACTGGGGGGGGGGCGGTTCCGCCCCTCAGCAGGCCGCTCTGCCTGATCTGCCGGTGGTCACAGTCCCTCCTACCTTGCAGACACTGGCGGAGGGGACGGGCCTGCCCCTCAGCAGGCCGCCGGCCCTGTCCTACTGGTGGGTCCTGTCCATGTTCCCTGCAGGCGCCTGTAGCTGTTCTGTGACTCCGCTGGTTGCTGGACCTGACCCGCCCATGGGTTGCAGGTTCGCCTAGCTTGCAGGCACTCTCTTTTTTATCTTATTATAGTACAATTTAGAACTTTGTACATTGTTTTGTCAATCAGTTTAAATTTAAATTCATTGTATTTTAGAGTCATTATTTAAATCTGATAGAAAAGTAGTTACAAATAAACCTTTAAGATTCAGTATTCAGTTATTAACTCCACCTCATCTTTGATTTCTTTCTCTTTTCTGTTTTTTTTTTTAAAGAAGTTCAAGATTACCTACAAGTGAAAGCTTAGGCCATTTATAGGCCTTTCTTGAGCATTCACAAATGCCTGGGTATCCATACCAACCTGCATCAGTATGTGGCCTTTTGGAAATTATTGGAACTTTAGGAATTATTGGAACTTTCCAAAGCTACAATACAAATTTAATTCCTCAGATGTTGCTTTTAGGATTTTTTAATTTGCCCAATTATTATCCAACACATGAGTCAATCATTCAATTAATCATTTGTCTTTAATTTATTTTCAATAATTGCCTTGTGGAAAAGGATTTCTTACTGGAGGAATCCCAAATCAAACCAAATGGAGACAAACTTGCAAGTACTGTCATCATTGTCAAATAATGCAGCTGTCCAGGTAAAAGGCTTTGAAAGTGCTCTCCTTCCATGTTGCTCTTTAACTTCTGCTCCATCCTATGGATGACAAGTCCTTGTTTTTAACTCTGAAGGTAAGTTTGTTTGTTTGTTTATTTTTGGCACTCTAATTGAACTCAGGGGCACTTAACTACTGAGCCCCATCCTCAGCCTTTTTTATTTTTTATTTTGAGACAGAGTCTTGCTAAGTTCCTTAGGGTCTCACTAAGTTGCTGAGGCTGGATTTGAACTTGTAATCCTCCTGCCTCAGCCTCCCAAGCTGCTGGGATTACAGGCATTCATCACTACACCCAGCTGTTATTTTTTAATGTTACCTCAAAGCTGATACCTGGGAGAATAAGAGAAGAAAAAGTAAAATCTCCATAAATCTCACTGTTCTTATTGAAAAATATTCCCTGAATTGAGTTAAAAAATTGATATTGATTATATCTGTCATTTTTCTCATTGCTCTTTTAGAGGAGAATATTCTGGATTCTGTGCTCTGTCATCATTACTTATGTTACTCCTGTAATTAGTCTTGATCATACTTTCCCTGGGCCATCTTTGAGTCCTGCTGCCCCATTCAGGTGTTCCAAACCACCTCAGAGATGAGTGTCACCATGGGCTCTCACTGTTTCTAAAGTATTAACTGCCACCTACAGGGGCATCTTTCTAAGTCTCTATAGAGTCACCTAAGTTTCATATTACCCCTAGGAAAGAGAATTTTACTTCATGTATTACCTCCTTCAGTTCTGAATATCCTGCAAGAAAACATTCCTGACTCAATGATTTACAGGTCAGTTAATTCTTTCTGTTTTCATTCTTGAAATCCTTTTCCTATAGATTTCAAAGACTAATTTTTTTTTCCCTTATGAGAAGCCCCTATTGTTTTTTTCTGCTAAATGGCTTCTGTCAACACCACTTTAGTCCTCTAAACATAGTAAAATTGTTGACCCTCACAAGGAAGACATTAGGATTCTCAATAATATCCTTTATTTAAGAGCCTACTGTAACATCTCAATGTGTGTGTGTGTGTGTGTGTGTGTGTGTGTGTGTGTGTGTGTGTTTGTACTGGGAATTGAACTCAGGGCACTCAACCACTGAACCACATCCCCATCCCTATTTTGTATTTTATTTAGAGATAGGGTCTCACCGAGTTGCTTAGAATCTTGCTTTTGTGGAGGCTGACTTTGAACTCACAATCTTCCTGCCTCAGCCTCCCCAGCCACTGGTATTACAAGCCTGAGCCACTGCACCCAGCTTGATATATTTTTGATACAACTACTCAATTATGAAGGAAATTTAAGCTGTACATTTATTCCTAAATGTACAGGTAAACCAAAAGGCATGAATATATAGCAATGAGAGTCTGGCCTACTGTCTTTACAATTAAAATTCCAGATCTAAGACATTTTCAAATCATTTTGTGCATATTATATCCCTATGTGGAATATTGTGAGGCCATTAAGTTTGATATGAGAGGCACACTCATCTTAAATCTTATGGAATCCATACATAGATGGGAATCCTGTGTACTTGCAAAGCTTTTGGCACTAATAGATGAATTGAGTGATTTCTGTTTGTATGTTTTTGCATAATTTATGTTTTACTGTATTTCCTTATCACACAATAAGTTTATATTAATACTGTGGATAGAATCTTAAAACTGAAATACATATACACACACACAAACACATGAGTAGATAAAGACAGACCTGTAAAGAGTCATTGTAATTTATGTAGTAAATGTGAATTCCAGTTATATGCTCTTAGTTTGAAATGATAGGAGGAGGCATGTATGACTTTTGACTTCTGATACTAGGGCATGTGATTATTCTGCATTTCGACAATATTCTTTGGGAGTGTTCACACTTGGAGTCTCATCATAAGGAAGCCCCAGCAGTCCATATGAAGACCCATATGGAAGGAACCAAAGCCATGGACCACAGATTTGGCTGAGCTTCCACCTGACAGCCAGCATTAATCAAGTGAGGCATCCACCTTGAAAGTGTATTGCCTGGCTTCTAGACCTCAGCTTAATAGCAGAAGTTCATTATGTTTTTTGTTTGAGGCTACGTGTTGTGTGTTAGATATGAGGTATCCCCCAAAATCTCATGTGAGAGACAATGCAAGAAAGTTCAGTGGTGAAATGATTGGGCTTTGAGAGCCTTCACTTAATTATTGCATTAATCCACATGAATGGAATAATTGGATGGTAATTGCAGGCAAGTAGGATATGTCTGGAGGAGGTGGGTCATTGGGGCACATGCCTTTGGGGCATATATTTTGTCCGTGGTGAGGGGATGTCTCTTTCTGCTTCCTGGTGTGATGTCTTGAGCTACTTGCTTCTGCCACACCATTCTCCCATGTTGTTCTGCCTCCTCTTGTGCTCAGGCAATGGAATAGGCTGTCGATGGATGGACAGCTCTGAAATCATAAGCTTCAAATAAACTTTTCCTCCTTTAAAATTGTTCTTCTCAGGTGTTTTGGTCACAGTGACAGCCAAGCTAACTAAAACACCTAGTCAAATTAAAAATGTCCATGGGGGGAGAAACATATATATATAGTTATTTTGAGACATCCATTTTTGCAGTTGTTTGTCAAATATTTAGAAATAATCAAGACATTTTAGTACCTGTAAGAAGGAGATTACTGTGAAAAACAAAATAAACAACAGCTAAGACATATGGCATCAGCTTGGCCACATGGTGGGAGGGAGCTCAAGGGCTTTGTGCTTGCCTAATGAAAGCCTGAAGATCCTCAAGGAAAGTGTAAGGACTTCAAGAAAAGTGAGAAAAATATTTTTTTTATACTATAAAAGAAAAGAGATCCTTGCTATGTAGTCATAAAAAGCTTAGCAGCAGTCCTTCCGGTAGTTATGTGGAAATGTAAAATATATTCTTCACATTGGTTTATTAGGCTTAAAATCAGAATATTAAAGGTAACACTTGGCTTAATGTGGTTGTCTATAATAAAAGAGGACAGAATGACCTGTAGGACAATCTGCTAAATATCTAAGCCAAGATCACCTAGGTTTGAAAATAAATTCTTTCTTATTCTTCACCCTTTCTGATTAGAAAATTATTCTTACATTATGGAAATGTCTCAGGACTAAAAGTATATCCATGGAAGCAATGTCAGAGTGTGTATTTTATAGCCTTAGAATGATCTATAGTGTTGTCTTATAATAATATTAAGTAATATTAAGCATATTAATATTGCAAACATTAACCACATAGCCTTACAAAGTTTCTTCATGCAATAGGATATCTGACACTCTTAATGATTTTTTTTTAATGGCAGTCTAATACAAAAACCCAGGCAAGGAAGAGCTTATTTAGAATAGATATATGGGTGTGGCTTTTGTGCACTGGAGCACATTACAAATTGTTATCTAATAAAACTACAGTATATCTTATAAATTTATATTGAATGGACTTAGAAATTTTACATGGTTCACCTGGATTTCAGAATTGTTATGAATAAGTAGTTGCCATGTTCCTTCTGTATTCCAATTTTTAAAAGATAGTGTCTTATTATAGTCCTCTCTCCACTGTATGTTGTATATGTGAAGACATATAACTTGTCCTGTATGGTCTTTGGATACAGAAGAACAGAATGAAGAGTTTCTTCTTTACCTGAACTGGATTTAGATTATGAGTTCCCAGACTTGGATCTGATGCCATAATGGTGGGATACGAGAGAGTCCTGATAGAGACATTAATATAGTTTGCATTTGGAAGAGGTAAAAATTGCTGTAATAAGAAGTGGCCTGTAGCAGATTAATTTTCCCAAGATGGTTATACATGTTATTAGTGAACATTTTTGATTTTCATAACCTGTACAATATGGAAGAAGTGAGACTACATGAATTCTGAGACTAGATTAGTAATATGCTATCTATTTTGCCCATTTTTTGGGGGGGTACTTGCTTTTAATAACCAACAATTTTACTATAAAGAAACCTAAACTACCTCATGGAAGAAAAATAACATGAAAAGGTCATATGCAAGGGATTTGACCAACAACCAAAGGGAGACCACTGTTGACATCTAGCACCAACTGTCAGCTCTGTGAGTGAAGACAGATGATTCTAATGAAACTGGCCTTTAATTTTCACAAATGAAGGTTCAGTATTGTAAAACAGAAGCAAGCTATTAATTCTATTCTCTCTGAATTCTTGTGCCACAAATTTTTGTGGAGTAGAATAATTGTTCTACACTTCTAAATTTGATGATGTTGATCATACAGCAGTAGTCTATGGAGCACCTAACCTTATTTGTTTCTTTGCAGTGATTATCAGTAAATGTCCTTACAAATGAAAAGAAGTCAGTCCATTATAGCCACTGACTCAATAGTGAAAAATCAGTGGTACCAGTTTTAAAAGTCAACAGAAATGGTGAAGAGAAAAAATAACAGGGTAACAAGAAATCAGCTGGACAAAAAAAAAAAAAACACATGTGACTTCTTAGAATTTTTATCTTTCTCAACAGTCTTTAAAATATCTTACATCTTTGAAATCTGTTCTATTAGGGTGATCTGATAATGTATCATTTGTCTTCATTACAGTACATTCATGTTTAGCTTAATTTTTATGCTTCATATAAACACATGTTCTCTATGCTTTGTTTACGCCTCTACCCTGACTACTACCTCTACTACATTCACTTTATTTCATTCAAAAATTCAAAAAAGACAAGCTTCAAATTCAGACAGTGTCAAGCACTTTCCCCAAATGCTAGCAATTTCATTGAGAAACACATATAGTGATGTCATGGATGGTATGGTACTTTTTATTTAAAAATATGATGGGAAGAAAAGTAAAGGAGACTAGGTTGGTGGATTTTGTAAGTATTTTGGTAACAAAAACTTAAACATATTTCAAAAGAAATCCAGACTATAAAACCAAGTCTGAGTTAAGTGGTGTATGCCTATAACTCCAGTGACTAGGGAGACTGAGGCAGGAGGTACACAAGTTAGAGGCCAGCCTCAACAACTTAGTGAGGCTTTCAGTTATATGATAAGAAACTGCCTCAAAATAAGAAATGAAAATGATTGGGAATGTAGCTCAGTGTTAAAGTATCCCTAGATTCAATCCCCTGTACCAAAAAATAAAAATCAAAAAAATTCAAATCTGAGATCTGGGTCTGCTCTCCTAGACACCTCCTAGTACTCCCATAACAAACATACAAAATCACTGAATTACACAATAGACAAAGCCTCTTCCTGCTCCAGTACTCAGTTCCCCTACTACGTAGGAGAACATGAAAAGTTCATAAGAGCTTCAGATTAGCCTTACAACTGGGCATTATAATCATCAGTTTGCTTAATATGCTTCAAAAATGTTAAAGAGAAGACTTTTGAGTCTCAAAGTAAATGCCCATCTGCCCCATGACATCTGTGAATGGTAAATGCTACACTTTAGAAATGGTGTAATTGACATTATATTCAGCAGGGTTCACACAGATCAAATTATTTTCAGCCAATCTCAATTTCTTCTCTGACAGACTAACCAACTGTTTATGACAAGGATTCAATAGACAGAGCTGAATTCCAGTGAAGCATTTGCCATAGTCCTTTGCAATAGCCTTGACTATAACAGGGACTGGATAGAAAGCTGTTGGAATAGACTACTGTCCAATCACCAATCCTATGATACTAGTTAAACAGCTGTCAATCTCAGTGATATCCTACATTTATTTCAGGGTTTCAAGATCTATCCTTTCCTGACCACATCAATAATGGTCACAAATGCAATATACTAATCAAAGTACAGAAGATGCTACATGTCAGAATAAGAATTCCAAATACTCTGATAGGCTTGGACAAGAGAAAATGTGATATAATATGTAATTTAACTAAAATAAATTCATTTGATTTATTGAAGCTAATTGTAATACAGACTGGAACAGAAATATTTTAGGGATATTACTCCTTCCTTTAGGGGATATGAACACAATGTGAACTACTGCAAGTGATGTGGCACCCTTACAATCATTTTTGATGCTTATTTCAAATTTTGAGCAATCATTAAAGATGCAGCAAAGGCTGAATGAAGTTTGTAATAAAAGTTTTATAATACAATTTACGTCATAGATAAATAGCACTTACCAAATGGAACTTTATTCAGCAATGAAATTTGAAATGTAATGACAAGCAAAAGTATTAATAAGTCTCAGGAATACAATATTTTGTGGAAGAAAAATCTCAAATCATAGGAAAATAGACTTTAAATTATATTTATCATTTATACAAATTCTCAAATGTCAAAGCTATCATATCTGGTTTAGAGAAAAAATTATAGATATTATGTTAAAAAAACAAGAGAAATATAATCACATACCAGAGGGCTGTGAATTGTTTTTGCATAAGGCTGTAGTTCAACACTATTAGAAATGGAAGTGTACACTAAATGTAATAGTGTATGTTTTAAACCATGTGTTTGAGGAAAGTTTTTCATAGAAATATCACCATTGATTTCTTATAAATATTCAATAAGTATATTTGTACCCTTAAGATTTAGTAGAAGCAATGATTAAAAATAATGGTTAAATTTTAGAATTTCAAGAAACTTTATTACATGAGTAATGATTAAATATTTGGGGGGATGAGTTTTTTAGGGTTAGTTGGCTTCAGCTAATGAACATTTAAAAATTAATGTGTTACCAAAATTAGGTTACAAAATCTTGAATAAATTGTATGTGATATAATACACTTCCGGGACCCACTATCACTGCAAAATTCCAGGGTTATTCCTCTTACTACAGATTTCATCTCCGGCAGACCCAGGCTGATGTCTGCTTCTACTTTTCCTGACAATGCTAATTACCTGGCTCTTTAAAAATGCACTCCTAGAAAATATTTCTGGTGCATTGGTGAAGCACTCACTGTTCATTAGAAATTGACCCTGAAAAAAAAAGCCATGTTATAGGGACCAACAGTGACTCTTTCAAGTTAAGCCCTATATCTACTCAATTAGGAAAATAGAGTCAGCTTTTTTTTTTCCTAGTGGGTACAGGAGTTTGAATCCAGGGACATTTTACCACTGAGCCTTACTCCCAGCCCTTTTTACATTTCATTTTGAGACATGCTCTCAATAAGTTATTGAGGTTGGCCTCAAACTTGTGATCCTTCTGCTTCAACTTCCCTGTTCACTAGGCATAAACCCTATTGCCTAGCCCAGAGTCAACCTTTGTTAAACATAATCATGAATATGACAGTCACTCAGACATGTGATAGACACAGATATATATATATATATATATATATATATATATATATATATATATTAGAAAAATGATCTATAAGGTTTCTTTTTGGTTTTCAAATTTACTAAGTGATTTTTCCAAAGCAAGTTCCATGCATTATTCATCAATGAGTTATAATGTCTATCATTGAATGATGTAGTGATTTGTGAATAAATTTAGAGCTTGGTAAATGCAAGAATTAATAAGTTAACACTTAACCAAATGAGTAATTTAATTACCTCACTGGCGCATGTATTTTAAGAAGATTATTATGTCAAGAAGGAATGAACAGATCAGCTCCATTTTTTATTTTGAAGAATGGTCCTACAAAGATTACTTACGTATCTCTCTATCTAGTTATATACATATAACTACCCTGGGCAAACAATTTTATTCCTACCTTAAAAATATACAGCATCAAAGTCCAAATTTTTTTGGTAGGCATCAAGAAAGGATAATACAAAATAATATGGGAAACTAAGAAAATATCACCAGTTCTGCTTTCCTAGGAGAACATTTTTTTACTTCAGAAATTATATATATATCATATAGAATATCATTATATTTATAATAATGTTATCTATTATTCTGAAGCAAGACATTAATAAGAAAGCTCATCAGGGTTACTACAGACTGTATAAGGTATGAATAACAGTTATTACTTTTTGTAGTTTGGATAAAGCAATATGTGTGGATTTCTATGTATATTATTATCATCTCAAAGGAAATTTGGCACTCTCTCTTTCTAACTCATACTTATTAAATGTCAGGATTAATATTTTCCAGTGGAATCTAACGAACATGCAGAACTCCTGACAATCTCTGAGCCTTAGGTTGTCAGAGCAATACTCAAAATGACATGTTGTCAAGACTGTCTTGGTTATGCCAATCACAAAGTACCCCCATCCTCCACATATCCCACTTAATTTAGTAACTTTAGAGTACAAGCATACATGAAGACAATAACTATTATATTCTGATTTCTCAGAAAAGAGAAATCAATTTTAAATATTTCTATATTATTATTTTAATGCAATGGCTCAGTGTACCTAGTAGCAGATTCTGAGCTGTAGATCCCAACATCAGGCAATTAAAGAGATGCACATTACTCTGATGAGTAAAATTAACTCTTAGTTTCCCTTGAAATGGAACTGCATCTGCAAATGTTCATCATCCTATTTCTGTCCTGCTGAGCTGGTAGCAGTTGGGAAATAGGTAGGATCTCAGAAATAATTCCTCAAAAGTTTGGATATTTATATGAAATAACATTTAAAGAAAAAAACCTTTCATTTCATAAACTCAGGTGATTGCTATTACAATCACAGAAATGTCAATATACCCTTATTTCCAACTGATGATATGTAACTTTGTAAAAATTATAATAAGAAATTAACTGAGGCACATTTAAGTGTCTTATAGGAAAGGAGCTTTGGAAATGTTAATGGTCTATGTGGCAGAGAAAAACAGTGAGAGAGGAAGGGAATTGAAGGGAAAGAGACAGACTGACAGACAGGGATAAGATTCTTCTTTATTGGCCCAAAAAAGACCAATGAGTTTGTGGGAGATTTCCTATAATTACCTTTGCTTGAGTAAAATGAGAAATATCTTCAAAATACATGTTGACAAGTAATCTACACTGTAGAAGACAGACTTTAAAAAATAATTAGGTAATCACTTGACATTTGCAATTCTTTTCCTATTAATTTTTTTTTAATTATCCCACTGTTTGGAGCTGTAGGCTACTGGTTTTCAATTAAGTAAAATTCTGTCTACAAATTTTGGTACAAGATTAGTTTTTTTTTTTGTTTTGTTTTTTTTTTTAAGTGAGAGAGGAGAGAGAGTGAGAGAGAGAGAGAATTTTTTTTAATATTTATTTTTTTGTTCTCGGCGAACACAACATCTTTGTTGGTATGTGGTGCTGAGGATCGAACCCGGGCCGCACGCATGCTAGGCAAGCGCGCTACCGCTTGAGCCACATCCCCAGCCCACAAGATTAGTTTAATATCGCACTTCCCAGCACTTTTATGAGATGTTACTGCATTCATTGGTGAGCAAATCTGTTGTAGGGAGCAAATGCACAGGGACCCTGATTACATCTAATTAGCATTAGTACTAAATTTTCATTATATTTTTATTATAAACTTAATGATCTTCTGAACAAAAGGATGATTCATTCTACAAAGGATAGATAGTTACAGACTGACTTCAGCACTATGAAGCTCAAGGACAAATGTGGCCAAAATACCACCTTGTCAAGGAAGCAAAGGCTTGTCACTTGCTAACAAAGTTCAAGTATTTGGTCTGGTCTCCAGTTTTCAGCTAATGCTCACACTCTCAGAAGACACAGATTGCCAGAAGGAGGCAATTTCTGCCTTTGTATTTTGTTCCTTTTTTATAACTATGTCTGAAGACCAATTATATCCTTTGATAGTAATCAAAATTGAAAGTTAAAATGTTAGTTTTGTTTTCTGGAAAAACTTCACTAAACAATACTAGCAACAACTACAAAAAAGATAGCTTTTGTAATTAAATACTAGATATTAAAAGTGTAACAAAGAACTTTTGAAAAGATTTAAGCATAAAAATATAAACTTTTCTAATTGGAAAGAAGAATTTCAAAGAAAGGAATGTGTAACATAATCTACATAATTCCAAAGTGAATTAAGCAAAATAGGAAAAAAATATTCGTAGGTGAGTTGCTAAAAAAGACAACTAAATAGCATATGTAAAAAGCACACCTGTACCACATCATTTAAATGGCTAGGTATCAAAGGATAAGCAAAGATATATCAGTTCATATTGAAACTAAAGAAATTATAGCTAGTGGTAGTGGTAATAAAGTAGAATTTGAGCCAAAAAACATTCATGTTAGGAAAATGAAAAAGCATTTAAAAATAAAGCTCACATTTCTTTTCTCTCTCTCTTCTCTCTTCTCTCTTCTCTCTTCTCTCTTCTCTCTTCTCTCTTCTCTCTTCTCTCTCTCTCTCTCTCTCTCTCTCTCTCTCTCTCTCTCTCTCTTCTTTTAAGTACTGGGAATCTAACCTAGGGGTGCTTTAGCACTGAGCTACATCCCCAGCCATTTCATTTCTTTTTTTTTTTTTTTTAGAGAGAAAAGAGAGAGAGAGAGAGAGAGAGAGAGAGAGAGAGAGAGAGAGAGAGAGAGAGAGAGAGAATTTTTTAATATTTATTTTTTAGTTTTCGGTGGACACAACATCTTTATTTTATTTTTATATGGTGCTGAGGATCGAACCCAGTGCCCTGCTCATGCCAGGTGAGCGCACTACCACTTGAGCCACATCCCCAGACTCCCTTCATTTTTTTATGGTGATACAGAGTTTAAATTGTTGAGGGTCTCACTGAGTTGCTGAGGCTGGTCTCAAACTTGCAGTCTTTCTGTCTCAGCCTCTGGAGCTGCTGAGATTATAAGCATGCGCCACTGCCAGGCTGAACTTCCCATTTCATGATGGAGAGATAATGAACATGAATATCTATTCACCAAAATATACAGAACCACTTATCAGAGCAAATCTTACCAGCTATACAAAGAGATGTAAATAAAAATGATAAAAGCATTAATATTTCAGTCATTAAAAACAGATCAAGGGGCTGGGGTTGTGGCTCAGAGGAAGAATGCTTGCCTAGCATGCATGAGGCACTGGGTTTGATACTCAGCACCACATGAAAATAAAAAGGTATTGTGTCCACCTACAACTAAAAAATTGATGTTTAACAAAACCAGATCAAATAGATATATATTGAACCTTACATACTAAATATAGAGAATAACCATCCTCTCAAGTGTACATAGAAAAGTCACAAAAATACAAAAATTCATCATATGTTATGCATAAAGAAAAACATAAAGATCTATATGTATTTTACAAATAGCTCTCTTAGATCACAGAACATTAAAATTAGAAATTCTTAGCAAAACTTAAAAAGTTAACCAAGCTAAAAATTTAATACCTTTCTGTTAGTTCTTATTTAAAATAATAGGTTGATATTCAATGATAAAGTTTTAAAGTTTATTAAATGTAGACTTTGCACACCTTTTGTTAAATTTAATTCCAGATTTGTAGTTTTAAAAAATATTCTTATTTCTATTTTTAGCAGAGTTTTACCTACCATTATATCTTTTAACTTATTGTTTGTACATGTAAAGGCTATTGATTTATATATGCTGACTATAAAATTTGATTTTATATTAAATGATTATATTATTTGTGTTAGGTTTATCATTGATGTCTAGAGTGTTTCTCAAGTACAAAAATCATATAGTTTATCTTTGGAACTGGTTTTAAGTTATTTCCCTCTAATTTGTATACCTTCAATTTCTAGCTCTTATCTAATTGCATTAGCTAGTACACTGTTGATCAGTAGTAGAAATGTGGACAGACTTGGTTTATTCCTAATCTTAGCATTGTTGGAATAGGATTGCAGATATCAACATGAACTGATAAGAGTCAAAGAAAGCTAGGTATAAAAATGTCTGTGTTCATACATGTTTTTGTACATGCTTACATGTGTGTATGTTTAAATATACTTAGAGATACTACCATGCTCTCTTCAGAAAGCACCAAAAGAGAATAAAAATCCCAATAACAATGAGCATATTTAATGCCTTGATCTTGGTTTCTTATGAAAATGTCAGTGCTCCTCAAAGAAATGGATCATAATAAATTATGGCTTAGACTTAGAAAGTTTTATTTTGTTCCAAAGTAAAAAAGTGTTCAAAGAATTTTGGGGACATTTCAAAAGGACGTAAAGAGCTAATCTGAAGAGTCTTCCATTGCTCAAATCCAGAATAATAATTTTATACTACACATACACACACTCACCCACACATACTTATTATAGGATCAAGAAAAAATGTAGAAAGATGATATTTGAAAATTAACCTTCAGCATGCATAGTAATAATAATTCAAACAAACCTAACTAATGGATAGCAAAATGACAAAGTTTGGGATTAACAAGATAATTAATATATTCTCAAAATGGCTTATTTATCAACTTGAAAGAATAAAATAGTATGGTGTATGCAGTGGAGAAAACTGGCACAAACTAGTTTAAGAGATTGAAATTAATGTTGCTAGTTAAGAGGGTAAGCAGTGCGTATTTCTAATATGAAGAACAAAAATTCACTGAGTTCCATTCTGTGGTTTTGCCAACATGTGCACAACCTGAATCTATTTGTGATAAAATGAGCCAATCCAAATTAAGAGGTATTCTAAAAAATAAGTGTCCTCCTCTGTTCAAAAATATTGATGCCATGAAAAAAATAAAGATGGACTCAGTAATTCCCTGAATAAAGCAGACTCAAGAGACACAACTAAATAAGACATCATTAGGATAAATTATAAAATCAGAATATGTTTTTCAGGTGTACATATTTTCATTTCTGAATTTTGATAATTATCCTGTGACTAATAGAGATAATTCCTTATTTGTAGGGAATACACACTGAACTGTTTAGCAGTAAAGTGGACTGTTATATCATGTCTGCACCTTAAATGGTTCAGAAGATAAATGATGATGAGAGAATGGAAATACTGTGAAATCCAGACATCTGGAGGAATCTGGACGAAAGGCTTCATTATCATGTATTGTTCTCTCAATTTTCTCTAATTCTGTAATTATGTAAAGAGTTTTGAGTTAAAGAGAACATTTAGGTGACATAGTAATTATGAGACTGAGTTTCCTTTGCTCTCAATACTGCTTCTACTAGAGTTTTGGGTGATATCTACTCCTAAAAGACTTTTGCTGAGTGCGCATCTCCAGTGCAAACTCAAGTTAATAATGCCAATAGTGTTTCTATCATAATGTTTCAAAATCCCTGTACTACAGAAAGGTACATCCCTACGTCATGTAATTTTGAGTATAGCAAAACAAATAACCATGTTATGACTTGAAAGCCTTTATATATTTTTCAATCTTTTCAAATACATATTTACAAACTATTTACTGTATCTATATGAAACAGTTGAGACTGTCAAGTACAAGATTTTACCTTTAAGAAGGTTTTAAAATATTTGGTTTGTGTATATAACACACAATTGCATACTGTTTATATATGTGGACTCTCTGTCCCATCGCTTATGTGTTTGTCTGCTTTCACAATATGCTGGAATAATAGAGTTCAAAATAACATGTGAAGATTATGAATTTCTTTTATTTTGTTTAGAAAGAAATCCTTATATTAATTCTCCGTGGGCTTAAGGAAAAAGTAATACAGAATAACTCAATCAAAAAAATACCAGGCATAATGCTTGGTAATACTTAACTGAATAAATTCTCTAGTCCTGGCACAGTCAGAGGGAAAGGGACTGAACAGCAATATTGTGAGTGCAGGAAGCCTAGTGAAGGAAATGTACCAACATTCATTCATCTTTCAATGCTTCCACAATAACCATTGTGCTATTCTTAAGTACTGGGCAGTGTACTAGGCTCTGGTGTTAAAACAGGCACACCGTTGCTGTCACAGAGCTTACTGTCTTATAGGAGAATAATGAAATAGATAGGCAGATTTTTATAACTAAAATCTCCAGTCCAAGTTTTTAAATATATTTCAATGATAATCATATTGCTAGGTTGAAATATAGTTAATGAAAATTTAACTTTTACCTCTTGATTGATTTAATAAAATTTATTAAATACCATTTAAAAAAATTAAGATAAATTAATACATTGATGAAAATTATGAATTTATGGATGCCATGTCCATAGACAACTGGTAATGGCTGTGACACTGAAGCATATGTTAGAATGCAAAGGAACCAGGGAGTCTGAGGAGTATGTGGGAGATTTAGATTCATGAAGAGCAAGCAAGGTAATGTGTGTAGCTGGACAGAGTGGCACATACCTGTAATCCCAGCAGCTTAGGAGGCTGAGGCAGAAGGATTGTGAGTTCAAAGCCAACCTCAGCAACTTAAAAAGGTCTATCTCTAGATAAAATATAGAAAAGGTCTCTAGATGTGGCTCAGTGATTAAGAGCCCCTGGGCAGTACAAAAAAAAAATGTGTAGAAGTTCATTGAAAGCATAATGGCCTGTCCAAATGTGGCAATATTCACAAAGCTGACTTTCTTGCCATGTACATAAACACATTACAATCTTAAAGTTTTTTTTTTTAAGAGAGAGAGAGAGAGAGAATTTTAATATTTATTTTTTACTTTCCGGCAGACACAACATCTTTGTTTGTATGTGGTGTTGAGGATGGAACCTAGACCCCGTGCATGCCAGGCGAGTGAGCTACCATTTGAGCCACCTCCCCAGCCCCTTGAAGTTTTTTGATGATAAGGATATTTAAAAATCTGAGGGTTGTTTTTGTTTTCTTTTTTTTTAAAGAATCAAAATTTTCCCCCAAAATGCTCTGAAGTCAGCAAGCTAAGTCAATAACTCTAAGTGGGCTTCATTATCCAGATAGAGTTCTCCAGGGGCAGAGGAATTTCAGGATTCTAGATAAATGGCAAGGCAGTTTGAAAAAGCATATTCTAGCTCATGTTATATTTATTTCATTTATGTATACTAATGACAGTATGTATTAATTATTTTAGAATAATTATAAATTCAGTACATTTAATTGTATTTTTGCAGTTTGATGAGCTTGCAAAAAAAGCATTGGGTAAAATTGCATTACTGCACAAATTTAATGTGTGCCATTTTATAAGTTTCCACAAATGTATACACTCATAAACTATCACAAGTATCAAGAAAATAAACATATCCATAACTTCGCAGTTTCCTGTTATCCCTTTGTATTCTCTTATGCCTTTTCTTTCTACCACAGACAACTGCTGATATACTTTCTCTCAATATAAATTCATTTGCATTTTTCTGATTTTATGTAGATGAAATTAGACACTATTACCTCTTGTCTAGCTTCATTCATTCAGCATAATTATTATGAAATTCATTTATTTAAAAATTTTAAATTATTTTCTCTTTTTAATTAACATATAGTAATTGTTATGGTTTGGATTTGTAACTTTCACCAAAGGCTCATAAGTTGAAGAGCTGGTTCCCCACGCAGCAAAGTCTAGAGGTGGGGCTTCGGGGAAGTGATTAGATCAGTAAGGCTCTCATCTCATATAGATTAATAATTTGAATGTGATTTTAGGAGGTGGTAGACCCTGGAGGCAGGTGCAGGAAGTACACCTGTGTGTCTGCCCCTGGAGAATATATATTGTCATGCATTTCCTTCCTCTGTGTTTCTACTTCCTTGGCAGCTTTCCCCTGCCAAGCCTTAATGTAGTGTTTCACTGCAGGCCCAGAGCAATGCAGCCATCCCATCATGGACTAAAATCTCTGAAAGCATGAGCCAAAATAAACTTTTCTTCCTTTAAGTTGTTTATGGCAGGTGTTTAGGCCCTGGCAATTAAAAGCTAACACAATAATTACACATATGTATGGAGCACATGTGATGTTTTAATACATATTGGAAATATATAATAATCAGATCAGGATAATTAGTATTTCCAGATTTTTATCATTCTATTTCTTCATAAAATATATAATATATAGTTATAAAATAGACTTCCTACTCTGACTCTATTTTAGTTTGTGTTATCAAGCATCCTTGTATCTCCACTTCTTCTGAGTAATTGCTATTCTCCTCTCTTCTACTATAAGATCAACTTT
Organism: Urocitellus parryii; assembly: GCF_045843805.1. Lineage (NCBI taxonomy): Eukaryota > Metazoa > Chordata > Mammalia > Rodentia > Sciuridae > Urocitellus > Urocitellus parryii. The sequence goes on from NC_135542.1 coordinate 99,655,128, forward strand.
GTTTTATTTTCTATGTATAGGAGAGAATTTGCAATATTATTTGGCTTCATTTCTTTATACTGCTGAATAGCATTCCATAGTATGGATATTTCACAATTTGTTTATTGATTTATTTTTAGTGGAGATTTGGATTGGCACAGTATTTGGGTATTAACATAATGCTTAATAATAGCAAAAATTAAAATAATAATTAAAATAAAGCTTTTCTGTTGATAAGGTTTTGTGTGTGGATATGTGTTTTCTTTCTCTTAGGTAACTGTCTAGGAGTTTAGTTAAAACACATAGTAGGTATATATTAACTTTTTAAGACAGTGAAAGTTCTTATTAAAGTATTTATTACCATTTTATATTTCTCTCAGTAGTATGCCTGAGTTCTGTAACCACATGAAGAATTGTCATGGTCAATCTTTTAAATTCTAGTTTTTATTTAATGTCTATAGTGGGATTGTGTTTGCTGCTCAGTGGTAGAATGCTTCCCTAGCATGTGTGAAGCTCAGGGTTCGATTCTCAGCACTGCATATAAATAAATAAATATCCACTGAAAACTAAAAGAAAATTAAAAATGCATATAATGATATTTTCTTTGGTTTTCATCTCCCTAATGATTAATACCAGGTGGTAAACACCTTGTCACAAAATCATTTGCCATCCAAAGATCTTCCTTGGTGCTATGTCTATTCAAATATTTTGCTCATTTTAATAGTTTGTTTACTTATTAATATTTATTAATAAGAATTCCTTATTTATTCTGGATATGAATTCTCTTTTTTTTTTGGTACTTGTAAATGGACAGAATGCCTTTATTTTATTTGTTTATTTGTATGTGGTGCTGAGGATCCAACTCAGTGCCTCACAGATGCTAAGCAAGCTCTCTGCCAATGAGGTATATCCCCAACCCCTGGATATGAATTCTTATAGGAGATTTTCAAAATCTTTCTTTCAGTTTGTAACTTGTATTTTGTTTTTCAAAAAGTGCTTCAAATGTTGATAAGGTCAAAATTATCAATTTGTCCTTTGCTTTTGTGTGTTTTATGTTTATCTAAGAATATTTTTCTTTTATACTTTCCTAGAAATATATGGTCTTAAGTTTCACGCTTAATTCTATGATCTGTTTGAGTCTATTTAATAGTGTTGCAAAGTATGAAAAATATCAAAATTCTTTTTTGTATAAGGACATATAATTTCCCAAACTCTATTGATAATAACTTAATTTTGAAATTTTAAGTAACCTTAAAAGCCATTGATTTTGTTTTGTGTTTATCAAAATGAGGATGTGTTGCAAAGTGAAGTACTTTATCCTCTATACAGACCCTTCTTAGTTTCACTACTAACATTTTCATACAAATGAAAAACCTTGCCACTGCTTTATTTATTTTAAACATTTTAAATATTTCTGTTTTCTCAGATTGTAGCTTATATATTTGTGTAAAAACAGACCTTTCTAAAAATTGTCCAGGTCTAATATAATATTAACTTTATACATCTTACATTCACTTTGCATTGGTAAACCTTCATGGTGAAATAATTCTGTTTGTTTCTTTAGTTAATTCACTTATTCAACAAACAAATAAAAATATCATTGTATACACTCTGATAGAGAAATGATTTCAAATAGCACAATTGCTGAAAGTACTGGCATTGGAGTAGAGAACTGTGGCATAAATCACTCAACCTCTGTAGAAAATGGAGATGATACTAAGAGTATCAGAGAAGACATGAACATCTATCAAGATAGTATATTTAGGGCTTCATGGTTGTACTAACAGTCAGGACTCAAATGGAGAGTGAGGGACACAGAGCTATATTTTTTCCACTAATAAAAATAACCAAACTTCCTATAAGTTTTAATGGGTTTCGGAGATATTTGGTACCTAGCAGAGTCATTGTAAGAAACACTACTAGTGGGGAAAACAATGACTGCAATATTATAGTAAATTGAAAGTTTAAGGTAAGCATGATTTTGACTAAGATCACTTCAGTTTACCCTTGTGGCTAACAAGTATAAACACAGATACTATTGAAATTCTTCAGCTGCCTGTGGGATGCACTATGGATTGATATTTGTGTTTTAACTTAAAACAATGGAGGCTCAGTATTGCAAAATAAGAAGGACTAAGTGTTTGTAAAATTAGCTTCTCAAAGTAGCTTTGAAGAAGTGAGAGAGGACCTGCTCGGTCCCACTAAACTAGTTCTAAGACACTTTAGAGAAATTAAAAAATGAGCAACATTTTCAACTGCTTTCACACAATTTCCACATTTTATTAACTTTGATTTAGAATTAATTTACTTATCAACTATATCTGTTTTTTTGTACCAGAGTGCCATCATAAAAACCACCAGAAATGTATACCCAATATGCCTCTTTGTCTATTTTTAACTTTTCTGGTGTCAAAAGCAATAACCTGTCAGCAAACATTACTTTAAAAACTTTATATTTATTTATTTATTTAGTCTGATTAAGTATATATGACATCAGAATGAATTTTGATTCATTGTACACAAATGGAGCACGACATTTCATTTCTGGTTGTACACAATGTATAGTCACACCATATGTGCAGCCATACATGTTCCTAGGGTAATGATGTCCATCTCATTCCACCATCTTTTATGGTGTATACAATGATATTTTCCTCCTCTTCCCCCATTGCCCAAAGTTCCTCCATTCTTCCCATGCTCCTGCCCACCCCCCACCATTATGGATCAACATCCATTTATCAGAGAAAATATTCTGCCTTTGGTTTTTTGAATTGGCTTACTTAGTGTGATATTCTTCAATTCCAACCATTTACCTGCAAATTACCTGAGCATAATTTTATTCTTTTTTAATGTTGAGTAATATTTCATTGTATATATATACAACGGTTGCTTTGTCCATTCATCTATTGAAGGGTTTCTAGGTTGGTTCCACAGTTTAGCTGTTAGGAATTGAACTGCTATAAACATTGATGTGGCTGCATCATTATAGTATGGTGATTTTAAGTCCTTTGTATATAGACCAAGGAGTGGGATAGCTGGGTCAAATGGGGGTTACAATCCAAGTTTTCTGAGAAATCTCCATACTGCTTTTCAGAGTAATTTCACCAATTGGCAGTCCCATCAGAAATGTAGAGTGTAACTTTTTTTCCATATCCTTACTAATACTTATTTTTGCTTGTATTCTTCATCATTGCCCTTCTGACTGGAGCGAGAAGAAATCTTAGAGATTTGATTTTTATTTCTCTAGTTACTAGAGATTTTGAACATTTTTTTTATGTATTTGCTGATCAATTGTATATCCTTTTCTGAGAGGTGTCTGTTCAGTTCCTTAGCCCATTTATTGACTGGATTATTGATTTTTTTGCTGTTAGCATTTTTGTGTTCCTTATATATCCCAGAAATTAGTGTTCTGTCTGATGTGTGTGTAGTAAAGATGTTCTCCTTCTCTGTGGGCTCTCTCTTCACCATATTGATTGTTTCCTTTTCTGAGAGAAGCTTTTTAGTTTGAGTTCATCCATTTATTAACTCTTGGTTTTATTTATTGTGATTTAGGAGTCTGGATCAGGAAAGCAGGATGTTATTTGACATGATGAAGATTTGTACCTATTTTTTTCCTATTAGGCGTAGGCTCTCTGGACTAATTCCTAGGTCCTTGACCTGCTTTGAATTGAGTTTTATGCATAGTGACAGATAGTGGTTTAATTTCATTTTGCTGTATATGGATTTCCAGTATTCCCACAACATTTGTTGAAGAGGCTATCTTTTCCCCAATGTATGCTTTTGGCATCTTTTTATAGTATGAGATAACTGTATTTATTTGGGTTTGTTTCTATGTCTTCTATTCTGTACCATTGGTCTACATGTCTACTTTGGTGCCAGTACCATGACATTTTTGTTACTCTAGCTCTTTAGTATAGTTTAAGGTCTGGTATTGTGATGCTTCCTGCTTCACTCTTCTTGCTAAGGATTGCTTTGGCTATTCTGGGTCTCTTATTTTTCCAAATGAATTTCATGATTGCTTTGTCTATTTCCATGAGGAATATTGTTGGGATTTTTATTGGAATTTTATTAAATCTATATAACGTTTTTGGTAGTATAGCCATTTTGACAATATTAATTTTTCCTATCTAAGAAAATGAGAGATCTTTCCATCTTCTAAGGTTTTTATTTCTTTATTTAGAGTTTTGTAGTTTTCATTGTATAGATCTTTCACCTCTTTTGTTAGATTGATTCCCAAGTATTTTATATTTTTGAGGCTATTGTGAATGGGGGTAGATTTTCTAATTTCTCCTTCAGTGGGTTTTATCACTGGTGTATAGAAATATATTTGATTTATGGGTATTGATTTTGTATCCTGCTACTTTGCTAAATTCATTAATTCGAGAAGTTTTCTGGTGGAGTTTTTGGATCATCTAAGTATAGAATCATGTGGTTGGCAAATAGTGATAGTTTAAGTTCTTCTTTTCCTATTTGTATCCCTTTAATTTCTTTCATCTGTATAATTGAATAGGAGTGTTGAGAGAGGACACTCCTTTGTTGTTCCAGTTTTCAGAGGGAATGTTTCCAATTTTTCTCCGTCTAGAATGATATTGGCCTTGGGTTTATTATAGATAGCTTTTATAATGTTGAGGTATATTCTCACTATCCCTATTTTTTATAGTTTTTTAAACATGAATATGTATTGTAGTTTGTCAAATGCTTTCTCTGCAACTATTGAGATAATCATGTGATTTTGTTATTAAAATCTATTGATGTGATATATTACTTTTATTGATTTCCACTTGTTGAGCCAACCTTACATCCCTGGGATGAACCCCACTTGATCATGGTGAAGTATCTTTTTAATATCCTTTTGTATGTAATGTGCCAGAATTTTATTGAGAATTTTTGAATCTATGTCATCAGGGTTATTGGTCTGAAATTTTCTTTCCTTCATGTTTCTTTATCTGGTGTAGGTATCCGGGTGATACTAGTCTCATAGAATGAGTTTGGAAGGGTTCCCTATTTACTGTTTCATGAAATAATTTTAGGAGTATTGGTATTAATTCTTCTTTGTAGGTCTTATAAAACTCAGTTGAGAATCTGTTGGTCCTGGGCTTTTATTGGCTGGTAGGCTTTGATGGCATCTTTGATTTCATTGCTCAAAATTGATCTGTTTCAATTGTGTATGTCCTCCCCACTCAGTATGGGAAGACCACGTCTCTAGAAATTTGTCAATGTCTTCAAGATGTTGTGTTTTATTGAGTATAAATTTTCAAAATAGTTTCAGATTATCTTCTGTACTTCAATAGTATCTACCATGATATTTCTTTTTTCATCATGAATATTAATAATTTGAGTTTTCTTTCTCCTTCTTTCATTATGGTGCCTAAGGGTTTATCAAGTTTATTTATTTTTTCAAATAACTAGATTTTTGTTTTGTCAGTTTTTAATTGTTTGTTTCAATTTCATTGATTTCAGTCATGATTTTAATCATTTCCTGTCTTGTACTACTTTTGGTGTTGATTAGTTCTTTTTTCCCCAGGGCTTTGAGATGTAATGTCAGGTCATTTATTTGTTGACTTTTTAATTTTTTTAATGGATGAGCTCAATGCAACAAACATTCCTCTTAGCACTGCCTTCATAGTGTCCCAGAGAATTTGCTATGTTGTGTAAGAGTTTTCATTTACCTCTAAGAATTTTTTTTAAATCTCCCTGATGTCTTCTGCTGTTCATGCATCATTTAGAAGCATATTATTTAGTCTCCAGATGTTAGAGTAGTTTCTATACTTTGTCTTTGATTTCTAATATCATTGCATTATGGTCTGACAGAATGCAGAATAGTATCTTTATGATTTTGTATTTGCTAAGGAGTTGCTTTGTGGCATAACATATGGTCTATTTTAGAGAAGGATCCATGTGCTGATGAGAAAAAAGAATATTCACTTGTTGATGGATAAAATATTCTATCATATGTCTTCTGATTCTAAATTGTTGATTGTATTATTGAAGTCTATAGTTTCTTTGTTTGGTTTTGTTTGGAAGATCTATTCAGTCACCCAGTATTATTGTGCTTAATTCTTGAAATTTAGAAGAATTTGTTTGATATACATAGATGCTCCATTGTTTGGGGGATAAATATCTACGATTGTTATGTCTTATTGATGTATAATTTCCTTAGCAGTTGGAAATATCCTTCTTTATCCCTTTTGAATAACTTTGGTTTGGAATCCAGTTTATCTGATATAAGGATGGAAACCCCTCAGTTTCCATTTACACAATCCATATGAGTGCTATGATTTTTTCCCATCTTTTCACCTTCATCTGGATGTATTTTTCAATAAGATAAGTCTCTTGAAGGCAGAATATTATTGATTTTTTTAAACAAAATCTGCCAGTTTATGTCCTTTTATTGATGAGTTTAGGTCATTAACATTCAGGATTATTATTAAAATATGGCTTGTGTTCCTGGTCTTTTGGATTTGTTTCTGGCTTTTTACTTGGTTTCTCTTTTGATTGTTTTTTCCTTTAGTGTAGTTCCTCCTGTTGCTGATTCTCATTACTCCCTCACAGAATATTTCTCTATGAATGTTCTCTAGTGCAGGCTTTCACATTGTAAATTCTTATAACTTTTGCTTATTATGGAAGGTTTTTATTTTGTCATCAAATCTGAAGGTTAATTTTGCTGGTTATAATATTCTTGTTTGGCAACCATTTTCTTTCAGTGTTTGGTATATTTTCCAGGATCTCCTAGCTTTGAAGGTCTGTGTTGAGAAATCTGCTGAGATACAAATTGCTTTCCCCCGTATGTAATCTAAAACTTTTCTCTTGTGGCTTTTAAAATTATAACCTTATTCTATATGCTAGGCATTTTTATTATAATGTCCTTAGTGTAGATCTGTTTAATTTTGTACATTTGGTGTCCTATAAGCCTCTTGTATTTGATTTTTCCAATTCACTCTTCTTTTTTTGGAAAATTTTCTTATATTATTTTATTGAAGAGATTAGGCATTTCTTTGGTTTGATCTCTATGCCTTCCTCTAGTCCAATAAATCTTATATTTGGTCTTTTGATGTTATCCTATAATTCTTGGGTGTTCTGTTAATGGTTTCTTACCATCTTCACTGTGTGGTAAAATTTATTTTCAAGATTATATATTTTATCTTCATTGTCTGAGGCTCTGTCTTCCAAGTGATCTAGTCTGCTGGTGATGCTTTCTATTGAATTTTTTACTTGCTTTATTGTTTCCTTCATTTGAATGATTTCTGTTCCTTCCCCAATCCCCCAGGATCTCTGTTGTTTTTTTTTTTCTCTAACATTTGACATTTATTGTGATGAAGACTTTCAAAATCTTCTATTGTAATTTTGAATTATATATTATTGCTAACTATAATCACAATCTGTATGAAAGAACATTAGAACATATTTCTTCTCTATGGATGTGAATTTTTACCTATTAAAAATCTCTCCTCATTCCCCTATCTCAAGTATGTTCTCCAACTTCTAGTAACCATTATCCAAAGTACATGTATAAAGACACAAATTGGTGTCAACCTACTTTATATACAACCAGAGAAATGAAAAAATGGTGCTGCATATGTGTAATAAGAATTGTAATGCATTTTGCTGTCATTTATTTTTTTAAAAAATCACTAAAAAATAAAGACAGATTTAGGATAGAGAACAGAATAGAATCTCTCTTTCTTAAAGTAATATTTTGCTACCAATTTTTGATCTCTTATCTCTTTGTTGGAGTGATCAATAGTTGCCTGTATTTGCTTTCTTATCTCTCTGTTGGAGTGACCAATTGTTTCCTCTATTTGATCTCTTACGTCATTGTTTGATTTACAGATCATTTTGATTATGTACATTCTGAACTCCTTCTCTGATATTTAATCTACTGTGCTGTCAATAGATTCTATTATTGTAGCATGTTTGTTTATTTGGGGCACTTTCTTTCCTTGTCTTTTCATGCTTTCCATATGTCTTCTCCTCTAGCAGAACAAATCCAAGGCACTACAATTTCTATCCTACAGGTTTCTGGTGTCTCATCTTTAAAGGGGTGATAAATTTAACAGTACCCAATGCAAACAATATACCATTAAACCAAATACTTTCTGTTTAGATGATTACAGTTTTGTCACAATAAACAGAAATGATTTGTTCAATTATTATCTTCAATAGAAAAAGTGGGTTTGTAAAAGTTTCTTCTGGTGGACAAAGAAAGAAATGGAAGGAATGTAGGGTGTGATGTTTATGAGGTAGAAGGTGAGAACATAGAGGTGTTACATCATAGGAAGAGTGAAAAATGAATCAAAAGAAGTTGGCTGTTAAAAGGAGAAAAAAGAGAAAGAGGCAATCCCCGTGCAAGGCACTCTCCTGTCTCTGCAACAAGATGGTGGGTATTAGCACAACTAACAGAGATATCTCTGGTATAAGCCAGCCTGCAGGGTCCTTGGTGATGGTCTCTGGGTCCTGGCTGTTTTCCCTAGATGAAAGTTGCTATGTCCCTAGTTGGTGGCAGCTAGTGAAGCCAGATTTAAAGATAGTTAGTGTAGTTAAAGTAAATTTGGGTCTAATATTCAGTATGATAAAGAAAATGGAGACCATAAAAAAGATGGAGTCTGATCTGAGCCCAGAAAACCAGAACAATACCTGGGGAAATTGAAATGTTAATGTCCCCAAGGCCCAGGACCCATCCTAAAGAACTGTTCATGAAGTAGCTCCCAGCAAATAAGGAGTTGCTAATCAAATCACCCCAGGCCCTTCCTGCCCAGATGATTCCTCCCAGCCCCATCGGTCCACCTATCTCCCACCTTTTGGCCTTCCCACCTGCACTCTTATCACTGCAGGATGGAGAGAAACACAGGACAGGAATGTGGGAGGACTAAATGAAGACCTCAGATATAAAAGGGAAGACTTCCGCTTTCCATGGATTCTGTCTTTCAGGTCCCCTTCTTCCACTAGGGAGAAGTCTTTTCTATCCTTTAATAAAGCCTTCCACTCTCCACTCTACCCTTGCCTTGGCCTGCTTCTCTGATGTTATATTTCAGCATTCAGCATTCGGGGAAGCAAGGACTCCTCACCAGTAAACAGCAGTAACAATAGTTTCAAACTTTGGAGTTGGGCTTCCAGTCCCCAGCCAGTGTCACAAGATAGATGCTACAGCAACTAAAGATGGTGGCAGCAGTAGCAAAGGTAACTCAAGATGGCTGTGGGGGTGTCCCACAATGGAGGCAATCACCTTCAGACATGGGGTAAAAGGACAAGCTTTATGATGGCTTTGGGCTGCCTATTCAGAGATGCAGGGCTTTTTGTGCCATGCTACAGCAGGCAGCTGCCTCCAGGCCCTATCTGTTGTCCCAAGGTGAAGGCTAGTATCTGGGGAGGACTACAATGATGTCCGTAGTATCCCAAGATGGAGGCAGGCTGAGGGAGCCACTCATTGGTAAGTGGGGAGCCACAGTGTGTTTGTCCACTCCACTCAAGGGCGGTCCTAGGCCTGGGCTCCCATGTAGGTTGGCAGGGTTGTCTTGGGCCTGGATCTGGACCTGGGATCCCAAATGTGTCGGCAGGGAAGGCCCTAGGCCTGGGTCTGGGCATGGCCTCTGGCGTGCATCAGCAGCTTGGCAGTGATATACCTAGCCTAGTTATCTCATTAGATTAGAAGCCAGCTTGTCACAAGTTATGAAGGATTCATTTCTGTTTTCTGTAAAAATATCAGGATGTCTGCATGCCTGGCCATTAGTTGATGTTGTAAAGCTGATTGGAATGCCTGCCTGTGCCCTGAACTCACCCAGGTCCGGTTTTCCCTGACCATATAACAACCCTTTCCTAAACCTTAGTGACGCCTCATAAATTCTGGCCCTCCCTGGCCAGACAACGACCCTCTCTGAGTCTCTAAGATCTCCATAAATTCTGATGCCGGGGCCAGCAAAATGTAAACTTGTGTTATGCTCTTCAGAATGTTGTTATCTGTAACCCCCCCCTTTGTGTAACTTTTTGGGCTATAAAACTGGGCCACAAAGAAGCCTCGGGGCTGTCCTTGGCTCCCACGATTTGAGGGGCAAGGCAGCCCGGCCGGTCGAAATAATAAGCTTGCTTTAATTTGATTTTAATTGGAGTCAGTGGTCTTTTCTTGCGTCCTGGTCTAACAGCAGGCCCCAAAATTACCTTTGAGCCTGAAATTTTCCTTTACAATAATGTGTTTCTGCATTATCAGGTTAAATAGTAATAATAATATCAGTAATAATAGAGACCTTTAAGCACATTTGCTTTTAATGACAAAGAAACTCTACTATATAGGGGCTATTTTCAAGATTTTCTGTGTGGAGAAAACCTGAGCTCAGAAAATGTATTAATTTACCCAGGATCATAGAGTAGCAGAACCAATCAGACCTAGGAAGTGTGATTCCAGAATTTTTTTTTTTTTTTGTACCAGGGATTGAACCCTGGGGCACTTAATCACTGAGCCACATCCCCAGCCCTTTTTATATAGAGACAGAGTCTCACTGAGTTACTTAGGGCTTCACTAAGTTTCTGAGGCTGGCTTTGAAGCATGTACCACCATGCCTGGTCAGCACATTTTTATTCAACTATATTTCTTGCTAACAGGTATCAGTTAAGGATTCCATCAAGTTTGGGTAAAGTTAAATAGAGAAAATTAAAGTACAAGTGGGGAAACATATTTATGTTGTAATATTTTGATACATTGCATTGGTATGGTTTTGGAGAGTCCCTAATTTTCATTCATTCTACAATGGTCAAGTTTGACATAGGATGAATACTATTTTACATCATTATAGTTCTGAGTCCTTGGAGTTAGAAAGCTAGTAAGAAATCACAGTAGTTGCTTGTCATTATTGCCCTTTGCTCTTCTGGTGTTTTAAAACATTGGTAGGATTGGGAAATTCTTGTTTCAACAGTCCCAAGAAGTATTGTGTCTCCTTCAGTGCTTTCTTTCCATCATATACATTATCTGATGTTTGAAGGCATTTGCTAGATTACTCATGGGCTAGCTAGAAACACTACTAAGTGTTTAAATAGTGAATTATTATTAGGGTGCTGGCCATTATGTAGATATTTTGAAGCAAACCCAGAAGTTTTCCATCTTGAAAGTTACAGGTGTTTAGGCTACTTTCAGATGTATTATTCACATGCTCTTTGGGCTGCAGTTATCCCAGGCTCTGCAGAATTCTGCAGTCTTTACTCCTCAATTCCCTTCTTGGCAATTTCTCTGGCCCTCTTCTAACCTGTAAAATACACTACAACCTGTGTGATTCCCTGAACTCTATCCTCTCATGGAATGATATATATGTGGATTCTATAACTTTGCCCCATGGTGATACATGGGAAGAGACTCATTTCCAAGCTTTGTGAATCATCTTATTACATAGAACCTCAGTGTGATGGTGCCACTGGGACCACTTCTTCCCAAATCCAGATAATAAATGAGAATCCAGCCTTAGTGCCTGCAATTCAAATAACCCATTCACAACCATCTGGGCAACACACTATATAGTGCTCTCGGAGGCAAAATATTCTTATAAAATTATTTGGACCAAATAGCTCAGCTCAGCTTTTCTATTATGAAATGCTTTTCAAAGCAGTGGTGTGTTGCTCAAAAAAAAAAAAAAGTAAATAGCTAGGTAAAAATATTTTTGGTTTCTTTCACAATTCATCTCTCTCTTTCCATTTTTCTGTGTGTGTGCACACATGCACATATATGTGTGATTCTACCTCTTCATGCTACTAAACAATAATACTTGCCATTATTTATCTTGTTTGTGGAAGCCTGATAATCAACTCCCCCAATAATGACCTAGACAAATTACTCAATACTGTATTGCCGTTAGAAGATACATTGGGCTAGATGACTCTGACCACATCACTGAAAATCAGTAAGTCTCTCTTTAATTCATCTTGCAAAATTTGCTGTTTCACAAGTCTTGTTTTCTTTTTTCACTATGCTAAAAGCTTGGAGAATAAAAATTGGTCAATATCTGAAAACTGCACTTGCTTAAATGATGCTATTATGCAAGATGGAAAAAAAAATTCACATTCTAATCTCTTTTATGCCAGACTGTTATGTGCTTTGTTATTTCCACTAAATAAGTGTAACAACTATCAAAGTAAAAACTTGCAAAATAAATAAATAAATAAATGCTTGTTTCTTTTCTTGTCTCAAAATCCAACAGCTTTTCAGATTTAGTTTCCATTCATTAGAACAGACTGAAATTACTTATTGGAATTTCTTAGCATTCTTTTATAAACCCAATGAACAGGTGTAATTGTGTTTGGTAGATCAATTCATCCATGCCTTGAAAATTCCTTAGGATTACCATATAATAGAAAGTAGCCTGGCTGCTAATTATAGCAAATAAATCTATGCCTTTTGATAGAATTAGTCAATTCAAAATGAAATAATAAATCTTACAAGTTGGACAATGTATCTAATTAGTGAGATTTTCTTTTCCAAAACTCACATTTCAATTAATGGTTATGAATTTATCACCTATACAACCTATTGATAGAATTTTATCAGCATAATGCATGTTATTATTTACATTATAATAATTCTACCAAAGCCTAAAATACCAGAGAGGACAGGTGTGAATAATCATCTGACATTAATTATAATGACAAGTTTCTTCATCCCAGTAAGGGAATTTTCCTGTTATTTTACTTTGATTTTCACACACATACAAAAAAAAAAAAAGAACCTTGAAGTATTCTAATCAACCATCAATCATGTTTACATCAATGTAATACCTTAACATATCTTCATTACTGAGATGTGAGCATACATAATTTTTCCTCACTCAATTTTCTTTTAGAGCACAAAATGTAAAACATTCGATTCTCTTAAAATATATACATATATTTATTTTATATATAAATAAATAAATGCTTGAATTCTATCTATCTATCATCTATCTATCTATCTATCTATCTATCTATCTATTTATCTATCATCTATCTATATCTTATTCTGTGGCCAGTACCATGATTTTTAGTGCTCCCTGGGAATCTAGATGTTGTCTCCATATTTCTAAGCCCATTTATATTTTCTGTTTATCAATCAAGTTACTTTAATGAAGACATGGTCTATTTTTCCTATTGTTAGTCTATAGACTTTCTTTCTTAAAAAAAAATTTGTAGTTGTAGATGGACAGAATGATTTTATTTTATTTTTATGTGGTGCTAAGGATAGAACCCAGTGTCTCACGCATGCTAGGCAAGCGATCTGCCATGAGCCATAACCCCAGCCCTAGTATGAGTTTTCAGACATGATGTATAATCCAGTTCTTTAGTAGGAGTCTCAAAGTTGTGTTTGTTGAAAGAAGGAACTGATTTTTTAAATGTTAATATATAAATGATGAGGAGAAATCTTTAAAAGAGGAACAGGTATGTGGTCAATAATTCCTATTTCTAGGAATAGCTCTCTAGATTGAAAGAGTAAATATCAAGAGACAAGTTAGAAAATATTTTTAGCACAATGCTTCAAAAATACAATGGGTTTATACGAACACACAAATGGCTTACTTATTGAGCAAACTCTTAAGCCAGGAATTGTAAATATTTTTACCCTTAAGCAACAGACTCTAAATCATGAGTCAGGGATGACACATTGATACTAAGTAGAGATTTTAAAATCTTCACATAGGGCTGGGAATGTAGCTCCGTGGTAGAGTGCTTGCCTCATATGTGGAAGGCACTGGGTCTGATCTTCAGCACCACATTAAAAAATAATAATAAAATAAAGGTATTGTGTCCATTTGCAACTAAAAAATATATTTTTAAAACCATATTCAAATATTAGAGCTCATACAACTTTGTTTGAGAGTTAACGTTTGTGGCATGAATAAAATTAAAGAAAAACCTATGCTAATAATTATATTTGATGAAAAAGAAGAAAGGCTTAAAAAATTGGTTTTATTTTTTTAATTGTTCAGACAGTTTTCTCTCTTGATGTGCTTTTTGACAGTTGATCTGAGGAATATGTTTTTATTTGTTCCTATAAATAATTGGTTTTATGTTTAAATTTAATTTTAAAATTTGATATAGGAAATATGAATTTTTAAATTGTAAATTGATGAGTTCAGTTTGGGACATGTTGAAGTTGAAAGGCCAGTCATGAAAATGTAAAGTAAGTAATTGGGTATATATCTCTGAGAATTAAGGAAATATGCTAAGTTAGAGAAGAAGATTTTAGAGTTATGCTATAGTTCCATTACAGTTGTCAAAATAGTTAAGGATTTATGTTCAGGAACCATGATCAGAACACAGCTTTGGGATATAGTCATATGTGTTTAGTAAAAAGGATCTTTTTGTATAATATTACCCTTTGTACATCTCACAAAGAAAATGAGTTGGTAACAAAACAGAAATTTCATGCAGTTGAAGAAATGACTCAATATCAATTTTCAATATTTAGATCATTTTTGTTGTTCTTCTTCTTTTTCACACATGACAGTAGAAAGTATTGTGACATATTACACATATATGGGATACAACTACCCATTCCTCTGGTTGTACATAATATGGAATTATGTTGGTTATGTATTCATATATGAATATATATGAACATAGGTAAATCTCGATGAATATTATAGATGTAGTTGGAGGGTAAAAAGGAAAACTGAGGCTGGTAAACTTTGCACTGGTGATGCAGTACCTAGGTTCCACTCAAAAGTGAAAAAATTTGTTTCTCTAGCAGGTAGAATTGCTGTAGGTAGTCAGACATGAACTTTTAAGCCTCCACAGAAGATCCCTTCCCCAGGTCTACACACAATGACTGATGAGAGTTGGTAAGCAAAGGCCAGTGGACTTTGCCTAACTCAAGATAATTTGGAAGCAACAGCTAGGAGTCAGTACTCCCAATAGGGCAGGCTGAGACCTCCAATAAGCCTACATCACAGCTCTGGTTCTCCCTCTGCCCAATTCTGCTTCTGTTGCTCCATAGGTCTTAATCCCAAAGAAACTTCTACTTGCACATTTACATCACGGTGTGTTTCACAAGTAACCCAGATCACAATCATTGTCTTAGTATTATATAAATATGAAATTATAAATAAATGTATATGGAAATATATGTAAAATTTTATATATAATCTTTCATGATTTTTTTTTCTTGAGCAGTTTCTGTGGTGTAATGGTATATAAAGAAAACTTGTCTTATTGTACCAAAAATTAATGGACTTTTTTCAATGAAGACAATGGTAAAATAAGAAATTTTCCTTAAAGATGGGTAAGTATTTTTGTTTTTTTCATAGAGGATAGTGAACAAATTTTTTTATATCCATAGTGGAAGAAGATGAAGCAAACCTGCTAAGTCTAAGAGGATACAAAAGGTATACAAAAGGTTAACACTAGAATTTTGTCTAATGATATGGAAACTAGAGGACAATATAAGGGAATTAATTCAGATAGAATGAAGGTACTATTATAATAGAAAAAGAAAAAAATGAGATAAAGATAGATACATTCACAGTTAAACTTATATATAAATAAATAATTTAGAGAGTACTTATCTAATTATTTTTATATTTGGTTAAATGAGAAAAAAAAAAACAAAACACAAAACCTCCATTAGGAAAATTGGGAGTTGGGAAGAATGGTTCAGGTAATTATATTTAAGCTATTTAAGTAAAAAATGGAATAAGGTAAAATGAATACATTGGTCCAAGTTTGTGGTTTAGTATGGGAAGAGCAATGGAATTGCAAGTGTGCTAAGCATTAAGACTTCTTATAATGTGAATTTAAAATGATGCAGTGATGCAGGCACATCAATATTTATAGCAGCACAATTCAGAATAGCTAAATTGTGGAACCAACCTAGATGCCCTTCAGTAGATGAATAGATAAAGAAACTGTGGTATATATGCACAATGGAGTATTACTCAGAATTACAAGAGAATAAAATCATGGCATTTGCATGTAAATGGATGGAGCTGGAGAAAATTATGCCAAGTGAAGTAAGCCAATCCCATAAACCAAAGACTAAATGTTTTCTCTGATATGTGGATGCTGATCCATAATGGGGCTATGGGGTTGGGGGAACATGGGAGGAATGCAGAAACATTAGATAGGACAAAGGGGAGGGAGAGGGCATGGGGGAAGGAAAGATGGTGGAATGAGATGGACATCTTTACCTTAAGAACATGTATGAAGACAGGAATTGTATGACTCTACTTTGTGAACAACAAGGATATGAAAAATTGTGCTCTATATGTGGACTATGAATTGAAATTCATTCTTCTGTCTTGTATAACAAATTAAATAAATATATTTTTTAAAAAATCTCAGTTTGTGAGTGTCCCAAGACTGAAAACAAAGGAACAAAAATAATTAGACTCTACAGGCAAAGCAATAGATGAGGTAGGATATGTCAGTAAGAATGTTTGGCTACTTAAGGCAAGAGACAGAGAGTGTAATATTGTATTTAGATACTTTAGAAGCACAATGACTCCAGGTGAAAACCAACTGTGAGTATTTTATGTGTACAGAATTAAGGTCACAAAGTTAAGCATGGTCAGAAACTTAGAGACTAGATTCTTAGGTGACTTCCAACATATTGAAATAATTACAGGAAAAGGGAGTGTTATGGTTTAGATATGAGATATCCCCCCCAAAAAATCATATATAAGACATGAAAGAATTTTCAAAGGTGAAATGATAGATTATGAGACGTGTAACCTAATCAGTGGATTAATACACTGATGTGGATTAACTGGGCAGTAACTGTAGGCAGGTAGAAATGACTGAGGAAGTACCTCAATGAGGATATGCTTTTGAGGTTTATATTTTGTCCCCCATGAGCAAAGCTCTCTCTCTGTTTCCTGGTTGTCATGTCCTGAGCTGCCTTCCTCTGTCACATGCCTCTGCCTGATTTTCTGCCTTACCTTGTGCCCAGAGCAATGGAGTTGTCCAATTACGGACAACCTCTAAAACTGTAGGCCAAAATACACTCTATCTCCTTTATGTTGTTCTTTTCAGGTCTTTTGGTCATAGAAAACCCAAAGCTGACTAAAACAATGTGATATTTGATATTGGAAAAATCAAATTTGTTTTCAATGAATATGATGGATATACAGAAGAGAACATATATGTTGATTAGATGCCAATGACAAGTAGCCATAGTGATATATGCAGCTGGATAGAAACTTTTATTTCTAGTGTATGCACACATACACACATATTTTTCTAGCATTTTGAAACTATACAAAAATGATAACTCATGTTCTGATCTGCAAGTGCAGGTGGACTGAACTGCGTTTTATTAAATGACTGCAAGGGAAACTATGAACAAATTGGTAAAGCGACAATCTTTAAAACACTTTAAAGATATATGGAGAATTTCCTGTTGTCTATTAGAGGTTCAGGCAGCAGTGATACTAATAAATAGTTGCCACATGGGTCAAAAAAATTTTGATCAATCTGGGAACACTAATATAGTGGAAAATACAAGTATAATGAATTGAATGTGAGAGATAACAAAAATGACAGATCTGCAATACACAGTTAACTATCTTCCAAACTCTGAATAGAACCCCGTTGTGACATTTATTCAGTATTGCCATAAATTAAAATCCTTGCAGTATCAGCATTATGGTAATACTAATAGCCACTGAATATCTACATATTACTTGATGTAAATTTGTTGTAGCTTTAAAATAATAGCATCTTAATCTAATCATCAAAGTGTTTTAAACTAGGGTAAAAAGCTAATGTAGGTCCATCACTTTAACTGTTTCTCTCAGTGATTCTATTTTAAGCAGACAATCTTTAGCATTTAAGCTAGCTTTATTGCTTTTGATATAATTAATGATATAGTCAGGTTTAAATATCTACTACCAACCTAGTTTTTGGCATTTGTCCCCCATCTTCTATATTCAAAATGTTCTCTTTTCTTTGGGTAGATTAATTATTAATTAATTGTCCAATTTTCTTCCCTAATTATATGATTCCATTTTTTTTTTCTTTTAAAGCTTTCCATAGATATTTCAAAATACATATATTATTTTCAAGTTTAATATAACTTGGTCATTTGTCCACTTTTCAAATACAAGAGTTCAATGTATATTTGTTAGTATACATTGTAATAGGGTATATTAATGGACAACAGTGTATATGAACAGACAACAGTGGAAGTTGTCTGACCTCTCCTTTCATACCTTCTATTATTTTCATGTACTTTAATTTAAAAGTTTTAGGAGTCACAGTAAATTATTACTATGGGTTTATACAGTGAATAAAATATCAGATATACTCACATAGATTTTCTTTACTATACTCTTTTTAAAATTTATATTAATAAATGTGTTCATATGTGATAGGGTTAAATCTGAGGTTTCCACACACACATATACAGTTTGCACTGATTAAATCCAACCATCCATTATCTAACCTTCCTATTCCATACCCTTCCCACACTTCAGTAATCAATATTCTAAATTCAAGTGGACTTCTTGGAGTATCTACATGTAAGAAAGATTATATGGAACTTATCTTTCTATGTCAGAAAAATTTTATGTAAGATCATGTCCTCTATTTTTATCTCTTATGCTGAAAATGACAGAATTTTATTCCCATTTATGGTTGAATAATATTCCATTTTCTTTGTCACTAATCTGTTAATGGGCATATAGGCTGATTTCATAGCTTAGCTATTGTGAATAATGGTATAATAAACATGGGCATGCAGATATCTATTTGGAATGCTGATTTCATTTCATATAATGAAATGGGATAGTGGATAATATAGTAGATCTATGCTTAGTTTTTTTTTGAAGACCCCATACTATTCTCCATAATTCAGTCCTGATTTACATTCCTACCAATAGCATATGAGAATTTCTTTCACTCCACATCCTCACCAGTATGTTTTATTTTTATTTGTTTGATACTAAACATTCTAACTGCAATATAATGATATCTCATTGTGGTTTATATTTGCATTTCCCTGATAGATAATAATAGTATGCATGTTTCTCTTGTTTTTTGACAATTTTTATGTCTTCTTTTGAGTAGTTTCTACTCAAATAATTTATCTTTAATTGGATTGCTTGTGTTTAGGTTGTGTTTGAGTTCCTTATATGTCCTGAGAATTAAACCTTTGCCAAGTCAATAATTGGTATTTTCTCAAGTCCTGTAGGATTTCTCTCTATCCTGTTTACTATTTTCTTTGATATACACAACATTCTTTGTTTGGTATAGTCCCATTTGTCTTTGTTTGCTTTTGTTTCTGCGCTTTGGGGGGTCATATCCTAAAGAGTTATTGCTTACACTAGTGTCTTAAACTGGCCTGTGATTTTTTTTTCTAGTAACTTTATAGGTTCAAGTCTTATTTTTAGGCCCTTTGGTCCATTTTGAGTTGATATTTGAACAGGGTGAGAAATAGGGGTCAAATTCCCAGCACCATTTATTGAAGAGGTTATTTTTTTCTATTGTACGTTTTTGGAAAGTTTGTCAAGACTTAGTGGAGTGTAGAGTCATGGATTTATTTCTGGGACTTCTGTTCCATAGTTCTTCTTTTAAGCCACTACCATTCTTTTTGGGGTGCCATGGCTCTGTAACACCCTAATCAGGTACTGTTATGCCTCCAGTTTTGTTCTTTTTATTCAAGATTGTTTTGGCTTTTCAGGGTATTTTGTGTTTCCATGTAAATTTTAAGAATTTTTTGTGTTTGGGGTAAAAATGGGAGTTCATAACTCACTTGAAGCCTATGTATGAAATGTGATATGTCAAGAGCTTTGTAATGTTTTGAACAACCAATAAAAAAATAAAATAAAATATCCTTTATTGACCATTTAAAAAAAAAAGAATTTTTTTCTAGTTCTGTGGGGAATATCATTGGTACTTTCATGGGGACTACACTGAAATTTGTAAACCATTTTGAGTACCATGGATATTTTACAATAATAATTGTTCCAAATTATAAACATGGCAGGTCTTTGTGTCTTCTTTAATTTCTTTTGTCATTATTTTGAAATTTTTATTGCAGACAACTCTCATCTCCTTTATTAAATTATTCCTAGATAACATTTCTTTGTCTTATGTCTTTTTGCCTTGTGTGAGTGCCTATTGGAAATGGAATTTCTTTTATAATTTTTTTCTCAGAAATTTCATTGTTGTTATATAAAAATGCTACTTATGTATGTGTTTATCAGTTTTAACATATTTGGTAGAATTTTTAGGTCCGTCTATATATAGAATCATATCTGCAAACTACAATAATTTGTCTTTGTTCTTTTCTATATGTATACTTTTTACTTTTTTCTCTTACACAATTGCTCTGGCTAGAGCTCCTAATACTATGTTGAATAGAGCTATTACAGTGGACATCCTTGTCTTGTTACAGATTTTACAAGAAATGCTTTCAACTTTTTCCCCATTCATATGATGTTGGTTGTAGCTATAGCTATTACTGTGTTGAGGAATGATCTTTCTATATTTAATCCTTTTTTAATAATCAAGAAATGTTGAAACTTGTCAAATAAATTTTCTACATTAATTGATATTATTCATATGATATTATTTTATCCTTCATTCTGTTGATATGATGCTTTATGTTCATCTATTTGCACATATTGGTCCATCCTTGCATCCTTGTGATAGATCCAACTAGATAATGAGGAATGATTTTTTTGTTGATGTTCTGTTGAATTAAATTTGCTAATATTTGTTGAGAATTTTTCCATCTATGTTCATTGGGGATATTGTCCTAAATTTTCCTTTTTGTTGTGTGCTTCTCTGGTTTGGGTATCAGGGTAATTCTGGCCACAAAGACTATGAGGCCATCCAGTCCTGAGCTTCTTTTGTTGTGAGAATTTTATTACTGATTTAATCTCATTACTTGTTATTTGTCTGTTCATCTATTTTAGGTACTCATGGTTCAATTTTGGTTGGTTATCTATGAAAAAAATGCATCCATTTCTTTTAACTTTTATAATTTGATATGGTGTTATTCATAATAATCTTTTATAATCCTTTGTATTTCTGTGGTATCAGTTATAATGTTTCCTTTTTAATCTTGGCTTTTACTTTATTTAAGCTTTCTCTCTTTGTATTCTTAAAGGTTTTTTTGATTTTGTTTATTTTTGAAAACCCAACTCTTTACTTCATTGATCTCTTGCATTTGTATTTCTTTAATCTTTATTTCATTTATTCAGTCTCGATCTATTTTCTTTCTTCTACTAATTTGGGGTTTCATTTTTCTTATTTTATTAGTTCTTTGAAATGCAAAATTAAGTTATTTAATTGGAACATTTTTGTTTTTTTATTATATGGGTGCTTATTACTGTGTACATATCTCTTAGCACTGCTTTTGCTATATCCTGTGAGTTTTTGTACATGGTATTTCCATTTTATTTTATTTTCAAAAATTTTAAAATTTATCTTTTGATTTCTTCATTAACTCATTTTTGGTTCAAAAGTGTGTTCATTCAGTGTCCATGTCTTGATTTCTATTTTTTTAAATATACTCAATTCAATGTTTAATCCTTTTTTAAATTTCTTCTTAGTTACACATGAGAGTAGAATCCATTTTGATAAAGTTATATAAGCATGAAATAGATCTTATTCTAATTAGGACCCATTCTTGTGGGTGGGCATAATGGTGAAATTCACTTACGTATTTCTTATGTGTACACAGGAAAATTATACTAGATTTATTCCACTGTCTTTCTTATCCTTATACCCCTTCCCTTCATTGCCCTTTCTCTAATTGATTGAACTTAACTTCTTAGCCTCCCCCACCCTTTACTGTGTGTAAGCTTCCATATAGTAATTAAAATATTTAACCTTTGTTTTCTTTTTCTCAGGGGAATTGACTTCTTTCACTTGGTGTGAGAGTCTCCAGACCCATCCATTTACCAGCAAATTTCATAAAGTTATTCTTATTTATAACTGAATAAGTTATAAAGTCTTGATACTCCACTGTGTATCTATACCACATTTTCTTAATTCAAGTTGAAGCGCACCCAGGTTGACTCCATAGCTTGCTTATTGAGATTCATGCTGCTGTAAACGTTGACATGGCTGCATCACTGTAGCATGTTGATTTTAAGTCCTTTGGGTATATATCAAACAGTGGGATAACTGGGTCAAATGGACATTTTATTTCTAGGTTTTTGAGGAATCTCCATACTGCTTTCCACAGGGTTTCACCAATTTGTAGTCCCACCAAACAATGTATGAGGGTTCCCTTTTCCCCAAATCCTCACCAATGTTTATTATTACTTGTATTATTGATAGATGCTATTCTGACTGGAGTGAGATGAAATTTCAGTGTAGTTTTAATTTTCACATCTCTAAATGCTAAAGATTTTGAACATTTTTTTCATGTATATGTTGACCACTTATATTTCTTCTTTTGGGAAGGGGCTGCTCAGTTCCACTGCACATTTATTGATGGGGTTATTTGTGTAGTACTAAGCTTTTTAAGTTCTTTGTACATCTGGAAATTTACACCCTATCTGAGGTGCAGGTAGCAAAGATTTTCTCCCATTCTGTAGGGTCTCTCTTCATGCTCTTGATTGTTTTCCTTTGCTGTCAAGAAGCCTTTTTTTTTTTATTTTGATGCCATCCCATTTATTGTTTTTTTTTTTTTTTTTTATTTCTTGTGTGCTTCAAGAGTCTTGTTAAGGAACTCAGTTCCTGAGCTGACATGTTGGAGTGTTGCGTATACATTTTCTTCTGGTATGTGCAGGGTTTCTGTTCTGATTCCTAGGTGGATCCACACCGAGTTGATTTTTTTCCATTGTGTTCTGAAAAGATACAAGATATAATTTCAGGGTTTTTTTTTTTTTCAATTTGTTAAGATGTTTTGTAGGTCTATAAAACCAACAAATCTTCCTAACCTCCTACATTGATCAACTTGGTCTCTTTTTTACTATTATGATGATGAGTTACTATCTTCATGTTTCTCAGAGACTAGCTGAAATAATAATTGCTTTTGTGCTAGTTGTTTACAAAAAGTAATGCTTTGCTGTTTTGTTTATTGTTATCTTAGCACAATCCCTGCCTTATGTATGCTTTGTTCAGTCGCCTGCCCTCTCTGCTGTGGACTTTTGGACTGGCCTGTTCATGCCCCACCTAACAGAGAAGAAAGAATTTGGGTAACTTCCAACTTTGCTCTCTTTCAGCAGAAAGCAGCTTGGAGATACCATCACTATCTTTTTTTTTTTTTTTTTGTGTGTGTGTGTATGTACAGACTGTACCTATTTTATTAAAGCATTATTTAAAATAAAATAAAATAAACCAAAGTCATGGGCTGCACAGTTGTTCATGCTGGTAATCCCAGTGACTCAGGAGACTGAGGCAGGAGGATCCCAAGTACCAGACCAGTCTCAGCAACTTAGCAAGGACCTTTCTCAAAATAGAAAGGGCTAGGGATACAGCTCCGTAGTAAATTCAATTCTCCTTTCCAAAAAAAAAAAAAAAAAGTGCTCAGTGGTAGAATTCTTGCTTAGTATCTGCAAGGCCCAGGGTTCAGTTTCCAGCACAGCAAAACAAAACAACCAAAGACTTTATTTTGTATCCTTGCAGGTTGCAAGTGAAATCTTAGAAGCAGTTTTTCTATTCGTTTTTCAGTGTTCTAGTACTGGCAAGATGGGGAGAGCAATACCTAACAGGAACTTACTTTATCCTGTCCATTTTTTTTTATTGGTTGTTCAAAACATTACATAACTCATGACATATCATCTTTCATACATTTGATTCAAGTGGGTTATGAACTCCCATTTTTACCCCAAATACAAGTTGCAGAATCACATCGGTTACACATCCACATTTTTCCATAATGCCATATTAGTGACTGTTGTATTCTGCTACCTTTCCTATCCCCTACTATCCCCCTCCCCTTCCCTCCCATCTTCCCTCTCTACCCCATCTGCTGTTATTCAATTCTCTCCCTTGTTTTTTTTCCCCTTTCCCCTCACCATCTCTTATATGTAATTTTGTGTAACAATGAGGGTCTCCTTCCATTTCCATACAGTTTCCCTTCTCTCTCCCTTTCCCTCCCACCACTCGTCTCTGTTTAATGTTAGTCTTTTCCTCATGCTCTTCCTCCCTGCTCTGTTCTTAGTTGCTCTCCTTATATCAAAGAAGACATTTGGCATTTGTTTTTTAAGGATTGGCTGGCTTCACTTAGCATAATCTGCTCTAATGCCATCCATTTCCCTGAGAATTCCATGATTTTGTCGTTTTTTAGTGCTGTGTAATACTCCATTGTGTATAGATGCCATTTTTTTTTAATCCATTCATCTATTGAAGGGCATCTAGGTTGATTCCAGAGTCTAGCTATTGTGAATTGTGTTGCTATGATCATTGATGTGGCAGTATCCCTATAGTATGCTCTTTTAAGGTCCTCAGGGAATAGTCTGAGAAGGGCGATAGCTGGGTCGAATGGTGGTTCCATTCCCAGCTTTCCCAGGAATCTCCATACTGCTTTCCATATTGGCCGCACCAATTTTCAGGCCCACCAGCAATGTACAAGAGTACCCTTTTCCCCACATCCTCACCAGCACTTATTGTTGTTTGACTTCATAATGGCTGCCAATCTTACTGGAGTGAGATGGTATCTTAGGGTGGTTTTGATTTGCATTTCTCTGACTGCTAGAGATGGTGAGCATTTTTTCATGTACTTATTGATTGATTGTATGTCCTCTTCTGAGAAGTGTCTGTTCAGGTCCTTGGCCCATTTGTTGATAGGGTTATTTGTTATCTTATTGTTTAATCTTTGTATATTCTGGTTATTAGGGCTCTATCTGAAGTGTGAGGAGTAAAATTTGTTCCCAGGATGTAGATTCCCTATTTACCTCTCTTATTAATTCTCTTGCTGAGAAAAAAATTTTTAGTTTAAGTAAGTTCCATTTGTTGATTCTTGTTATTAACTCTTGGGCTATGGGCGTCCTATTAAGGAATTTGGAGCCCGACCCCACAATATGTAGATCAGAGCCAACTTTTTCTTCTATCAGGCGCAGAGTCTCTGATTTGATATAAAGCTCTTTGATCCATTTTGAGTTAACTTTTGTGCATGGCGAGAGAAAGGGGTTCAGCTTCATTTTGTTGCATATGGATTTCCAGTTTTCCCAGCACCATTTGTTGAAGATGCTATCCTTCCTCCATTGCCATCACTATCTTTTCATGGACGTGGAATGCAGAAATTGACAGTAGGGAAATGTAACAGGGGTCCACTCTATGCTTTGAATATAGCCCTTACTGCTGTGCTACTGTAACTTATTTTTAAAATGGACACTTTTCCTTCTTTTCCTCTCACCCTGCTCCTCCCTAATCTTTCCTCTCATCTGAGGGGAAACAGGATTTTCTTCTCTATCCCAGGCAGATGTATCTCTCCTTGAGCACTCACCCATATCAGACTTCATCCCTTCATTACAACTTCAATAGACAGCAAGTGGAATGTAGCCTTTGAATCACCTTTTTAAAAGTCCTCTCTTCCTGTGGATGGGCAGAATCACAGCCTCTAGTACAGAAGTCCCTGTTCTTCTCCTTTGCTAGCAAAGCAATAAAACTTCTTTTTTCTTATTCTTTTTTTTTTAAAGGCATGTTTTTTGGCTAATATATGGCTTGTTCTAAAGAAAGACCCAATATGTTGATGAACAGAATGCGTTCTCTATAGCTTTTGGAGGAAAAGTTTGTAAATTTCTATTAAGTCAAATTGACCTGTAGCATAACTTAATTCTCATGTCTCTTTGTAGATAGTCTGACCATTGATGAAAGTAGGATATTGAATTCCCTACACAATAATTATGTTTCAGGCTTTTCTTCATTCTTGATTCTCCCCAGCATTTCTGCATTTTTTAATCTGGCATCATCTTCCTTCTGTATTTTAAGGGGTGTGTGTGTGTGTGTGTGTGTGTATGAGAGAGAGAGAGAGAGAGAGAGAGAGAGAGAGAGAGAGAGAGAGAGATTGATTCATCATTAAAATCACAGTTATCATTCATCTAACCATATCTATGTAATCATCATTTTTGAAATGTGTTTACTTCTTGCTTGCTTCATAATAAACAACATTTTTCCATATTTGTTTGGAATTTTAGAACTGTGTTTCTTATTTCTTTCTTTTGATTGCTCTTAAAATTGTCATGTTCCTTAGGTTGGTATTGTTTGAATATGTTGTACTTTTTGAATCTGTGGCTTTATATACTTTCCTGATTGGGGAAAATTGTCTTTTGTGTCTCATAGTGGTTTGTACCTTATTCTTGTTCTATTTTTTTACTGGAGTTCCAATTTTATGTATGTGAGATTTTTTACCTTCTTCCTGTTGTAACTGAAAACTTGGTTCCCATTCTCCATGTCATTGCACTAATGAAGGCAAGGTTTTGAGAAAAAAGGAAAAGGTTTTATTGTTTTGCTAACAAAGAAGAAACACAGGGGACTTGTGTCCCAGAGCCTGTGATTCTGCCCATTATGGGGAAAAGGGGATTTTTAAGGAGGTGATTCAGAGAAATGAGATTAGGGAGGAAAGATCAGGAAAAAGAAAATCAAGGAAAAGAAGATCAGGAAGGAGAAGGTTAGGGAAAAGATCAGGGAGGAGAAGATCAGAGAGAAAGGAAAAAGAAGATTGGGATTAAGAGAGAAAAAAAAATGTAAGTTTTAAAGCTATAAGAGATAGAGTCAAAGCCATCAAAGGAAGTTCTGTTACACTATTTTTTAAAACTTTATCTCCATTCTCAATTATTTTTAATTGGTGACTTTCTACCAGTATATTTTCTTCCTCTGTCATCAAATCTGCTAATTCTCAACTGTTTTCTAATCTACTGTGAAAGCCATCTATTGAGTTAATTTCAGTCATTTTAGTTTTTAGTACTAGAATTGATCTTCCTTCTGTTTGAATTCACCAGGGATCTTCTTCACTGGAAGGTCCTGAACTCCTTTCTTGTTCCCCAAATTGCAGAAGTCCACTGAGAGTTGAACTTCATTTCTATAACTGTCTTCCCTAACTCTTCTTCCTGTCAGCATCTATAAATTTCAACCACTGCTCTCTATTACTCAAGGGAAAATCAGTATCAACAATTAATCTCACATCTTAGAATCTTTTTGTTTTCAGTTTTGACACTGCAAATTTCAGCTTCTTTAATAATTCTATGATGTCTTCAAATATTACCTTTTACAGTTCTCAGCAGGAGAGAGAGTTCTAAATAAACTTGTCCTCATTGGAAAAGGCAGAGATTATTTCTTCCTGTGAATAATTTTTCTTAATAAATGGCCCTGCAGTGAACCTATTTTCCAGAGCCAGAAAATCTAAGAAGTCCTCTTCTTTATCCAATAAATTTAAAAATTCTATCCTATCACAAATTTTTCTTAATATCCTTCAGTTTCATCCCCTACCTTTTCAACATTCCTTTGACCACTGACAAACACTACTAATTTTTCAACTTGATTAAGGAAATTAGACTTCTAAGTGATCTATTTACACTGACTTTTGTTACTACTCTGTATTTTAATTTCAGCCTCACAGGTTTGTCTTAAAATTTATTTCTTATTGTGATACTGCTGCTTAGATTTCTTTATCCTAATAAATATTAAAAAGAAAGCGCAAGTTCTTGACATATATTTTAACCGTAGTCCACTTTATGCTTTGAATATACCCCTTGCTACTCTGCCACTGCAACTTATTTTTATTTTTTTTTATTTTTTATTTTTTTTTAGATTGATACAGCAGGAGTGGGAGCCGTTTATTGTAGGACTGGAGAGGTGTTTATACATTCCACACAGCTTATCTTAATTAACATAAACTAGATACAGCAGTCAACCAATAAGGAATCTCCACACTTAATGGCTCACTGGTATTACCTCATAAACCACTCCCTCTGGCAAAATGCCAGGCGCCATCCAGACTTGTTTACAGACCCTAACATTTCTCTGGCAAAATGCCAGGCGCCATCCTGACTTGTTTACAGACTCTAACATTTAACTATGAACATTCTAGACTCCTTCTCTGACATTTCCTCCACTGTTGTGTCAAGAATTACAACTCCAGACAGAGAACATGTGGAATGTCGCCTTTGAGTCACCTATTTAAAAGCCCCCTGTTCCTGCTGATGGGCAGAATCAGAACCTTTGGGACAGGAGTCCCCATGTTTTTCCTTTGCTAGCAAAGGAATAAACCTTCTTTTTCCTTTTCCTCAAACCGTGTCCTCATTATTGGATTGGCACTGGGAACAAGGACCAAGATTTCAGCAATAATATTATTCTCCATAAATTGACTGTTTCACTCGGCCATTTCAGTTTCTTGAACTTTTGTAGTTTCTCTGTATGTATGAAACTAGACAGTTATTTTCATAAATACATCACACTTACTCTTCTACTTTTCTGAAAACTCCATGAGCTTGATTTTGTGCATACCTTTTTCTATTGTAATTAAAGGATAGATTTTTGTACTTGCTCATCAGGAATGAATTTTCTGATCTTTCCATCTTCTTCAAACTTCTTGTTTTCTTTAAATATTTTTTTAAATTTATTTTTTAGTTTTTTTTTTTTTAGGTGGCCACAATATCTTTATTTTATTTTTATGTGGTGCTGAGGATTAAACCCAGTGCCCTATGCATGTTAGGTGAGCACTCTGCCACTGAGCCACAACTCCAGCTCCTTTCCTCAAACTTCTTGAAGATCTGGGAGAATAAGATGCTAATGAATGTATTTCTTTATAAAATAATATACACCAAGTGTAGCTGAGATAGAGTGAATAAAGGGGAGAGGTGTAACCATATCAGAGATGCATAGAAATTTTAAAAACATATGGGTGGACCTTGTATGAAGCATAAAGTACCACTGAGAAAAGAAAATCTTTGGTAGGATTTATGTGAGGCGTTCGTATAATTCCTCAAAATTGCACCTGTATCTAGTATACAATGTACTGTAATACCCTTGCATTATTTGACCAATTTATTATTAAACTGGAAATGTGCTACAAGCAAATGCTATTAGATAGCAAAAAGAACACAAAAATGAGTGAAATTGCTGACTCTGTCCTCAAGGTATTCATATTCTCCTGAACATATAAAATAAATACAAATTTGCTTTATATAAATTCAAAGGTGAAGTAAAATACATTTTGAAATGTCATTGTTTTCAAAGGAGGAAATATTAATATTCTAAGTATAGGGATTTAAAAATAATTGTAAAACATATGTCTTTTCAAAGATTTTTATTTAAAAAAACTTAAACCTATAAATGATTTTGAAAACCATATTCTGATCTTTTGAATACATCTCACCTAGGTAAACATTTTGTTGTTAACATTTTTTTTACATATCTCTATTATTATTCTTATTCGGCTAATCTTTTAAAAGAAACATTTATGTTATGAACAAGATTCTCTTACATGATCACAAAACAGCTATTAGATTTAGAGAATTTAGCATTAATACTATCATTTAATATATAGTTACAAATTCTTTCAGTTTGGTATTTAATAGGATTTTTTCTGTCTTCTAATATTCAGTACAGGACCATTTGGAAGGATTTCACCACCTTTTATTTTTACCTTTAATAGTGTCATCATTTTTTAAGAATATAGGCTTACTGTATGTGTATGTGTATGTCTGTGATTATATTCAAGTCACACATTTCTGGGAGTGACATCATATTCTGGCAGGTGATATTTACATAAGTTTTGAGAAATAGAAATATCTATGTGAAGACTTGAAATGCATAACAGAATATGCTCAGAATGAATTGAAGATTCATAATTCTAATTCAAGACCCTTACCACTAACTACAGGTATTAAACCTGGCTCAGGTGTGACCTGATGTTTTGTTGTTGTTGTTGTTATTTTAATGAGGTGAAATTATTAAAAATTGGATATAGAGACATAAATCAGTAGAATGTTTAAATATTCTTTGAGAAGATAGATTTGGATATCATATATCTAACAATGATTCTCCAAAGAAAACTTTCAGACTGGCTCCTGATTGATTATAGATATAGGGAACATGCAATCTTCTATGGATTCAATTTTAATCTTTAAGGTACTTTTGCTTTTTTTTTTTTTAAAGGGGGAAAATTAATGGAAAACTTTTGTCACTGGAGTAAAGAGGCTACATCTAGTATTAAAGAGGCCCCAACAAAAGATTCATCAACATTTGTAAATGTGGGCCATTTAAATGAGATGATCATGAGAATTTTCTTTACCAGGTATTATACAATCACAGAAGCTTTAAATAATTGCATTTTTGTAGGTCATTCTTTTATATGAGAGATGAACTCACAGTATGATTTGATCAAATTTTTAGGTAAAGTAGTCCAATTTATTTTCATCGAAGATTCTCAAGCCAGGCCAGTGTCAAATCAAGAAATTCCTAAATGTCTCAGAATATGCTTGTGGAAATTGAAGAATTTATTTTGTATAATTAGTCACTTGATATCACTCTTGCTTTAGTAGATTAGGCTTTCCACAATTGATCCCAGTCTTCTAATGGTATTTTGGTAGTAAAATAGGACTCCCAAGGAAAGATTCTCATCTGCTTTATTATATCAAATTTAGCCTCATTTATCTTGATCGTTAAGCATTTACTTACTTAGGTGGTCCATACCATGTAGTTTCTTTTCAGATCAATGCCAAGTCTCAGGTGCAATATAGACCAAAGAGAAGTCACTTTTTTTCATGTGATTTTCCCAAATATGAACTCAACGGTACTCTCATCAGCCATGCTTCCAATCCATTAGCAATATTGACTTTGCCATAAAATGAGAGTAATTCAATTTCAGATTATAGTATAAAGTTGAAATCATTATAGCTTTGCTTGTTAGTTTTACAGTACTTAACGCTATGTCAGGATTTTCATGATAAAGCTTTATATTTTAAAGTTTTGTCATTAGACATTGAAAAGAAAAAAACCTCAAATGCTTTTTGAGACTTTATTGGCACCTATGAGAAATGCATGTCAAGCTTTTTAATCAAAGAGATCCAATCGATAGTCAAGTTCCTTTGCTTAATAACTTTAATTATTAGATTGGCCATGATACAATTAATATATTCTCCAAGTGCCATGGAAGGGTTTGTTTTCAGTTTTGTTCAACCTTAGCATCAAATATGGAGCACTGTGGTGCTGTAAGCAAAAGATAGGAGATATGGTATAAGTCACCCAGTCACCCAGTCTTTTATTAGATGCATCACTATGGACAGTGTACTTAATATTGATGGACTTCACAGTTTGTAAAATAAGAAGAGGGAGAAAATTTATTCCACCTGCTTGAAAACAGGGGACTAGAACTTTTGAAAATCTTTCCAATGCTCAGACCTGAGTTTAAGATACAATGAGTAGACAGCTAACACTGGGGTATTTAGGAGGAGGAGAGAGATTCCTACTTAGGAGGAGAGGATTACTTCTGTGTTATTTTTGAAATAAATCACAAAAGGTCATTCCCCCAAATATTCAATATAATGCAGGCACCTGATTTAAAATATTTGCTTATATTAGCATGGTTGGTTATTAACATCATGTCATGGGCATTCTGAAAGAGATCTGT
Organism: Urocitellus parryii; assembly: GCF_045843805.1. Taxonomy (NCBI): domain Eukaryota; kingdom Metazoa; phylum Chordata; class Mammalia; order Rodentia; family Sciuridae; genus Urocitellus; species Urocitellus parryii. Next base: position 99,686,584 of record NC_135542.1, read on the forward strand.
TAAATTTACATGAGTCCTCACAAAAAGACAATGATCATAAAGAAAATTCTGGTTACTAGGTAAAGCTTCCAGAGATCAGAGAAAAGAGTGAATTGAGAAGAGAGTGGGAGACAGTGTTGAATAAACTAAAATTCCCTGCATAATTCTGCTCAAGATTACTAGTTCTTACTCATTTTTATTTTGTTCATGTACACAAAAATTTAAGCCTCTTACAGGCAAGGCAATGTTTTGACATCATCCTGGGTTTAAATAAATAAGATGGTCTTCATGCATTCTGGAAATTTACAACTTAATGTGGAGGAAATTATGTAAATTCTTAATAAGAATGATAGTTTTTATGTCTTCTGCATTTACTAGATAGAGGACATGAAGTTGTGTAATTCATGTACATCATCTAAATAATCACAATGATCCCACAGGGAGCTATCATCTTCATTTCACAGATAATGAAATGGACACTTATAAGGGAGAAGTCACCTTATCAAGGTCATCTATGAATGGCAACTTCAATATTGGGATCTCGCTTTAACCAAGCCAGTACTCTTAAAGTATGTTTCAGATAATTTCTCATAATTCAAGGCAGGATGAAAATAATTTAAGCAGCTCACTTGCTATAGGACAGAATGACAAATTCATCTATTAGGGAATTTGGAGAAAGCATTCTAGGAAAGGAACCTCTAACACCCACCCTTCCATATGTAAGACCAAGCAGTACAATGCAGTTGGTCTCTAAACCCTATAGTTTCTATTTTAAAACATCTTTCATCCATTCATTTCTCTCCTCCCAGAAACCCTACATTTGTCTGAAATCACTCTCATGTTTCATATGACTCATTGACACAGGCTTCTCATGCTCTACTTTACCTGCAGACAAGCCAGGTTCATAGTCTTTGCTGTATACCCTGGGTGGTTCAATTTCAAAAAATTAATTAGAAGTCCCTGCAGAATGTTGATTGGCTGATTTCTTGTCTCTCCTAATTAAGAATGTTGGATAAAAGGTGGACCTACTCAAAAGGAAAGAGTCTTTGGGGGAGATCTCAGTTACACTATTGGCAACATCACCAGCCACTCTATTAGCGTCAGCTATTATATCCTTCCTTAAATTTCTTTATAAGAGCATGACTTTTCCTGCCTTGGGACCATGGAACAGAATTTTCTGTTTTCATTTTTCTTCTAAACCTGGCACCAATGTATGTAGCTAGTTTCTACTCTTTCTTCAAAATTCAAATTAACTGTTATTTTCTCTTTTAAGTCTTTACTGACTTGAGAGACCAGCAAGGTTTTCCTTTTAGAAACACCCAGAGATATCTGTCCTGCTAGGCAACAGCCAACACACAATCATTACTACAATACATTTTTGGATTAACTCCCCAAATAGTTTATATGCCATGAACGATTCTGGATCCTTGATGTTTTTCATCATCTAGGAAAAAATAAAGAAGCTGACCATGGTAATGCACACCTGTAATCCCAGAGACTTGGGATGCTGAAGCAGGAGAATCAATCACAAGTTCCAGGACAACCTCAGTAACTTCGCAAGGTCTTCAGCCACTTAGCTAGACCTTGTCTCAAAATAAACATTTAGAAAAGAGTTCTGAATGTAACTCAGGGTAAAACATATCTGGGTTGAATACTTGTTACTGAAAAAAAAGAGAAGAAAAGTGAAAGAAGAGAACAGATAAAACATTTTATATGTGTATATTTCACATAGCTGTGCTTAATTATAAGTGAAATGAGAATATAAAGTACATATTTTAAATCAGTGGTGCCAAGTTGGGAAAAATGACATGAATACAAATTGAAGAAATAAATTGTAAGAGTTGATTAAGTTAGGCCTCACTGAAAAAGTGAAAATTTAGCTTGAAAGGGGCAAAAATAACAGATGAGCATCTCTACAGAAAGAACACTCAAGGTGAGCACAATCTCTCTGTTTGAAAAATGGTAAGTCAACCTGAGGGGCTGAAATGGAGTGAAGCACAGGTCAAACAAATTTGATGTACAACATAAATATCATGAACGGTTTTTAAGCACATTTGATGCTCTTGAGCAGAAAGAGGGACCCGTCTTTAGAGTTTAAAAACCATAGCTATGTCATCATTCTTGTGTTTAAGAGGACCCTTCTTGTAACCATTGGAGTGGACTGCAGGGAGTCAAGGGTAAGAGAAGTCACAGCGTTAGGAGGCTGTTATAGCAATGTAACTGGGAGAAGATCACGGTGGCTGCACAGGAAAGAGGGAAATGAACAAATGCTGTAGTTGAATTGAGAGCCCAACAAGCTAGATTTATATTTGACACATCACCTATAAGACGTAAATTAAAAAAAGTCAGGGATAGTTAAGAATTGACCTGAGCAACTGAATGGAATTTCTGCCAAGAAAATTGGGGAACATTGTGGGTGCAAGACAGGAAGGTGTTCCCTAAAAATCGTATTGCTTCGTGACATTCACAGTGGGAAACAGCTGTGTACTTTAAAAAAAATACACAAATGTACTATATATGGCCAAACATGGATTATGTTTTGGGTAGTATCCCCTGACAACAATGACAAGGATATATTATAGTATAACGTATAACCATTTTCTACACATTAATCATGTGAAAGGTATTGCAAAATATGACAGGAACTTAAAATGTTTGATCAATAAATGAATTGTTACAGCATAGAAAGAAGGAGACAGTAAATTCCATTGTGTGTAGATGCCATTAGGCATATTATATAAGTATCTCGGCATAATGCATAGAGATAAATTTTTAATGATAGAATTTATGATACCAGAATACATACATTAGTGGTACACACGTCCTTCATTTATAATTGAGATCATTAGCAAACTTGTGGAAGGAGAGTCGTGGGATAGCACATTTACTACAGGCCCAGTGCTCATACATTTGTGTTATTTTGCTTTCATTTTTGTTTATAGTTGATATCTGTATACCTTGTTAGCCTTCCATGTAGTAAGCCCCCTTATTTCCTATTTCCTGATTGGGAAGGTGTGAAACAGGGAAATTAAATGAATCCCCATTTCACACAACTACAGGAATAGAACTATAATTTGTATGCAAATTTGAACCTGTGCGCATGGTCACAGAGAAATAGTACCCTTACTTTGAGACCACCAAATAGTAATGGGAGCTTTGCAGCAGCTTCAGTTTTTCGTAAGCTGTCCACTTATAATTAGAGCCTATTCACTTGTTTTGAGAAACCATCTCTCCTCAACTTATACATCTTCTCTTTTCCAAGACAACTAAATAACACCCAGTTGCAATCTCACTACCTGATAAAACTTTTCTAGCCTAAGTTTCAGAATTTTACCTTTCTGGCTTCTTCTAACTCTTACCTTGAAAAGTAAACTATTTAATTCTAAATTATTAAATTTTCTATAATGTGTGTTACTAATTTTAGATTTTTTTTTACACAGTGGCCCTAGTTGGGAGTTTAATTCATTATTAAATAATTCTAGAATCAGCTGAAATAAAGAAATATTATTTTAAAAAAGTTAAATGTGGTATTTTCTCAATGTAAGATTTCCCTCTGTCTACTACTTAGTCCAAGCATATGCCATCTCACAATTGTAATAAAAAAAATAATTATAATGGTGGAAGGCCTGGGTTTAATGTCCCATGGTAGGAAGCCATCACATGAAACTTCTAGAAGATTACTTCATGGGTCTTTTTAATATTCAAATTTATATTGTCTGAATGTATAGAATATCAGAAAACTTAACATATTTTACTATCCCATTGAATTTACCTTTTTAGATTAAATTATTCATGGTAATCTTAATCTTTCCAAATTAAATAGCTAGAATCAACAATCTTATTAGGGATGAAAATCCACAGTAATTATTTAGGAATGAAACTAACTATTAACCCTGAATATATTATTCCATTGCCACACTCATGTATATGAGAACTCTGACCCAACTAAAATAATAGAAAGAAATTAAATATTACTCTAGGTTTTTGCTTTCTAATTTCTACTTATAATATGTCTTATGAATAAAATTCTCTAAATATGTTATGCCACTGAGTGAATTTTTCACACAGTAAATGAATTTCATATTTCATCAAAGTATTTTTTTCAAGTGCCCAATCCCTAACAATTAATACTTTTATGCATCATATATTTACTTGTACATAGATAAGATGAACATAATAAAAATATGCCTTTTCAATTTCAAATTACAAAAAATATTGCACGTTTGTGTTCAGATTGCAGTTGGTCAATTTGAATTGACCATTACTCAACCATAAAATTCATGGTGAATAGAATAGCTCCTTGGAGTCATGCAAACCCTTCTCTTTGGCTTAGCATTCAGGGTAAAAAAAAAATCAATGCAAGAGTTTTGATAGGCAGTGGGTGTCAATATCTGAACAAATGCTTTGAAGACCTTCAATTATCCAGTTACATAACTTACAAGGTAAATTCTAAGCTCATAAAGACATAAAAGTTATCTTATAGAAGTTTCATGTGAGTGTTTCCTACCATGAAACATAGAACAAAGGTGAGAAAGATTTGATGTTTAAACATTGGTCTATCTAAGGTTGGCTACACATGGATTAGGGTTAAGATATAGGGGTAAAAAGACCCCAAACTCAACGGTTTGACCCTCTGCTTTGGGTCTTATTGGTTTCAGTTCAGTGTTTACACTGTTTACCATTATATCAGGGCTCCAGAATAGTGATTTAAGCTGTGGCCTTGACCAAAACACAAAGTCGTAGCTCTCCTTCACAGCTGAGGCTTTCAGATGCCTGAACCATATATCACTGTTCTGAATATCTTCCACATCGAATCAGGGATAGCACTTCTCAGGGAAGAGAGGGGCTAAATTATTAAGTAAACTAATTGGAATTAATATTAACCTGATTAAGTCTGACTTTACTCTATTTTCCACATTTTTCATTTTTGTTCCTTCCAAAATCCAATTAGCTTATAGAGATGATTAGCATTTTCTAGTCTCTGATTTGACAGCCTTCCAATTTCTCTCACCCTAGCCTTCTCTTTCATTTTTATGATTTTCATCCAAATATTACAAGGAGATTTGACAAAGTATTGAATATTAGCTTGTTTAGAGTTTGAAAACTGCAAGTGCTACTATTATTAATTGTGTTTTCAGAATTTAAAACAGAAACAGCATCCTTAAAAAGATAAGCAGGAAGAAGCAAAAGCTTTTGCCAAACCCAGTGACAAAAGGCAGCTAAAAGTAGCATAAGACCTACCACTTCTGAGGACTTCTATCTTTATTTGCTGCAAATAAACAAATGAATAACTAATACAGAAGTATAGTTATACTTCTCTCTGGAGAAAACCAAGAAAGTAGGTGTCTCTTGTGTTAGCAAATTGACTTTATTTCTTCAAAAGCCTGGAAAAGACTTGGTGATCTTTGTGTCTCATAAATGCAAATCAGCACCAATGCCACAGTATCCATACAATAAATGAAAGAATAAATGGGAGGGCCTGCACTTCCTATAAAGCTACTATTTTGAACATGAGATTTATGAAATATCACAGAAGGATAGTTTCCAGTTCAAAGTTAAATGAATAATCTGATATTTTTTTATTTTAAAATAATGACAGATTGAAGACCCCTGAACAAACCTCTAAGCTGAAGCAACTAGACAGGAGCAACTAGAAGCAACTAGACTACATTTGCAGAGCCTCTAAATTTAGTGGAAATAATAACTGTCAGAGGTACATGAAGGACAATGTCAGTGCTGAGCTTGTGAGTTTCTTTGGAAACCTAGAGTTTATGCTTTCTTAACTGCATGAAGTATAAGAGAGAAATCAAAAAATTTTCCAGAGTGTAAATGTGATAAAAGACCCCAGAAAAAGTAAAACAAAAAAACCCCAAGAACATCAAGAACACATTACATTTTCAAGAAAGCATACCTTTCTTGATCCTTGCATTCAGTGGTGAGAAAATATAATCTCTACAAAGAATTTCTACTCACAACAAGCCTGTCTTCCTGTGTGTGTTCAGTCCAAATCCCTGCTATTTGTTGCCTTAGAAACCTTGGTTATTTCAGAATTTTGCCCTGACACAAAATATAAATTTACAGAATTCAAGTAGAAAAAATAGCAATCTATACATAGTATCACAGAGCTATAAGAGATCTATCCTGAACTGGTCTTTAATTTGCGTATTCTATTAAATACTTGTCAGCTCACACAATCCCTGTAAATTAGATGACTGACCGTGTGGAAGGTCATGACTGATTAGCTGGACATCTGATTGCAGTTGAATAAAAGGCATTTTTTTCTCTTGGGAATTTGTAATTAGAATGCAAAAATTCTTGTTGGTCTCTAGAAATAGCTGATATGTATAGAAATGCACAGGGAAATAAACGTTTATCTAAAGAATAAAAGGAAGCAAACATAGGTACATTTTTTTCTTCCTACTTTTAGTTCTTCACAAAAACCTTATATTCTACAAGCAAATTTCCTTTTACTAGATAAAACAAGTTTGAATGGGTTTCAAACTCTGAAATGAAATAACCCAAACTATATTAGTATCTTACTGTAAATTAGGCTTGGGTCTCTTTTTTACAGATAAAAACTGTGATCCATGGAGGATGAAGGAAATCTTCTAGGGCAACTCAATGACTTAGTTCTAACTGCGTTTTAAGTCACTTACTTCCAAAATATGCTACGTCTACTCTCTGATATCCTCTTCACTTTGGTTATTATACAGTCAAAGAGAAGGTTAGAGACTCCATTTTATTCTACCACAGCTAAAGATACTGAGAGTTCAATTTCTTTTTTTAATGTTACCTTGTATTATTTGTACATGTTATTTATACAGGATAGTGGGTTTCATTGTGGCATGTTTTTATATACATAATTTTTAAATTAGTTCCAGTTAGTTATACATGTCAGAGTGCAATCAGACACATTATACAAAAATGGGGTATGACCTCTCATTCTTCTGATTGTACATGATGTAGGATCACACAGTTTGCATAGTCATATTTGCACATAGGGTATTAATGTCCCATTCATTCTATTATCTTTCCTCTATACCCTCCCTCTCCCTGCACTCTCCTTGCCTAATCCAAAGTACCTCTATTTTCTACCCATCTCCAACCCACATTGTGAATTAGCATCTGCATATCAGAGAAAATATTTGGCCTTTGGATTTAGGGGATTATTTTACTTCGCATGATACTCTCTGGCTTCATCCATCTCCCAGCAAATGCCATAGTTTCATTCTTTTTTGAGGCTGGGTAATATTCCACTGTGTATATATACCACATGTTCTTTATCCATTCATCTGTTGAAGGGGATCTAGGTTGGTTCCACCATTCACAGAGGAATAAATACAATACATGAAAAATGTACAACATCTCTAGCAATTAAAGTAATGCAAAGCAAAACTACTATAAGATTTCATCTTGCTCCAGTCAGAAAGGCAATTATTAAGAATACAAGCAACAATAAATGTTGATGAGGATGTTGGGAGAAAAGGTACAATCATACATTGCTGGTGGGACTGCAGATTGGTGCAACTACTATGGAAAACAGTATGGATATTCCTCAGGAAACTTAGAATGTAACCATCATTTGACCCAGCTACTCCACTCTTTAGTTTAAACCCAAAGGACTTAAAATCAGCATACCACAGAGATACAGAGATGTAGTCACATCAATGTTTTCATATATATTCATATATATATATATATATATATATATATATATATATATATATACACACATATATATATATATATATATATATAATTTTAATTTGGTCAATTTGAGAGTTCACTTTCTAGTGAAGATTGAGTAAGCTTATTTATACAATCAGCAAAGGCTCCAAGAGTAAAATACTGATACTAATAGCTTGTTCCTTATCAGTAATAATCAATATCTCTTATAGCCAATATATGAATATATGCATGCACCTAACTAAAATTAGAAATCATTGGACCCATCTTTACAGTGGATAATGTGGTGAATTAGACAACAAGTAAGAAGATACAAAATCTACTAGTATTAGCATTTGTTTTCCATGATAGGGTGTGGATAAAGAATTGCTGACCTCAGCAGACCCAGTAACTTAGAAAACAAAATGGTTATTTATTCACTCAAAGTAATATTCACTGTAGGATACACACTTGTATGCACTTACATATTTTCCATATATTGACCTTATATGTATTATTGCACAATGATTTCAGTTCTGAATAGCCCAAAATTTACTACAGTAATTAAAAATTTTTAAAAAATGTCATTAGATAAAGTACAATCTAGTGAGTGATCTGTACATTTCTATTAAGAGAATTTGCTTTTTTGGAATTTGTATCTGAGAAAGAGAAGACAACCCAAGGATTATAAGACTTTGGTAGCACAAGTTCTCCCCATCCCCAACTCCTTCTACATGATTTCTTTCCTGAAGATAGAAGCATATGTTCCCTTATGCTTGGGGGATATGTTCCAGGAACTATGCCAGAAGGTGCCAGAAGACTAAGTACCAAAGTGTATGTATACACTATTTTTTTCCTATACATACCTATGATAAAACTTAAAAAAATTAGAAACAGATTAACATTTTTAATGATATGATTAGCAAAGTTATCTATAATGCAGTTATATATAAGCTGAATCCTGTAAAACATGAGACAGCCATTCATATGTAATTGAGGAGTGTTCCTGGCACAGGGAAGTTAAGTACAAGGAAATAAGAACCATTCATCTCATCTCAGAATGAAGTATTAAGAATTCTGGGTTCTATTAATTATAATTAATTATATTAATTATATCAATAACATTGGAAACATATACACAGATTGGTGAAATACCTTGGGTTTAAAAACAATTAGGTAATACATACGTGGATGAAGGAGAATACTTTCCAGCCAAGTTTTACATTTAAAAACATTTGCCTACTCATTGAAAAAATTGTTTAATGAAATAAAAGCAATGATAACTTAGAATGAAAAGGGTCATGACAACTTGGGGTTTATGCAAAAAGAAAAAAAAAACATGACCTGACATAGAAATATTTGTAACAAAGTAAAGGCAGCTAAAGAAATATAAAAATTATTATACAGCTACAATAAATTTCATCTTCAAAACATAAAAGGTACTTTTAATACACTTAAGCACTCAAGAAGATTAGCTATACTAGTTGAAGCTTACAAATCGTGAATCTTATGTAACAATACTAACATGTTCAAGTCAACATAAACTATAAAATTCAGATTTGTCAATTCCAACTCCAATTTTCAAATTCTTTCATACCACCTTAAAAAATAAAAATTATTTTAAAATATTAGTGACTAGAGAAAAGAAACTGGTAACAGCACCAGAATTTAGAATAAAACTAAATAATTTAGAGGGTTACAGAGAAGGAGTTTCTCTGATAGCTCACAGAGATACCATAAACAGAAGGTTGGTTTAACATCAAAGTTAGAATTTTGGTTTTGGATTCAATTATTTGAGCATTGATGAGAAAAGATGAACAATGTAATATGTGGATACAAAATATAGATGTACTATTGGTGGTCAGATTTGAAAAAGAAAGACCATCAACGTTTTTAACTAACGGAACATGAGTTTGAAAATAAATAATAGGGTCACAAAAATGTGAAAGCTTCAAATAAGATAAGAGAGAGTGAAAATTGACCCTATCCATATAGGGAGAACTTGGATTATCTTTAGCCATCAAAATTTATTGGGTAACACTGCATTATAGAATAAATATTTCAGTATGAAAGATACAGGAAGTTTGAAAGGCTATTATCACCTTGAAAGATAGATAGATTTGGAAATGGAATAAAAAAAGGATATTTACTCAGGACTTTTTTATGTATCAGATCTATCATATGAGTTACTTTGAATTTCACTTAAACATATCATATAGAAACTATTTATCTTATTTTTTCCCTCTTGAACACCCATACCAGAAGATTATTTATTTCATAAAAGAATCAATTTTAGGGTTTGTTAACCCTTATAATCATATCTTCATTACTATTTCATTCATTTCTCCTAGTATTTCTGCCTTCTGTTTTTGGGGAATAATTTTTTTACTATATATTTCTTTTCTTTCCTCTCTTATCTACTTTAACTATGAGAAAACCAACCTCTAAGAAGCTAGATAAGTGAGATGAGGTATGGAAGTTACTAAATAGCAGAATCAGGATTTGAAGCAAGTTTGTTTCTCATTTCTATCAATGAATTACTTGAATTTTCCAATAACAAAAATAATCAGGTGTGTGTGTGTGTGTGTGTAAACAACAGCTTTATTTTACTTATTAATTTTTTTTATGTGGTGTTGAGAATTGAACCCAGTGCCTCACACCTGCAAGGCAAGGGCTCTACCACTGAGCCTCAACCCTAGCTCCTAGAAATAGAACTTTCATAGTAGATAATGGCAGTAGTTTTCATGGATGTCCATTAGCTGATTCAGAAATTCAGCCACTTATTATAAAGAAGGTTCTCTTCTACTCAGGTGAATTCAAATAAAGGTAACAAGATTCCTGCAGCCTGCAACTTATCTGTTTCTGGTTATTTATCAACATAGTAATGGGATTACTAGCAAATTGCTTTTGTCCCCTGAATTTGATCCATTTGACTTTTTCCATTTGCTTGTATTGTAGAAAAACTAATTTAATACATGCTAATAAATTCTAAATTTGCATAAATCATCTCCCTGTGTGATTTATAATTCTGAATTAAATATATTCCAAAATATCCACATGCAAAGAAAGTCTATAATATGCATAGGCATTATTCTAATAATCATGCAATTTATAACTGAAATATTGAAAAGATTAGATGACCTCAATCCACTCAGAAATGATTTTCTATTTAACAGTCTGTCAATTAGAGTCTTCAAGGATATCTCCATCTTTTATTGTTTTTATCAATGCATTAATATTAGATGAGTAATTAGATTCCAACATAGATTGGTTTGGTGTTTTACACTAAGAAAAGCATAAATAAATATGAATTTGCTAACTTATTATACATACAGCAATATATTTTATGATGGCTTAGTAAATGCCAAGCAATATTCTAAAGTCTGGAAATAGGACAGTAAATAAAGAAGAATGTGTATGCCTTTTGCTGCCCAACAAAAGGAATGAAGTGAATTATTAGTGAGGTACTTATTGCCTGATAACTAATACCAACACAGGAAATAATGATTACTTATTGCAAGGTGCTTCAAAGCTTTCAGATGTACTAACTATTTAAATTCATATGTATCCAATGACATAGATGCAGTTTATAATCCTTAGTTTATAGATCAGGAAATAGGCACAAAAATCATGTAGATTGTATCAATGACAGTGTCAGAAATTTTAGTCATTATGGAAGACATTCCAAAGTATCTTCTAAGTAAAATGGCATTAATAATAATAGATTCATAGTTTGTCATTAACAAGCTATATCCTTGCAAGTTGCTTGCTTTTATGGGGTGGAACATAATGTGTTGTTAAGTAAATGTTACAGCAATTTCTTATGGTAATAAGAGTTATTCCAAAAGTTAATTCTGTAAGCATTCTAGGAGAGGTCATATGCTACAAGTTTGGAATACTAATGACTAATTAAAAGAAGTATTCAATGAAATATCAGTAGAGGAGGGAAAAAGATCTTGGCACTGATGTTGGTAGGAAATTGAAGAGCATATGAAACTTGTTATAAAAAGGAAACATGATATCCTGAAAATATCAGTAAGAACAGCTATTTGATAACAGAAGAGAGAAAACAAATACAAATGTGTCTATTAATTAAGATCTTACAAATAAAATAATATCATATATATATGTAAAATTATTGAATTTCTCACTAATGATGATCAAAGTATTTTTCAGTTTCTATAATCTTCCAAGAAAATGTCAGTTTTGCTTTCAAGGTGATAGGTAAAATATCAAAACCTCTGAGATTCTTTGTTATTCGGTCTTTTAAGTTCTTTATTTTTCTTTTGACAATGGACTGACTGCTTATCAAGTGATAATGTAGCTGTGGACAAAGATAGGAACCAATACATTTACACTACTCTTAAGATTACCTCTGGTATTAGAACTGCAGCCATTGAACTTGTACTATTTCTGAATGCTCAGTGGAAAATAACAATGTACCCAAAGGGACCTTAAGATAAAAAAGAAGAAGGAGGAGGGGGGGGGGAGGAGGAGGAGAGGGAGGGGAGGGGAGGGGGAGAAAGAAAAGAAAAGAAAAAGAAAAACCTGGAGGAGAGATGAACTCTCAATCATGACAATGGCAATGGTAGTGCTGATTCGCTAATAATAGTATCAACAGCAACAGTAAGATTCCCTCTCTCTAGCTGATTCCTGTATCCAAAAAGGTAGGAATAATTTTAGAAATTTATACTTAATGACATAGTAACAAATACTTGAGTCAATAGGGAGGAAATACCTAGATCCCAACAATATCACAACACATAAGACCACCTTTTGTTGAGGTTATTTAATAATCTGGAAAATGAAACTGAGAGTCTTCAGTGTGTTTTTGATAAGCCTACTGGTTTTAGGTGACAAATGTCAAAGTAAATGGCCTGACAAGTGTGCAGATCTGAACAGATCATTCATTAGGTTCAATATCCAAAGGACCATTCAAAAAATTTAAGGGACCAGAAGTCAGCCAGCTAATAGTTGACTTTCTGATCAGTTTCATGCCATTTTCATTATGAGGAAAAGCCTCCAAAACCTTAAATGGGATTAAAATTATGTATCATTATGGTGTTCTTTCAGACCTAGAAAAAGAAAAAGGAGATAAAAATAATCTAAAGCTGAAAATATTTGTTCAAATTATTTTTCATATTTATGGGCTAATTCAATGTACCCAAAGGGACATTGATTAATCAAACAAATGCGGGGAGGAAATATGAGTGTTAGCAGAAATAAGTGGGAAGGAAACACATAGTACTGCAGATATTTGAATTATTTAGATGTATATCTCAAAAACAGAAAAACTAAATTTTTAAAATATGACTGGAGATATAAATCAAACTTAAATATTTACAAGTAACCAGAAATTATTTTGAAAAGTAAATAATTCAGAAATGATGGAGACAAAGTCTAGGATTAGAGATTCTGGTAAATAAATTTAAAGAAGAAAAATATAATTGTAGGATTACAAGGGAAGGATTTTCATTATTCAGAGATGATGTATTCAATTATGTCAGAAATCCAATTGAATCTACAAATGAAACTATAATAATTCAGAGTCCTGGGAACAAAATCAATAAAAAAATATTAAGTGCTTTTTCTGTTCTGACTATAATGAAAAACAAAGGATAATGGAAAAGAAACATGTTTACAACAGCAAAATCCCCTACTATGTAAAATTGATTGGGATTGGAATAAGATTATAGTGGTAGACATTAATATAATGTTTTGTTTGCAAAATCAACTCTAGCCTAAAAAGGAAAAAAATGTTCTTCTAGGATTAAAATAACTTAATGAAAACATTCAAGTCAGTAGAAATACATAGACCTTCTAAAATATCAAACAGAGAGTAAGCATGCTTTGTTTATTTATCCATTGACAAAAATCAGCACAACTTAAACTATAGACTATGTTTATAATGCTACACAATTGACATAAATTCTTGAAATTTATTTTAAAAGTCTTTGGTGATGGATAATTGGAAAAATACTCAAAATAATTGGTATTTAAGATAAAACCTGAAATGGAACATTAATTAAAAAGCAGCAGAAATACTTTAACACAAAATCTATGTGGAAAAAAACACAAATTTTCTGAACTTGAAATAAATCTTTAAACATAAATGCATTTATCACAGAAAAATTAAAACCTAAAATTAAAAGAAATTAGAACTTATGTTAATAAAGAAAATAAATTAATGAACTGAAAGACTCACAGATACATACACATACACATGTATGATAAATATATATATAATAAATGTTTAATTCAATGTTTTCAATGTTGAGTTATCTTTGGAGAAAAAGTCAGTAGAACACATTGTTTCTGAAGTGTTCCTCTCCATTCACAAGTACCTAACTAATTTAAAGGAAAAAAGGGAGCAAGTTTTACCTGGAATGTTTAGAAAAATTTTTATTTTAAAAGACACCTGTTTTTTCTCTCATGTGAGCTGGAAATTAGGATAAATTAGTGTTATCTATAGAAAGCTTCTTTCTTGCATGTACACCAACATCTTTGGAAAGCTGGTCATACAACAACTGGGTCAAACCAAACTAAGCTAATGATATCTCTCTCTCTCCGTAACCTAAACTATGAGACCCCTCTCCTTGTGGAGACTGGTTCATAGAAGAGCACTGTTGAGAGTGTAAGTTGAGAGTATAAGTGTTCCTCTGGCCAACTAAAACTAGATAAAATGTCAAGAGAGATAGAGGTTCTACTCTCTAGCCTATTGCCCCCTGGACCACCCCTGTAAGCATTTTTCAATTAATCTTAAATTTCACATTCATTTCCTGGAGGGATTTGGCCTCTTTGAAACCTATACCACTGTGGTAGCAGAACTTGGACACAGATGATACATATATAAATAATGTATAATACATTTTTAAAGTATAGAACATAATAAACTAAATCAGATAGGAGGAATTGAAAGGTGGAATCAAATAAAAAATATATTTTAAATTGAAAATATATGTGCTACCACAAGTTTTAAAATTGTTAATATCAATTAGTGCTTTATGAGTGTAACTGAAGGAAAAGAGAATAGAAGTGTACACAATTTAAAATGAAATAAGCCAGGTAGGTGGTACACAAAGAGGATGAGTCAGGAGGATCACAAGTTTGAGACCAACCCAGCTAACTTAGCAAGACACACTGTCTCAAAAATAAATTTAATAAAAGGGTTGGGAATGTAGTTTAGTGGTTGAGTGCTTATAATGTGTGAAGTCCTGGGTCCAATCATATAATGATACATAGAGAAGATATTAAGAATTATGAAAGAATTCTATGTACAACAGACATTCAACAAGTTAAAGAAAAACTAGAGGAAATAGTTGTATTTAAAAATACAAACCTAGAGGGGTGGAGTTGTAGCTCAGAGGCATAGCGCTTGCCTAGCATGTGTGAGGCATTGGGTTCTATTCTCAGCACCACACATAATTAAATAAATGAAATTAAAAGGTCCATCAACAATCAGAAAAAATAAAGAAAGAATATATATATATATATAAAGAATATATATAAATATATATATATAAATATATATATTTATATATATATAAGGAATATATATATATACTGTAAACATTGTAAACACTGGATGCTCATTAGAATAACTGAAAATAAATTAGAATGGATAATTAAACATGGTCACACCTCCCTATATCAAATCAATTAAATCAGGATATTGAGAATGGAACTCAACAATTTCTTTAAGCTAATTAATAGCTACTAATGGAATTGAAAATTGAGAACCTTGAGTTTACTTTTTTTCAGAAGATTTATTTACTTTATGTTCTCAGATTTATTTTCATTAGTTTGCTTAGTGTTCTTTTACTGTGAATGCATTGAAAATAATGTTAAATATATCAATAAAAAGTACCAGAATCACATTTCTGAGTTCAGTTCTATTAAACTTTTAAAGTAATTTTAATTTTTGAAATCATAGCAAAAAATGAAAAACATCCTTATTCATTCTGTAAGAACCACAGAAACTTAAAAAATAGCTCTTAATTAAAATAATTATAGTGCAAAAATAATTTTTTTTCTGTTAAAAAATTGTGTCCAAGTACCTAAGCAGAGAAATTAGAAGTAAATACCTCATTACCCAGTAATAAGATATTTACTCTAATTTTTTAAAAGACATTTTTGGAGAGTTAGGTTTCACTGCAAATCTCATATACCTCTTGACCCCACATATGCACAGTCTCAGCCATTATCTACATCCACCACTGGAGTGGTATATTTGCTACAACTGATGAGTCCTTATTTATACATTATCACCAAAGACCATGATCTACATTAAAGTTCACTTTTTGGGAATATTCTTTGGGTTTATTGCCCAAAGTGCATATTGACATGTGTCCATAATTTAGTATCATGCAATAGTTTCACTGTCCTAAGAATCCTCTGCTCTGCCTAGTCATTCCTCCTGATACTGATCTTTTTACTGTCTCCATAGTTTTGCCTTTCCAGAATGTCATACAGTTGGAATCTCAGCATTTTCCTTTTCACATTGGCTTCTTTTACTTAGAACATGCATTTAAAGTTTTCACATGACTTTTCATGGCTTGATAGCTCATTTCTTTTTAGCACTGAATGAAATTTCATTGCCTGATGTAACACAGAGTATTGATTTGCCCACTGAAGGACATCTTAGTTGTTTCTATGTTTTGACAATTACACACACACAAAAAAAACAAAGGTCATAAACATATTGAGTATTTATATGTGTGGTTATGAGTTTTCAAAAATGTGCATAATTGTTGGATCATCACCTAACATAACTTTAACCACCCTGTTCAGGATAAATCCACCCTAGAATTTTCTTCATTAGAAGAGAAAGCATCTGGTGAGAATAGCACTTTGGAAGTATCTACACTAAAAGAAAGCTAAAACGTTCTCCAAGTAAGTAAATTGGACGTTAACTGGTTGTTAACTTATTTCATCCTAACTTTCACAGCTTGCTTTCAAATGGATTCTTGGAAACTTCAGTTCTCATTTTATTAATAATTTTCCCTTGTTGTAATAAACTGTAGTACTAAATACATCTGAAAAATAGAAACTCATTTTATATCTTGAGATTTCTATCAGATTTCTAGATATGTAGAACCCCTTATAAACAAAAAAATGAACAAAAATTTTTACCCATGTACATTATTATTTTTATCATCCTATACTAGTTAACTATTGCTCTATTTTTTTTATCCACTATTCTTTCTGTGAACATATAAAATAAGTTGTCTTTCTTTGATATTTATACAGATGGTCTCTATAAAGGGGCACACATGTTGTGAGTTTCAATATAATATATGTATTGTACAATATGTATTCTGTGAATAAGGAGATGAAACAGAAATAGTGTCAAGGAAAAACTCTTTGAAAAGGATAGAATCAAGTGCAAATTTGTCTTACTTGACAAATTACTCTAACCAAACTCTGCATATAGATAAACTTTACTTATCTTTCCAGTGAATTTATGTGATTGCTCAAAGAACAGAAAAATCATAATTATTTCATTGATGCAGTCATTATAATATTATAATATCTGCTGTTTTAGTATTAATTATATAGTGAGATTCTGGTCCTTTTCCATAGAACAAGCCAGGAGGACACATTTGTGACCATAATTATATATAAGTTTCTTGTTTTTATTACATTTTCTTGATGCAGGGAAATTGTGTTTCAAAAATATTGTCTACTATTTTTAGTATATTTCACATTTTATCTAAACAACATTCCTCTTTCCTAATTGTTTTTAGTAATAATTCTGCAGTTGACCTTCTTATACATAAAGGTTAATGCTTTGTGTTGGCAAAAATTCTTTTCCAGGTGGTGTTATACAAAGCAACCAGGAAAACAAAAACTTTAAGTATGCCACAGTGCTCTCCATCCTTCCTGTTAATGATTGTAAACAGAAAAAAAAAGCAGCTGAAAAATTTAGTAAAACAGAATGTTGCAATAGAATGGAAGCAAATGCTTATATGATCAGAAACCAAATAAAGATTCCTAACTAGACAGGAAAGGGAAATAGGAAGAAACAAACATCTATTGAGGCTAATAATATTAATAAAAACTTTCTACTGCTTATCTTCTAAAACTTTATTATATTTTAAAATATATGAGAGAAAATGTTTTAGGAATGAAATTGAGAGGGCAGAAAACCAATGAATTCAAGAATACATATCCACACTTTCAGAGCTTGTGTAGCTACAAATTGGAAAACAGATGTGACTTGGTTTCTATGGATGTTTTTGTTTTAGTGGGGATACTTCAGAATTGGGTTATTCAACAGAAATAGAAAAGAAGATTCGTTCTGATTGGAGTGTGGAATACCTGGACATGTTGATCCTATTCTATTTGAATCAGCATTTTATATATTCATTCATTTCCCATTGAAATACATAAAGGATCAAAGCACTTCTGATTATACTCACATTGATATTATTAACTTTCAAGTGCAATTAACTCCACTAAGTATGCCACTGACTATCAACTTTTATTTATTTGCTGGGATTCTGTGGGTGACAGTGGGATTGATTCCTATGGTAGTACATAGGAAAAGTAACAATTGAAACTGGAGTCATATAAATAGGGAGAGAAAAAAACTGTGGTTGGTGGATATCCAATGAGATTCCAGAAGTCAGGAAACTAGAATGTCAGTGGAGACAAGGAAAGCTCATTAGGTACAGAAATGAGATATGAGATGTTTCATATAGATCAGTTCATTTGCAATTTTTTTTTGAAGAAAGAGACATTTGAAGGGACATGAATATGTAATGTGAGTATCCAGGTCCGAAAGCATGGAGAATCAAGCCAGAGACAGGACCTAAGAGTAGAGGTTAATTGTGTCTTGGTCAGTTATTTACTGTTTGTTACAAGGGGAGAAGATAAAGACAGATTGTTGTTATATCTGATCTCCTATGTAAATTAAAGAGGAATCATAGCTGGAATTGACAGCTAAGAAATAAGGAGATTAGTATCAAGGAACAAACTGGAAAATGTGCGTCTATCAAAAAATTTTGTTCTGGCTGGGGATGGTGGCATATGCCTTTAATCCCAGTGGCTCAGGAGGCTAAGACAGGAGGATCACTATTTCAGAGCCAGCCTCAGCAAAAGCGAGGGTCTTAGCAACTCAGTGAGACCCTGACCCTAATAAAATACAAAATTGGGCTGGGGATGTGGCTCAGTGACTGAGTGCCCTTGAGTTCAATCCCCAGTACCAAAACAAACAAACAAAAACTTTGTTCAGGGGCTGGGGTTGTGGCTCAGTGGTAAAGTGCTTGCCTAGCATGGATGAGGCCCTGGGTTTGATCCTTAGCACCACATTAAAAAAAAAAAATAAAAAATGAGTAAAAAACAAAGGTTAAATTCTTAAAAGGAAAAAAGTTCAAGTTGAAAAGTGAAAAGTATTCTACATTGTTATTTGGTCTACTCCTTTTCTTCCTTCTTAGATTTCATCCATCTGTGATCATAAGAGGGTTTTTCCATTTGTAGTTGGGGGGAAAAGGAAAAATCTGACTGTATGATATGTATTTGTTTATTTAACTATAATTTGGAATACAATTGCTTTGAAGATAGGCAAAAAATATTTCTAATGGGGCGGAATATTTTTCAAGACCACAGGAATCAAGGTTATTCCTTGCTCTTACAAAGGGACCATGGTGATACCTTTCTTCCAGAATTAAGGAGTAAGTCTAGACACATTTACAATTGAAAAAAAAATATCATGAACATTTTTCTTGTATTATTTAATTCTCACAGCCACTCTATGACAAAATGATATTCTCTATTTTGGTATATGAGGAAACTGAAAATCAGAGCATTTAAGTAATGATATACCTCAAGCTAAGTAAGATGATAGAAATTTAAAGCAGGCTCCCGAGTCTATGATCTTATCCAATATATTGTGTTTCCCATTTATGAAACTACATATCATGGCTCTTCCAGGTAATGCTGGTTTGATCTCAATTTGAATTTAGATTGATGATTTAAAAGGTTGGGGAAGAGTTCAGAAAATAAATCATGGAAGAAATACAGCTATATTTTGTATAATGGTTAGGATCCAGATAGGCAAATCAAATGTGTCTTGCCACAGCCCCACTGTTCCATAAAAATCTATATTAGAAAGAGATGGCTAAATAGGTTAAATAGGTAGAAGTAGTATGAATGGACATAATAAAGAGTTTTGACTTACTGTTTGTGTACATGGCAGGTATTTAATAGATGTACTATGTGACTAATCAAATCATTCCAAGATCTTTATATATATTTTAGACAGAGATATATAGTTTTAGGTAGATCATTATCTATACCAGGTAAATAGAGAGAGTTGAATAGAGGGAGGTAGCCAAGGAAGGGAGAGAAGAAGAGAGTAAGATAGGAAGAAAAGATATTGGCTATGGGAGAAAAAAACTGATTGATAGAGAAGATACTGTTTCAGTTTGCTTAAATCCTCTGCCTAATTAAATGTGATGAGATAAGCATGATTTTCCTAATTTTACATTTCAGAAAAATTGGATTGAGAAAGAGAACATGATTTGTTCCAGGCTTTAAAACAAGAAAGTAATAGAATTGCAATTCGAATTGAAGTACCATTAAAGCAGAAACATTCTCTATATTCTGCTGGAGGACGAATGATGAGGACTGGATATAAGATTTATTTCAATGAGAAAAATTACATAGCAATACTAGCATATCTCTGTCCACACAGCTATAGATCAGGTACACTTGTTAGCAAATCGTATTTTTGATAATTATCAAATATTTATTTTACCATGCACAATGTCATGTTAAAAAAACGTTATTAAATTGAGAGTATGTTAGAAATATATAACAGAGGTAGTAATTTATTTGGAAAAATTACTATGAAGATGAGAATTCTCCAAAAATGGAATAGGAAGTAGCATTTTTATCTAGCACCACCTAGATAAAAATTGCACTAACAGAATATGATGTAGCTATTTTGGAACTGTGGAGGCTATTGAAGATTTTCAGTGTTCATGGGAAATCTTGGAAGGAAAATTTCAGTTAATTTTGGTCAATTTCAGCTCCTAGCCGTTACATTATCCATCCCTACTGCACGGCAAGCAGGTTGGCATATTCATCTGCAGCAGTTTGCACACAACCTGCAGCAGCCAAAGTGAGTAAAAAGGACACTGTCCCCCAAAGATCAAGAATCTGCTACTTCTGAACCCAGAAGTACAAAGAGAAAAAGCCATTGTTGTTGCACCTCCCGCTGCAAGTCATACATTACTGACTGAGGTGACTTCCAGGGAATTTAACTGACTAGCACCCTTTCCCTCACTGCCTCACTTCCCCTTTTTGGAAGCCAAAATTTAAGTCAAGCTAGTTAAGGAACAACTGTGAATTGTGTATGGGACAAATTAGAAAGTGACCATACATATACAGGGAAGGGTGCAAAATCAGAAAAGACCAGAGAAAACATTAATTATACATCTCAGTATAATTCTTGTCACTCAGGCTGCTTAAAGCAATACCTGCCCCCCACCAAAAACCAAAACCAAAACAAAAACTGTAAACCCTGAGACAGGAATATAAACTGAATCAACGAATTTACCACCTTTTTAAGATTCAAATGTCAAATTTATAACAACAGTGATAAAACTCACAAGATATACAAAGTAAAAGAAAAGTAGGCCCATTCAAAGAGAAAAATAATTCAACAAGAACTGTTCCTGAAAAAGATCTGATGAAAAATCTATTAGACAAAGACTTTTAAGACAACTGTGTTAAAGATGATCAAAGAGCTAAAAAAGACTATATATATATATATATATATATATATATATATATAGTCATATATATATAATGGAAGCATAAATGAAGAAATAGAAACCATACAAACAAACCAAACATTGATTCTGGAGCTGAAAGGAATCATAACTGAAATAAATAAAACAATCACCAGAGGAATTCAAAGACAGATGTGAGAAGTCACTAAAAGACTCCAAAAGCTTATAGATAGCACAGTAGGTTGACGAATGTTAGGGACAAAAAAGGAAAAAAAAAAGATTGAAGAAAAATACACAGAGCCCAAAGGACTTGAAAGACACCATTAAGTGGACTTACATGCATTTTGGTACTACCAGAAGGATAGAAGAAAGAGACAGAGAATATTTGAAGAAATCATGGCTGAAAACTACCTTATTTGATGAAAGATATAAATATAAACATCTAGGAAGCTCCATGAATTTCATATAAAAGGAACTCAAGAATGACCATACCTAGAAATTATAATGAAACTTAAAGACAAATTTGGAATTTTGAGAGCAGTTAAGAGAGAAGTAACTCATCATATACAAGGGATCTTTAATAAGATCAGAAAGTTTAGAAGCCAGAAGGTAGAAGGCCCAGACACTCAAAGTAGAGGGGGGGCTTTCAACCAAGAATCATGTATCTGTCATAACTGTCTTACCATCCTATACAAGTGAAAGAGAAATTAACATGTTAACAAAATTTGAGGGATTTTTCTTACAAGTAAAATTATGCTTTAGGAAATGCTCAAAGAACTCCTTCAGAGTTAAATGAAAGAATATTGGATGAAAACGTAGAGCTGTAAGAAATAAATATTTTAATAAAGATAAAAGGCAATTATAAAAACTAGCACTTTGTCTTTATAACAACAGTTTATAACTTATGATTTTATAAACAATTTAAGGGAATAATACATTAAAATTTTTAGAGTAATACTAGTAATAATGTAACTTAGATTTATAACACCATTTTTTTCTAAATAATGAGAGACTAATTACATGTAAAAGAATTATTAATTCATTTTGAATTGGGTCATCTATAAAGGCATAATTGTCTAATATCCAAAAGTGAAAGTTGGGGATAAAGGTATGAAGGAGTTGCGTTGGGAATCAAAGCAGGAAAAAAAAAGATAGTACAGACAACTTAGAAATAATGAAGTCAGAATCACAAAAAAACATGAGTATTTATAACTCTAAAATGCTTATACTAAAAAAAGAAGAAAAATCTCAAATTAGTAGCCTTATTTTACAACTTAAGGAACTAGGAAAAGAACAAACTAAATCAAAAGCTGGTAGAAGAGAAGGAAAAAACAAAGACTAGTTAAGAAACCAATAAAATGGAGAAAAGTAAAACAACAGAGAAAGTCAATGAAATCAAAAGTTGTTTGTATGAAATATCAATGGAACATAAAAACATAACAAAGCAAAACAACAACAATAAAAAACTTTAGCTAATTGGAGTAAGAAAGAAATAAGATTCTCCCTAGTAAAGTCAGAAGTGGGGGAAGTGGTAACATTACCATTGATTCTACCAAAAAATAAAATGTTAGAAGACAGTGATATGAGCAGTTGTATGTGAAGAAAGTATATGACTTATGTGAAATAAATTCTGATACAACAAAACATCTCAAGCCTAATTAACAGAGAAATAGATCTATAACTAGTAAGGAGATTTACTATAACTAGTTAAGGAAAGCCATTAGTCAAAAGCTTTTTCAAAATGTAAAGTTTTCAGATTTTAGTGATGAATTCCACCAAACATACCAAGAACTAATTCTAACCCTCCTCAAACTGTGCCAGAATAACTGAGGAGGACAGAACTCATTCAACATGTCCAGTATTATCCTGAAACTATGGCCAGACAGAACTGTAAGTTAACTGCAGACTGATATCCTTTGTGAACACTGATGTAAAAATATTTAACAAAATATTAGAAAATCAAATTCAAAGCATAGTTAACAGATTGTAGACCTGATCAAGTGGGATCCATCTCTGGAGTTCAAGAATGTTACCATATATGAAAATTTGACCAATGCACTACAACACATTGATAGCAATAAGGAAAAATAATCATCTCACTTGATATAAAAAAGCATCTGACAAAATTTAGCAGCATATCATAAGAAAAATACAAAACAAACTAAAAATAGAAGGAACTACTTCAACATACTAAAAGCTATATATGAAACACAGCAAACATCAAATTAAATAGTGAATGTCCAAAAAATTTTCCTCTGTGATGAGGAAAAAGGCAAGAATTTCCACTCTTGCCACTTCCATTTCACATATTACTGGAAATTCTGAGCAGATGACTTGTGAAAGAAAAGGAATAAAAATGTAATTCAAAATATAAAGGAAAAGTAAAACAATCTCTGTTCATGGATGTTGTGATATTGCATGTAAAAAATGAAAATTCCACACAAAAAATAGAGGTAATACAATGAATTCAGCAAAATAGCACGAGAAAAACTCAATGCACAAACATCATTTGCATTGCTATACCTTAACTATGAAAAATCTAAAAGGATATTAATATTTTCATTTACAATAGACACACAAAAAAATTACTTAGTATTTAGCCAAATACTTTAAATTCTTGTGAAATAAAATCTACAAATTATTGTTGGATGACATTAAAAATCACATACATAAATGGAAACACACACTAAGTTCATAGAAATTTTATGATTGTTTAAGTGATTATTCAATGCCATCCCTATCAAAATGTCAATGATGTGTTTTGTAGAAATAGAAATCTCATCCTGAAGTCATTTAAAATATCAAAGGACCTCAAAGGGCCAAAGCAAAATAAAAAATATAAGGCTGAAAGACTCACATTTCCTGATTTTAAAATATATTGCAAAATTATAGTAAAACAAAACATTATGGTAATGTTAGAGCACAGGAACAGAATACAGACCCTAGAAATAAATCCACACACAAAAATTCAAATTATTTTTTCAAGGGTGCTGCCGCAGTCTGGCTGGGCACAAAATAACCGAGCCACCACGAGGCACTTGTAGATTCAAACAGGAACTCCTTTAGGGTGCCAAAATTGTTCAGTGAGAAAAGTATTGTTTTAAACAAACAAACCAAAAAAACAGTGTTGGAGACACTAGATATATACATGGAAAAGAATAAATCTGAAAGTTCTCACCTTTACATAATATGATGTACAAAAATTACCTTAAAATGATCGAAGGCTTACATGTAAGATCTGTTCAACTCTTAGAATGCAATCTATATAACTGATAAGGAATTAATATTGAAAACATATAAAGAACCCCTAAAAATCGCAACCAACAAAAAACCCAATTCGAAACTAGACAAAATATTTGCAAAGACCTATCTACATAGAGTTATATAAATGAACAATAAGCACAAATAGGTGTCCAGTATGAAAACTACAGTGAACTATCACTATACATCCATTAGCATTACTAGTATAAAAAACAAAAAGTGTTGTAATAAAATTGAAACTTTTTGTATTTCTAGTAGGAACTTTAAATAGTACTAGTGAGGTGGAAAGTAATATGGCACTTGCCCAAAAACATGAAAAATAGAATTACCATATGATCCAGAAATTCATATTTCAGTATATACCCAAATAATTGAAAGCAAGATCTTGGAGAAATATTTCCACCCTCATGCTCATAGAATCATTATTTACAAATAGCTAAAATGTGGAAACAATCCAAGTGTTCTCAGCTATGAATAATGGATAATGAAAATGTGGTATGTGCATACTATGGAATATTATTCAGCTTTCCAAAGGAGGTAAATTCTGACATATGCTATACCATGGATGAACACTAAGTGAACAAAACCAGATATGAACATAAATACTGTATGATGTCAATTACATGATGTATATAAAATAGTCAAAATCCATAAAATCAGAGAATGGAATGCTCATTTTGCATGGGGAAGAGGAGAAATGGGCAGCTGCTCTTCAATGAGAATAAAAATTTATTTATATAAGATGATAATTTTTGCAATATCTGCTTTAGTGTTGTATTATTTACCTATCATGGGCAATAGTTTATTTGCATTTCAAATTTGTTAAGAAGGTGATTTCAGGTTCAATATTTTCAGTAATTTTTTTTAAAAAATATGGAAAATAAACTGAGTATTTCCTAACTGAACAGATGTCCTCTTTAAAAGAGGTATATGATAAAAAATCATGTAGGCCCAATATTCCAACATGTTGGCTCAGGAACTGACTTTCTTAACAAGGCTCCTAAAGCACAGAGAGTGAAATAAATAAGCAATAAATGGGATGGTATCAAATTAAAAATGTCCTCATAGCAAAGGAAACAATCAAGAGCATGAAGAGAGAGCCTCCAGAATCAGAGACAATCTTCCCCAACCTGTACCTCAGATAGGATATCAATATCAGGATATAGAGAGAAATCAAAAAACTTATGAGCAAAAAAGAAAAAAACAAAAACAATAACTAAATGGGCAGAAGAAATAAACAGACACTTCTCAAGAGAAGAAATAAGAATGGTCAACAAACATATGCGAAAATGTTTAACATCTCCAGCAATTAGAGGAATGCAAACTAAAACTACACAGAGATTTCATCTCACTCCAGTCAGAATGACAACTATCAATAATACAAACAACAATAAATGTTGGTGAGGATGTGGGAAAAAGGATACTTTCATATATTTTTTATGAGACTGCAAATTGGTGCAGCCTCTCTGGAAAGCAATGTGGAGATTCCTCAAAAACCTCAGAATGAAACCATCATTTGACCCAGATATGCCACTCCTTGATCTATATCCAAAGCATTTTAAAAATCAGCATATTAGAGTGGTACAGCCACAACAATGTTTATAATAGTGCAATTCACAATAGCTAAGATATGGAGTCAATCTAGGTGCCCTTCAATAAATGAATGGATAAAGAAAATGTAGTGTATATACACAATGTAATATTACTTTATCATAAAGAAAAATGCCGTTATGACATTTGCCTATAAATGGATGGATCTGAAAACTACCATGCTAAGTGAATTAAGCCAATCCCAAGAAAAACAAAGGTCAAATGTTTTCTCTCATATGTGGAAGATAATCCATAAGGGGAGGGGAAATGAAAACAAAGAAGTAGAAGAAGCTCAGTGGAGTAGACAAGGGGGAATGAAAGGAAGGGAGGAAGGATGGGGAAAGGAAGGACCATAGAACAAATCTGCCATAACGTTCCTCTGTACATAGATGAATATATCACAATGAATCTCACCATTGTGTCTATCTACAAGAAATTAATTAAAATTAATTATGATATGTGGCAAAAATATCAGTAGACTAGGGGGATGGGAGCAGGGAGAGGAGGAGGAAAAGAGGTAATGGGGATTGAATTAGAACAAGATGCATTCTATGTTTTTAAACAAAATGGATGCTACTCTCATGTATAACTAAAAAGAATGAACAAAAAAAATATGTAAATAATTAGATTCATGAAAGTGAGTGAATCATATAAATCTGATGATAGTATTTCAAGTTTTTTATAGGCTTTTTATTTATTATATAGTCCTTCTGAATACCTAGAATACTTATGTATGTATTGACTACTGCAAATCTCTACCTCCTTAATAGTAAAGAAAAAAAAGGCTATGGATGTTGCTCAGTGGTAGAGCATTTGCCTACCAAACTTGAAGCTCTAAG
Organism: Urocitellus parryii; assembly: GCF_045843805.1. Classification (NCBI taxonomy): domain Eukaryota; kingdom Metazoa; phylum Chordata; class Mammalia; order Rodentia; family Sciuridae; genus Urocitellus; species Urocitellus parryii. The sequence goes on from NC_135542.1 coordinate 99,713,657, forward strand.
TTTGATGCCTAGCATCAGTTTTTAAAAAATATAGGAAAAAGATTTGTTTAAGGCAAATGTGTCTCTTTTTAACATTTTTTATTTTATTAATTCATTCATTTAATATATCTGTCAAATTAAATATAGTAAAAATATGAATATGATTATGAATGAAACAGAAAATTGAGATCATAATTATTCATAATCACACTGGATTTGGCAGAGTTCTCAAGTTTTGAAAATTAAATTTACCTACATAATTTTGAACAACACGCATAGATACTGAAATATATTTCAGTGATGATGAATTATGCAGATATTTTTGTATTCTGAATAGCTATATTTTATTTTTCTCTTACAAAGTTAATAATAATGACAATTACTTAATAACATATCCTTATAATTTGAATGCATAATGATAGATTAGATAAATATTGTAATACCTTATGTATGTGTGCCTGTTTGTAAGTTTGTACAATGAGAAAACCATTTTCTAGTAATTCTGAAAATAAACTACTGACATAAAGAGGGGTTTATTATGAACTAAATAAAATATAATCAGCTAAGTCATTCAGGAATTTAAAATGAGTGAAAAAATATTCAACTTGGAAGAAGTAAATTATCCTAATGTAATATCTTTAAACCGTTAAAATAGATTATATTTTACAAACCAGGTTAAAATCTAAATCCAGCATAAAACAGAAAAAATTAAGTCTTTAAAAGAGGATATAGTAAAATCAATATTGGTCTTTTGAAGTGAAGTATCTCTTGGAACCAGGCTGGAAACCATTAAGTTAGCAGGGCAAAACATTCAAGTAAAACTCCTATCAATTTCAAGTGTTTAATTACTTATGAATTACTACAATACAGTCCTCTTAATTCTGGGGTATTCCCAGCCAATTTGTGAATGGGTCATTGGAGAAAAATATTTCTATGTCAAAGAGTATTCAAAATATATGAATCAGGCCACCAGGACAAAACACACGTATCTCACCTATTCCAACATGGACACAACTGCAGCAGGCCAGACAGGATAGCTCCTTGTCACTCTTGTAGACGCATGGCTCTTTGCAAGCTAGTAAGGTCCAATTATAGTGAAGCTAAATTCTAGATGGGCAAATCCTTTAAAATAAAAAGAAAAAAGTGAATGGCTCAATTGGAAGATAGTTTGAAATTTCAAAGTCTACAAATTAAGATTCAGACATATGAGAATTATGAACATTAAAGTACAAAGAATTATCTTCCAGATACATATTCCTATACAGTTCGGTCAAGGACATAACTCAAAAACAATTCTATGTAGTAATTGCTTTTCACTGTGTCTATCTATAACCGAGGTAATTGTTTTTTAGCCAAGTAAGATGCTGAGTTTAGTCATAAGCCTTTGACCATTTTTTTTTAATCAAAAGAAGAAATGTGGTAATAAAAATTTAGATGAATGCTAGGGGTTAACATTGTGTCATGGAGCAATGTGTTAATGTTTGTGTTCATGTTCCTTCATTGAATTAGCAACAGTCCACCTCTAGCCTGGTCAAATGCCCTACACTTAATTGTCCACTCCTGGAAAATGGGGATGGTGATGCTGCAGCTGCAGTTATTACAGGCATGTTTTTTTAGCTTGCTATGAAGTTTAATACATGTAAGCTGTTTATCACAGTGACTAAATGAGCAGGAAAAACTCAGCTGCTCCATTGAGCTTATCCATAGTAGTAATATCAAGAAACTCATTGTTGCAGATTATATCAACTACTTAGTAATAATTAGCCCATAGAATGAAACACATCAGCCATTCTTTAAAAGGAACTCCCATTACCAATCCATAGGAAATATAGAAGGTATGAATGCTTGAAAATAAGCCTTTGGGAAACTCTAGGTATAAAAGCTAAAAAGGATTTGTGATGGCATGATGGGCAACTATTCAGTGATCACTGAAATTTGATTACAAATGAGAAGCAGAGTATTCATAGGCACCTTTGCAGGAGTATTTCACAGCACCACAAAATCCAAGAGGGTCATTTTCTTGAGAATGCAACCCTCCTATCTTTGAGGCTGGTTCACAGTTACTGTTTATAAAGGGGAGTTTCAAATTGATTCATTTAGTCCAATGACCAATATAAAAATGATATTTGGCTTTTTACATTTGTTACTATTTAAGTGCTAAGTTATTCAACCTCTATGGAAAAGAAAAGTGACTTTTTCATTTTATGCTTCTCAGAATTCTTTTTTAAAACCAGAATAAAGAATCAGAGCATCATAGAAATAAAGCATAGATAAGCAGATTAACTTCTACATGGTACATTTACAAAAAACTCAATTAGATCACCATCTTCTCAACTATTCCTGGCATTGTGATTTAGAAAAGATAAAGACTGGGGCCTGGAATGCAAAGACATAGAAGATTTTGACTCCACTACAACTAAACCAATATATTTTGTAGAATACTTATATATAAAAAGATAGTGGAGCTGCTCTGATCAAGGAAAATAGAAAGAATGGAATATGACCAACTAGAGAGAAATGACATTTCTTATAGCTCAGTGACCAGGATTAAAGCAATGGGAATATTATTTCTCTGCAATGTGAGAGAGGGATTTAATTAAACTCAATACTGAACAGCCAGACTGCCTTAGAAATTTTGGGTACATTAAACAGAAAAAGATAAGAATTATTGTTTGATTTTGTGCCACACATAATACATGATCACTTACTATTTTTACTGATGGAAATTGTTGGTCCTGCAAATTATGTTTATTGTGCCGAACAACATTGTAAATGTCATAGTAGGAACCAAGAACTTAGTCTATTGCTATATATTGTTTTTATAGGTCATTGCTGTTAATTGTTTCCCCTTAATCTGTGAGGGTGAAACATATTAATGTGACTGTATAAACTCATAGGATAGAAACTCTCTGCTTCAGATCCATTTGCAGAGATGGGTAGACAATAAACAGTATGAAAAAGCAAAGGAACAAACCCCCCAAACAACTCAGAATACCTCAAAAATATACTTCAGTGATACTACAGTTAGGAATTTAGGACATTCATACTACAGAAGGAATTTAGGACATTCATAGTTAAACTGATTTATGAGATAAAAAGATGATATAAGGATTGAAGTCTGAGAGAAAACACAGGAAGTGAATATAATTTTAGGCAATGAAGACAAAGTATATATCTTGAAAACAAAGTTGATCATGGATAAATCATATTAAGAGACTACAAGGGCTGGGGTTATGGCTCAGTAGTAGAGTGCTTGCCTAGCATATGTGAGGCACTGGGTTCAATTCCCGGCACTGCATACAAATAAATATTAAAAATAAATAAAGATCTATTGATAACTAAAATAAACGAATAAATAGATAGATAGATAAATAAATAAATAAAAGAGACCATGAGCAGAATGTTCAAGAAATATGTATAATCTCTTCAATGAAATAATACCAGAAAATTTTCCAAACCTTAAGAAAGAAATGAAATCAAATACAAGAGGCATACAAAATTACAAACATATACAATTATAATAGATTCATTTCAAGTCACCTTATAATAAAAGTGCTTAAAATACAGAATAAGATATAGTTTTAAGAGCTGCTATAGAAAAATGACTGATCATATTTAGAGGTAAACCATTTCATAACTCAGCTGAGTTTTCAACTCACATCCTAAAAGCTAGGAAGTCTTGGAATAATACATACCAGACTCTGTAATAAAATGGATGCTAACCAAGAATACTATACCCTGTAAAATCAAGCTTTAGAATTGACAATAAAATAAAAACCTTCTATGATAAACAAAAGATAAAAGAATTCACAACTAGAAAGCTGACACTGCAAAACATACTCAATAAGATATTTCATGAAGAAGAAATGGAGAATAAAAATGAAAACAACAGAGAGAAAAAGAACACTAGAAGGATACTCAATAAAAAAAATCTAATTCAACTTAAAAAATAGAAATATATAAAAATTACAGGAAAAAGTTATCTCTCAATTAATAACATTGAATGTAATAGGATGAAAGACATAAATCAAATACATAGGCTGGCAGTTTGCATTAAAAAACAAGACCCAATATGCTATCTCTAAAGACTCAGATCATAGGCAAAGATAGTCACACACTGAAAGTGAAAGTATGGGAAAAAAACATACCATTCACATGGATCATATAAACAAGAAGGGGTTTCTTTTCTCATATCTGATAAAGTGGACTTCAAGCTGAAGTTAATCAGAAGAGACAAGAAGGCCATTTCATACTGCTTGAGGGAGTAATACAATAAGAAATAACAGTCATAAATAGTTTTGCCTCCCCAAATAGAACATCTACATACATTAAACAAACTCTACTCAATTCCAAGAATCAAATAGACCACCACACAATGATAATGGGTGTCTTTTCTCTCTTGTTACTAGATACATCTTCCAAATATATTTTATTATATATAATTATATATGTATTCCAAATATATATATATTTATTATATATATTTTATTATATATATAATTTATATATAATACAACTATAAAATATAATTAATAATTTAGACTTAAAAGACATAAATAGGCTATTAGACGTATATAGGCTATTTTATCTATCAATAACTGATTACACTTTCTTCTCAGCAGCACATGGAACATTTTCTAAAATAGACCACATCTTATGGCACAAAATAACTCTTAGCAAATACTGAAAAATAGAGAGAAGATCTCACATTATATCAGATTGTAATGAAATGGAATTAGAAATCTATGATAAAATAAAAATAGAAACTAATACTTGGAAATTAAATAATTTATTATTGAATGATGAATAGATAACAGAAGAAATCAGGAAAAATAAAAAATACATAGAAATAAATGAAAATAGAGATAAAACATATCAAAACCTCTGGGACATTATGAAGGTAGTTCTAAGAGGAAAGTTTATAGCATTGAGCTCATACACTAAAATAATAGAAAGATAACAAATAAATAATCTAACACTACATCTCAAAGATCTAGAAAAGGAGAAACAAATCAACACCCAAATCAACAGAAGACAGGAAATAATTAAAATCAGAGCTCAAATAAATAATATTGAAATTTAAAAAGTTCAAAAAAATCAATGAAAGACAAAGTTGGCTCTTTGAAAGAATTAACAAAATTGTTAAACACTCAACCAAGCTAACCAAAAAAAGACAAAAAATCTCTCAAATTGTTAAAATCCATGATGATTTTAACATAGATGCTACTGAAATACAGAGTATAATCAGAAACTATTCTGAAAATTTATATTACAAGAACTTTCTAGGCCCCAAAGCTCAAAAATCTTGAAGACATCCACAAATTCCTAGAGACATACTACCTACTCAAATTGAACCAATAGAATGTAGAAAATTTAAATAGACTAATTTCAAATAAAGAAATTAAAGACACCATCAAAATTCTACCAACAAATAAAAGCCCTGTACTTGATGGATTCTCATTTCTATCAGAACTTTAAAGAAGAACTAACACCCATCCTCCTTAAATTATTCCATGAAATAGAAAAAGAGGAATCTACTAAGCATATTCTATGAAGCCAGTATCACCCTGATATAAAAATCAGACAAAGACACATCAAGGAAAGAAAACTTTAGCCCAATATCCTTGATGGATATAGATGCAAAAATTATTAATCAAATACTGGCAAGTTGCATACAAAAACACACTAAAAATATGGTGTACCATGAGCAAATGTATTTTATCCTAGGGATGCAAGATTCAACACAGAGAAATTAATAGATGTTATTCACCACTAAAATATATTTAAGGACAAGAATCACATTATTACCTCTATAGATGCATAAAATGCATTTGGCAAAATATAGAATCATTTAATATTTAAAACACTAGAAAAAATAGGAATAAAGGGATCATGCCTCAACATTATAAAGATCATCTACAACAAACTGAAGGCCAATATAATTCTAAATGGGCAAAAACTGAAAGCATTCCCTCTAAAAACTGGAACAAGAAAATGATATCCATCTTATTCACTTCTATTCAACAGAGTTCTTGAATCTCTAGCCAGAACAGATACGCAAAAAAAAAAAAAAAAGAAAGAAAGAAAAGAAAAAGAAATTAAAGGGATATGAATAAGAAAAGCTAAAACTAGCTCTGTTTGATGACAATATGATTCTATATTTCGAAAACCGAAAAAACTTCTAGAATTTATAAGTGAATTCAGCAAAGTAGCAGGATACAAAATTAACACTCATAAATCAATTTAAATCAATTTCATTTTTATACTCCAATGACGAATCAGCTGAAAGAGAAATTGGGAAATCATACGAATCACAATAACCTAAAAAAATCCCTTGGAAATCAATCTAACAAAAGTGGTGAAGAACCTCTACAATGAAAACTACAGAACACTACAGGAAAAAAAAAAATTGAGGAAGACATTAGAAGATGGAAAGACCTTCAAGTTCTTGGATAGGCAGAATTCATATTGTCAAAATGGCCATACTACCAAAAGCACTATACAGATTAAGTGCCTTTTCCATCAAAATCAATGATGTTTTTTTTGTAGAAATAGAAAAAAGCATTCATTAAATTTATTGGAGGAAAAAGAAGCCAAGAAAAGCCAAAGCAATCTTTAGCAGGAAAAAATAAAGCAAGAGGCATCATAATACCAAACTTTAAATTATATTATAGTGATAAAGTAAAAAACAAACATCAACAACAAAACAAAAACAAAAACAAACAAACAACAACAACAAAAAAAAAATCTCAGCATGTAATTGGCACCAAAACAGGCAAGAAGACCAATGGATCAGAATATCAAACAAAGAAACAAGACCATAAAAATAGTTATCACATATTAGAGAAAGGCACCAAAAATTTACATTGCATAAAAGATAACCTTTTTTAAAAAAATGGCGCTTGGAAAACCAGAAATTCATAAGTAGTAGAAAAAAATTGAATCCTTATATCTCACCCTGCACAAAAATAAACTCTATGTGGATCAAAGAACTAGGAATTAGACCAGAAACCTTGTACACACTGGAAGAAAATGTAGGCCCCACACTGGAACATATCAGCTAAGATACTGACTTCCTTAGCAAAACTTCTAAAGGGCAACAAGTAAAATCTATAATCAACAAATGGGATGGCATCAAACTAAAATGCTTCATCACAGCAAAGTAAACAATCTTGAACATGAAAAGAGAGCCTACAGAATGAGAGAAAAAATTCGCCACTTGTTCCACAGATAAGGTGTTAATTTCCAGGAAGTACAAAGAACCCTAAAATTTTAACACCAAAAAACTAAATAACTCCATTCATAAATGAGCAAAGGAACTGAACAATTCTTTCATAGAGGAAGAAAAACAAATGATCAACAAATATATGAAAAAATATGTTCAAAATCTACAACAATTAGAGAAATGCAATTTAAAACTACACTGAGATTTCATCTCACTTCAGTAAGAATGGTAACTATCAAGAATACAAATAACAATAAATGTGGGCAAGGATGTAGGAAAAAAGATATACCTTGCTGGTGGGACTACAAATTGGTGCATCCACTCCAGAAAGCAATATGGAGATTAAAAACAAACTAACTTTGAATGAAACTACTATTTAACCCAGCTTTCCCACTCCTCAATATATATCCAAAGGATTTAAAATCAGCATACTACAGTAACACAACCACATCAATGTTTATATTAGCCCAATTAACAATAGTTAAGCTATGGACCAACCTATGTACCCTTTAACAAGTGAATAGATGAAGAAATTGTGGAATATATGACTTTATGACAGTTACCATTAAATGAATGAATCTTGAGACTATCATGCTAAGTAAAATAAACCAGTCTCCCCAAACCAAATGTTGAATGTTTTTGTTGATACATGGAAGCTAACTCACAATAAGTAGGGGGAGGTATAAAATTAAAATTTAGTACATTAGACAAAGGGAAATGAAGGGAAGGTGCGGGGGTATTTGAAAAGGGAAGATAGTAGAATGAATCTGACATAACTTTCATAAGTACAAAAAAGAATACACCACAGAGAAATCAAAACATGGTGTACAGTCATAAGAATGGGGTACTAAGTAGAACAAGATATATTCCATGCTGTATAATTGTGTCAAAATGAATTCTACTATCATTTATAACTGAAAAGAACTAATTTTAAAAAGCAACTCAAAATGTTTTAAAGACTTAACTGTAAAAGCAAACTATGAAACACTAGAAGAAAATAGGTGAAATGCTTCAGGGAATCAGTCTGGGCAAAGATTTTTGGACATGACCCAAAACACAAGCAATACAAGCAAAAATATTCAAATGTGATCAACAAAGTTTTTGCACAGTAGAGAATACAATTAATAGGGTAAAGACACAATCTGAAGACTGGAAGAAAATACCTTCAAGTTATCCTTGTGATAAAAGACTAATATCCAGAATATGAGAAATTCAACAGCAACAGAAAAACAAAACAAAACAAATAATACAATTATTAAAAAGAAAATGATCTCAATAAACATTTCTCAAAAGAAGACAGATGCCTTACAGGTTCTGGTGACAGTGTGGATAAAGAAAGAAAAATTCTATTGATATACTGTGGTTGTGAACATAAATTTGTACAGAATTTACGGAAAGCAGTGTTGAGAGGTTTCTCAAACATCTAAAAATTAACACTAACATATAATCCAGCAATCAGATATACTATGTGTATATGCAAAGGAAAGGAAAGAAAACCAGTATATGGAAGAGAGATCTGCACTCTAAGCACAATTGCTAATGAAATCAAACAAGGTGTCCATGAACAAATAAATTGATTGAGAAATTAGGCACTTAAAAGGATTAAGAAATATGTACTTACTGCTGTTCAGCCATAACAGGAAGGAAATCCTGCCATTTTTTGGCAACATAGATGAGCCTGGAGGACATTTTTACAAGTCAATAAGCCAGAGATAGTAGGCAAATACTGCCTTATGTTCTCTCATATGTGGAAGCTAAAAGAGTTAAGTTTATAGAAGCAGAGAGTGGATCAGTGGTTATCAGAGGATAGAAGGAGTTAAGGGGGAGTAATGGGTACAAAATTTCAATTAGGTTGAAAGAATAAGTTTTAGTGTTCTATAGCACAGTAGGATTCTATAGCCAATAATTTATTGTATAATTCAAAATGTCTACAAGAAAAAATTTGAATCTTCTTGCCAATATAAAATGATATTTTATGTGATAGATATACTATATGCTGATTTTTATCACTGTACACTGTATAGATAGTATCAAAATATCACATTATACTACACAAATATGTACAATTGTTATTTGTAATTAAAAAATCAAATTTTGGCACGGTGGAAAAAAATGAAACTCAGGTTTTGGCTACTTAGCCTCAAGATAACACAAATGTGAGCCCTAAGTACTATCACAGAATGCCATTTCCCTCATAAACACATTTGCAAACAGTGGGTTAGAAATGAATCTCATATTCTCTTTAGTTGTAATGTTTCATAATTTAAGAATTTTTAAATTGAAGAGAATCTTAAAGATCATCTAAAACCATTTTATGATATATTTTAAATGGAAATATCAGAACCGTCAATGGTTTTTGCACTAGTGATCATCAATTCCATTGGGGACTTTAAAACAAACATATTACACGATCTCTTTACAAAGTATTGATCCAGTGAATTTGATTTGATGAGCCAGAGACTAAAATTTTAAAAAAACATGCTGTGAAAGTCTAAAAATTAACAATGTCAGAAAAAGAAAAAAAAAGACCTCCTTCATTTTGAGTACTAAAATGTACTAAAGTATAAATAAGTATTCGATTCATTCTTTAAAAGTAAGTTTTGCACAAAGCAAACTTAGAGAAAGTTTCAGAAAAGGGAAGCATATTGCAACTTAGAGAAAATGAATGAATGACTTGAAAAGTCAAAAAGCTAAGGGTGGGGCTGGGGATATGGCTCAAGCGGTAGCCCGCTCGCCTGGCATGCGTGCGGCCCGGGTTCGATCCTCAGCACCACATACCAACAACGATGTTGTGTCCGCCAAGAACTAAAAAATAAATATTAAAATTCTCTCTCTCTCTCTCTCTCTCTCTCTCTCTCTCTCAAAAAAAAAAAAATGTGTTCCTTCCTTTCTCTCTAAAAAAAAAGCTAAGGGTGGAGTGAGAATTTGAACAGGTTTTTAACTCATGGAATTTTTAATATTTTCAGAAATATACAAAAATAGATTCTGCTCAAGCTTGGTAGAATTTGCACACATGGTGATATGCCAACAGAATGCTACAAGCTGTAGAACCACTCTAAGAGTCTTAGAGCATAAATTCATCTCACTAAAATACCAACTTTCTTTAACCAACCGTCTGTTTGCAGAGGCCTTATTAAATACTGGGAGAAAGTAAGATTCATGACCATTATTTTCTGTGCCTTGTATCTAAGTTTCATTTTGTTTTGATGTGACAATAATGACCAAAATTACATTGCTGTAATAGATTTGTAGGTACTGTAAAATTGACAATTTATTATAGTATATTTTTTAAAGATGGTATTTATTTCCTTTAAATACTTTACCTTTGGTACACAGTAGTCTTCAATTGACAGTATTATGTCTAATTCCTATATTCTATGTGAGATCATGCCCATCAAAATTCCATTTTTTAAATTTTCCTCTCATTGGGCCCAGTTTCACCTATTCTTGACCCCTATCCCTGTTGGATGTCATGCATGTTAATTGCATACAATACTTATATGTCTGCTAACTGATAATCATATTGTATTATATGAACTTTCAGGACTTTTTCTTACTCTTTACTGCAAGACACATGATTTATAGATGAACATAAATTTTTGACACTTTTGATTTTTCTTTTTTCCAAGGTTACATGAACTTTACTCTTCAGGGCCAAACAAACAAAATAAAATAAGCCTATACTGGCACATCATTTAAGATTTAAAATTTAACAATCTCTTCCTCAATTATATGTAGCTAGCTAGTCTCTTCAATTTGAGTCTCGGAAAACATGATTTAGACTGAGACTACAGGTTTAAGCCAGAAGATTATTCTGAAAGTTGAGCAAATATTAGAAAAAAATGATGCTTCAGTGACATTTTCTGAAGGTAAATATCTTTTCTACTTTTCTTTAACAGAAAGGAATTTTGGCAAATTGAACCAAACATTTATCATTCATTTCCTTATTTCATCAGCCATTCAAAAAATATTCTTTGAGGCTTTCATGTATTAGTTCAATATTGAGAATTCACAAGTTCTTCTGTCATATGAGACAGATGTTGTTGAATAATCATAGAAAAAAATAAGATTGGTGTTTTATTGTCTTTTTATTATTTTTTAAAGAGAGAGAGAGAGAGAGAGAGAGAGAGAGAGAGAGAGAGAGGGAGAAAGAGAGAATTTTTTTTAATATTTATTTTTTAGTTTTCGGCGGACACCACATCTTTGTTTGTATGTGGTGCTGAGGATTGAACCCAGGCCGCACGTATGCCAGGCAAGCGCACTACCACTTGAGCCACATCCCCAGCCCAAGATTGGTGTTCTAAAGAGGGAGTATTCTAAAAGAATAGTATAGAGTTCAAATAAAACATGTAAAAAGGAATTTAACAAGTCAAGAATTCTAGGTGCTTTTAGTGTTTGTGGAATGTGTGAAAAGAATCTTGGTAAAGGAATTTAGACACCCTTTCCTACCAAAATAGGAGAGTACAGAAAAAGGAATATATCTAGAACACAGCACATCAACATTTGTTATATTTTCAAACCAAGATTCATCAAAAAATTTATACCCAAATATACTTATTAAATAAAAAATAATAAACACAAATGCACTAATATCAGAAAAAAAGCAAATTTTACTAAAGAACAAAAATTAAGAACAAGATAATTTGAAGCAGCATAGTATAAAAATCAAGACAGACTTTTTATTGGTTTGTTGTATAAAAACCAGAGAATTTCATTGTGACTTATTAGTATATGTATATAAAATAATTTAATCAATTTTACTCCCAGGACTTCCCCTTACTCTCTCCCACCTCCTTCCCATGATCTTCTTAATCTTCCTTTATGGCCAACCTCCAACTTCCATAACATCCTCTTTTGTCTTTCTTTTTATGTTTTTTTACCCTCTAGAGTTCACACATGGAAAAAAAATGTATGACAATTGACTTTCTGAGTCCAGCTAATTCTGACTAACATTGTACTCTCCAGTTTCATCCATTTTCCAGCAAATGACGTAATTTCATTCTTCTTCATGGATGAATAAAACTCCATTTGTGTGTGTGTGTGTGTGTGTGAGTGTGTGTGTGTGTGTGTGGCATTTTCTTTATTACTTAATTGGTTGATACATACCTATGCTGTTTTCACAATTTGGCTATTGTGAATTGTGCTGCAATAAACGTGGGCATACATGGATATCTACAGTATGTTGACGAAAGTTCTTTGGGTTAATACTGAATTGTGGTATTGCTGGATCATATGAACTATTCTTTTAAGAATCTCCATACTGATATCCATACTGGTTGCACAAATTTCTCTTCCCATTAACAGAGTATTAGATTTCCCTTTTCCTACATTCTCACCAGCATTTGCTGTTATTTGTATTTTGATGATTGTCTTTCTGACTGGAGTGAGATGGATTTTCAGTGTAATTAGATTTGTGTTTCTTCATAGCTAGATATGGAGTATTTTTTCATATAATTGTTGGCAATTTTTACTACTCCTTTTAAGAAGTTCATTTTCAGCTCATTTACCCATCTATTGAATTGTTTATTATCATTTTTATGTTGAGTTTGTTGAGATCTTTATGTATTCTGGATTTTAACTTTCTGCTAAAATAGTAGCTGACAATGATTTTCTTCCACTATGTAGTCTGTCTCTTCATGCTATGGTTTTCTTTACTGTGCAGAAGCTTTTAAATTTGATGAAATTTTATTTTTCAGGGTTTTTTTTTTATTGTTTCATGAACTATAGGAGTCCTACTGAAGAACTCATTGTTTAAGTCTCTATGTTCGTGTGCTTCCCCTGTTTTCTTCTAATACAGACAGACTTTCTGGTCTTGTATCTATTCAGGTATACTTTTATCCAAGATGAGAAATAGAGATCCTTTTTCATCATTCTACATATGGATGTCCAGTTTTCCTAGAACATTCAGTAAAGAGGCTATCTTTTCCAATGTTTGTGGTTTGTACTTTGGTAAAGAATCAGATGAGTAGTCATATGGGTTTTTCTTTGTCTTCTATTCTTTTCCATTGGACTCTGTTTGTTTTTATGCCAGTGTCATGCTATTATTGTTGCTATAGCTCTGTAGTATAATTTGAAATCAGGTATCATGGTGCCTCTAGCATTGCCCTTTATGCTCAGTATTTCTTTAGCTATTTCGGGTCTTTGTTCTTCTATATGGACTTTAGCATGTTTTTTTCTAGTTCTGTGGAAGAATGTCCTTGATACTTTGAAGAGGACTGAATTGAATTTGTACAATTGCATTTTATCAATATCAATTTTCCCCTGTCCTTGAGCATGGACGATCTTCTATCTTCTTGTGTCTTCTTAAATATTTTTTCTTCAATGTTCTGTAATTTTGATTGTAGAAGTCTTTTAAGTTCTTGGTTAGATTCATTCCTAGGTATTTTAAGGAAACAGTTCTTAATGGAATTGTTTGTTCTATTTCTTTCTGCATTATTATACAAATTTATTTTTGTATGTTGATATTGTACCTGGCTATTTTGTTGAATTTTTTTATTAGATCTAGAAGTATTCTAGTGGAGCCACTAGATTTTTTAAATACAGGATGTCATCATAACTTCAATTTCTTCTTTTATATTTGTATTCCTTCTCTTTTATTTCCTTCTCTTACCTAATTGTTCTAGCTAAACTTTCAGATTCTATATTAAAGAGGAGTGGTAAGAGTGGACATTATTGTTTCATTCTAGATTTTAGAGAAAGTGCTTTCCATTTTTTCTATTTAGTATGATTTTGGCTTTGGATTTTTTATATATAGACTTTATGATGTTGAGGTAAGTTTCTAATATCTATAGTTTCTTCAGAGGTTTTATAATGAAGGGGTATTGAATTATATCCAGGGCTTTATCTGCATCTACTGAGATAATCTCCTGATTTTTGTCATTGATTCTATTTATGTGCTGTATTATTTTTATTGATTGGCAAATATTGAACCATCCTGTATCACTATGGTGAAAACAGCTTTATATGATGTATGATATTTTCAATGTATTGCTTAATTCAATTTGTAGATATTTATTTGGAAATTTTATATCTATGTTCATCAAATTTGTTGGACTGTAATTTTAGTTCTTCCTTAAACATTTGTTAAAATTCACCTTTGAATTCATCTAGTCCCTTCATTGTCAGAGATATTTTGTTACTACATCAATGTCATTGCTTTGTCAATTGGTTTGTTTAGGCTTTCCACATTCTTATGGTTCAATTTTGGAAGATAATATGTATCTAGAAATTTATACAGTTTTTTTAAATTTTCCAGTTTATTTCAGTAAAGGTTCTCAAAATAGTCCCTATTTGTTTTCTAAATTTCAGTGGTGTCTGTTTTTTGTTTGTTTGTTTGTTTTTTGTGTGTGTTTGGTGTCTGCTTTAGTGGTTCTTTCATGGGGCCTTTAACTTTATTATGTTGGGTCTTTCTTATTTTGATAAGGGTTTATTAATCTTGTTTACTTTTGGAAAGAAGCAATTCTTTGTTACAGTCATCCTTTCTATTCATTTTTATTCTCAGTTACATTAATGTCAGCTGTGATCTTTATTATTTCTTTCTACTGGTTTTGAGATTGTTGGTTCTTGTTTTTCTAAGACCTCAAGATGCATTAAGCTACTTATTTATTAGATCTTCTTGATTTTTTTATGTAGACTCTAATGGCTAATGGCTATAAAGTTATCTCTTTAAACTGTTGTGGGGCAGGTTGCTCAGAAAACACACTAAGTCCTAGTTTTGTTCAAATTGAAGAGTATTTACTTAGCCAGCCGGTGACTGCTCCTCACAATACCATAACTCTCTCTGTAATGAACAGCCCTGAGCCTGAGAAATTGAGAATATTTAAAGGCAAAAACCACATCCAGGTTGATGTAAATGCAAGCAAGCAGGTACAGAAGCTGAATTGGGTAGTTAACATGACAATGCAATGGGTATGTTGGTATTTCCCAAGAGACTTTCCAGGTTGGCATAGTAGCAAGCAAGCAGAAGGGAAGTGGGTCAAAAGGATCCTAGCTCACTACAAGAAAGAGAATGGTTACTAATGTCTAGACAATCAATCTCTGACAAGGTATATTGCCCAGGAAAAGTGGAAACCAAAGAGAACAATTTTTACATTGTATAAGAATTGCTATTATATGTTGCCAAGTGTGCTATGCTAGGTTAATTGTTAATGGACCCAGAGGTGGGGGCTTTTCCATAGGAGAAGCATTTCTTACATGATATGAAATCTCAGGGTAAAATGGAATTTGTTTGGTCATTGCCCATACAGCCTGACCCATAACGTACTATACATAAAAAAAAAATGCATAGTAATGTATACTATACATTCTTGTATGTTTTGTTTCTGTTTTAATTTGATTCTAAGTTTGTAAAAATTTATTCCCTAGTTTCTTCAATGACCTACCCATTTAGAAATATGTTATTCAATCTTCATGTGTTTGAATAGTTTTCTTTTTCTTGCTATTGATTTTTAATTTCATTTCAGTATGATCCACTAAATAGAAGGAGTTATTTATTTTTATTTTTTTAATTTGATACAGCTTGCTTTTTGGTCTAATGTATGATCTTTGTTGGAGGAAGTTCCATGAGCAGCTGGAATTAGAAAGTGTATTTAGTGGTTGGAGGATGAAGTAATCTATAGAAATTTATTAACTTTATTTTCTCAGAAGTATTAATTCTGTAGTATCTTTGTTGGTTTAATGCCTGCATGACCGATGTATTAGTGACACTGGTATGTTGAGGCCAGCCATTATTTTTGTCTTGGTGTCTATCTGTCCATTCATGATGAGCAGTGTTTGTTTTATAAAATTGTGTACACCTATATTTGAGGCATAAATATTTACAATCATTTTTTTTATTGAGTTGTTCCCTTTAATAGTGAATGGTGACCTACTTTGTCTCTTTAATTTTGGATTAAAGTCTACTTCTTCAGATTTATTCTTGCTTATTTTCAGATTCTATTTGCATGAAATATTGTTATACTGAGACCCTCACATAGCTCTCAGACCACACAGTCTAATGCCAATAAAGCCTTTATTGCTGGCCAGGAGCGGACACTCTGCTCTCAAAGAACAAAGAACAAGATGGTCAGAGTGATGCTCCTGCCTTCAGTTAGCCTCATATTTAAGCCAAAAAAACCGCAAAAGGAATGTTTGGAGTCTCAGCCAATGCAAGCAAGCCCAAATACAGAGGTGGGAGATAGCAGTCAAACACAACTTGCCCCAGACATGACTTTTCTGTCTGTCATGGCTGAGTTTACAAAATGGAGTCAGTATACAAAATGGAATCACTACAGAGATTTTTTCATATCACAATATCATTTTCAATCCTTTAATTTTCAGTATATTGGATGTCTTTGCTGATATGTTTCTTGTAAACAGAGTTAGATATTCATTTTTAATCAAACCTGCCAGGCGATGTCTTGAATTAGAGAATGAAGACCATTTGCACTCAGTGTTATTATGGAGAGTTATCTTTCTCTCATTTTATTTAACATCTAATGCTTTATTTCTTCTTAATTCTCATTAGCTCATCTACTTTTCTAATGTAACTTACTCTTTCCCATGCTCTCTTTTTTTCAATTTTCTTTTTCTGTATGTAGAACTTCTTTACATATCTTTTGCAATGATGGCTTTGTGGTCATGAATTATATTAGTTTATCTTAGAAGGTTTATATTTCTCTTTTATTCTGAAGAATACCTTTCCAGTGATAGCAGTCTTGACTGGGAGTCCCCCCCCCCCCCCGGACCTAAAAATACTTTGTTTCAACCCCTCCTGCATGTTAAGAGTTTCTAGTGAGAAATTTTCTGTTGTTCTTATTGGTTTCACTTGACTAGGACATATCTCTAATCATATTTTTCTAATTTTTTCTGTATTGACGTCTGAAATTTCAAGTTTATTCACCTTGTCATCAAGCCATGAAAGTCTGTCTTCTGCTTCATCTTATCTATTCATGAAAGTTTCAATTTAGTTTTTAATTTGACTTATTATACTTTTCATTTCCAAGGGTTCTATTTGTTCTTTTTCAGAACCAATATCTCTTTTTTCTGTTTTATTTTTATTTGTTCTTTTTAGTTGTATATGACCATGGGAACTGTTTTGATATATTTATACTACAGTGATGTATATCTTATTCTAGTTAAAGTATGAGTCTTGTAAATGTACACAGTATTGAATCACTGTTGTATTTATATATGTACAAAGAAAAGTTATATCAGATACATTTCACTGTCATTCCTATCCCTATCTGGCCCCCCTCCCCTCATTTCCCTTTGTCTAATACTCTGAACTTCTATTCTAATCCTCTGCCTCACCCCTTATAGTAGGTTAAGCATCCTCATATCAGAGAAAACACTTGACCTTTGGCTTTTTGGGACTGGCTTATTTCACTTAGCATGATAGTCTCCAGATCCATCCATTTACCACCAAATGTCATAAAGTCATTCTTCTTTATGACTAACCCTACATTGTGGATATATACAATATTTTTTTAAATCTATTCATCTATTGAAGGTCATCTAGATTGGCACCATAGCTTAGCTATTCTGAATTGTGCTGTTATAAACATTGATGTGTTTGTATCAGCATAATATACTAATTTTAACTCCTTTGGATGTTTGCTGAGGAGTGAAATAACTGGGTCAAATTGTGGTTCCATTCCAAGTTAGTTTTCTAATGAATCTTCATACTGTTTTCCATAGTGGTTACACCAATTTGCAGTCCCCTCAGCAGCATTATGAGTTGACATTTTCCCCACATTCTCACCATGATTTATTGTTACTTGTATTCTCGATGGTTGCCATTCTGACTGCAATGAGATAGACTCCCAGTCTCATTGTTTTCTAGGGGGGAGATACTGGGGAATGAACTGAGGGACATTGAACTACTGAGTCACATCTCAGCCTTATTTTGTATTTTATTTAGAGACAGGGTCTCACTGAGTTGCTTAGCGCCTTGTTGCGGAGACTGGCTTTGAAACTGAGATTCTGGTGACTCAGCCTCCCAAGCCACTGGCTCAGTGTAGTTTTAATTTGCATTTTTCTAATTTCTAGAGATGTTGAACATTTTTTTTTTTTATATATTTATTGACTGTTTCTATTTCTTCTTTTAAGAAGTATCTCTTTAGTTTCTTTGCCTCTTTATTGGGTAGCATTAAACTTTTTGAAATCTTTGTATATCCTGGAAATTAAACCCTTAGTTGAGGTGCATGCAGGTGGTAAAGATTTTCTCCCAAAGGTTCTCTTTTCATGTTCTTGATTATTTTGCTCTGAAGAAGCTTTTTTTCTTTTGGATTCCATTCCATTCATGGAATTTTTATCTTACTTCTTGCACTTTAGGGGTTTGCTAATAAATTTGATTCTTAAGCCAACATGTTGGAGTGTTGGGCCTACATTTCCTTTTAGTAGGTACAGGGTTTATAATCTAATATCTAGGTCTTTCATCCATTTCAAGTTGTTTTGTACAGGGTGAGAGGAGTTAAATTTCAAAAATTTCACATCTTTATCAAATTGTTCATTCACATCCTTTATTGTCTTTCTTAATTCATTCAATTGTTTATTTATATCTTTGCAATATACCCTTGGCTATGGGTATACTTCAGCATCAAATAACATACTCAGCATAATCTCAGTGCTAAGTTCTACCACTAATACCACTTGAGAAGAAGAGAATTACCACCAGGAACAGTGGTATTTCATGAACAAACTTTATGTCAACATAAAATAAAAATCTGATTGAAATATCATCTCTACAACCACATTGACCAAAGAGAAAGCCAATGAGTATTATTATACAATATGCTGAAATATTAGATATAAATGCTAGTATACTTAATAGTAAAATACATAGATAGAAAATTTTAAAAAGATTAAAGGAGGAGAGAAAAGAAAAAAGAAGCAATTCATTACATGAATACATTCAATGAATTCATTAAAGAAATGCATTTCATTAGAAATGAAAAAAAGATAAAAGAGAAGGGAATTACAACTAAGAAGGAATAAAAGAGATATTGAGAAAAAATCCAGTTGATAAAAAATATATAAAATTAGACAAAAATGTGAAAAAAATGAGAGAAAGCAAAATAATATAAGTTTAAAATAGCAATAAACAAACAACAAAAATTGAAAATTTTCCTTGTTAAAATGGTACACTTCCTACTGGGAGTTCAATTTTAGGATCTATGAAGTATGGGAAGATTTGTGGAACATAAATGCAGATCAATTTGCTCCTTTTGAGTTCCAACCCATGCAGACCAAACCTGCTTTTTGGAGGCTGAGACCCACCCCTCCTTGCCTGCCAGTGGATGCTGAGGGAATGTTGTTCATTGCAGAGCTAACCTCATTTTCAGTAGCTCTGTTTTTGCTCTTGAGGATGGT
This sequence comes from Urocitellus parryii, assembly GCF_045843805.1. Taxonomy (NCBI): domain Eukaryota; kingdom Metazoa; phylum Chordata; class Mammalia; order Rodentia; family Sciuridae; genus Urocitellus; species Urocitellus parryii. The sequence continues at coordinate 99,733,212 of NC_135542.1, forward strand.
GGTATAGCTATCAGAGAACCACCACACCAGCTCTCTCACCCACAGAGCCTGCATACCTAAACTGACTTGTATTATTGTCTGCAACCCAAGAGCCTCAGTCCCTGCTCCCGAGGTGTACGGCAAATGCCCAAGTGATGGAAGAGGCTCCCTTTAATGCCTTTGAGCATGGGTGGCTGGAACCGTGGTTTCTGGTTTTCTACATAACCCAAGGTTGGCACATTCATATACAAACCTGTTTCTTAACAAAACCCAGCCATTCTCAGACCTTTTTTTTCAGAGATTAGACAGCAATTACAAAACACTTTAAAAGAAAGCTTTTAGTTTTCCAAAGTCCAGCACTCCCAAAAGTTTTATGCCACAGTCTCACTTGAGCCCTGGCTAACTTTTTATCTGGGGACCCACCCACCAAGTGAAAAGAAATTAGAAAGTAACTGGATCTTGAAGATACAAAAAAAAAAATGGAAAATAAATAGTACAGCAACTTCTCATCTCCCCTGCAGAAAGTCTAGATGATGAAATCCCCTTTTTCTCTGTAGATGAATGTTTCCATATTTTGCTATACATAAAATATTTCCCCAAAATAATGTTATTCATAGTTTCATAATAGTGCATTATACATGTAGTATAAGTTTCTTAAAGTAGAACTACTATTTTCAAAGTAAAATGCATTTCAATTTTTATAGATATTATCAAGTTGCTCTATAATATATCACATGAGAAATAGATGTTTGATTTTATTTGTTTTCTAACTGATACATAACATTTTGCATATTTATGGTGAACCATATGACGCTTTCATACATGTATAAATTATGTAATATTGAAATCAGAGTAAACATATCTATCTCCTCAAACACTGATCATTTCATTCTGGTGAAACTGTTAAAAACTTTACGTTTAGCTGTACTAGTTTTAGTTTGTATTGTTCTTTTTGTAAATCGCCCACCTTCATTAACTTTCCAAAAGAGTATTCTCTCTTGGTGCTCCTCCTTGGGCTAATGATTCTCCCTTCCATTTCTGACTGTTGAAGTCCCATTTAATATGGCTTCTTCTTCCAGCTCTCACTGAATCTTCCAAGAAGTACAGATAACTGCTGTTAATCTCTTCTTCCAACGTCATCTCACTAAGCACTAAGTCTCCTTTCTACATAGGCTGCATGCTTGCCCAACAATAGAGCCTGAGATTCTTGAAATATGATTCCTTCTTCTAGCTTTTCAGAGAGGAATTTCCCCTCCCCAACAGAACAACCATATACTGGTAGATATTTTCCCTCTTTCTCCGTTATTATTCTAATAAAACCAATATTTCTGTTTTTTTGACTCTCCATGATGGACTCTAGTACTTTCCCACCACTCTCCTAACTTATTAATTTCACATCAGGGAGTTGCTATTTTTTTTCTACCATCTAAAGACAGAATCATATAAAATGGGAGGGGGGTTAGAGAGAATGAATGTGCTCATGCACAATAAAATTGAAAAAAAAAATGAACCCAATGTTTCTGCTTTCTGCAAGGTAGGAAGACCAGATTTTTCCAGAAACCTTTTATTTAAAATCATCTATTTAAATAGATCACAAGTAGCTAAGAGATCTCTCAGTGTCCAAAAAGTAAGAATAAGTTGAGATGTTAACTAAAGTCAGAGGAGTAGGGTACCCTGGAACATCTGCCACTATTGGAAACCTGTAGCACCAGATCGTAGGGATCTAACAGTGAAAGCTATACAAAGGGCCCGAGCCCTGCAAAGCAGAGAAGGCAGAACATGTCTCCTTTCCATAAAGCTGGAACTGGAAGACATATTAAGTAAAGACTGGTACAAAAAGCT